>NC_135776.1:5814662-6082162 GCF_028453695.1 Augochlora pura | reverse complement strand
ACTTCATTCGGTCATTAGAAAAATTCAAGGTTATTGTTACATTATTTTCAACGTATTATAATTATTAAAAAAAAAAGGAAAAACATTTGCATCTCACTTCGGTGTCTTACAATTAATTTAAACAATTTTTATTTTGCAGAAAAATCCGCGGTCTACTGATATACCCCAAAACTGGCATTCAGCAGCGTAATAAAAATAAAAATCTTACCTTTTTTAAACCTATCCTAAAATCCGCATAAATTCTCAATAAAAAACGTCGAATCCAAAAGAATCATACAGAATGGAAATATTTAGTAATATCGGTTCTTCTGTTGATCAGAACGCGTCGGGTGCGAAGGGTGTAAGCAATGTTAACAACAAGAAAAGTAACCAGAATCTCAAAGAATTTACCAAATCAAGAAAACCCGAAATTCGAATAAATGATCCGTATATATCCCAGCCTGGAAAGTCATTCCCTTTTCATCAAGTTCGTCGTGATCATCGTCACCATCAGAAGGCACTGCGCCTCCACTACGCAGCTAGCGACTTCCGGTTCTCTCCCATCTTGTTTTTCCTCCACCGTGCTCGAATTTCTCCCCGAATATCCGCGGTAATGTTACAACACTCGCCCGCCGTTAGAACGCATCCGCAATATATCATAATTCCTGGCGACTAAATGTAACCTTACGAATGTATTACCACTATTTACACCCACACTTGCACGCACGCAGGCAGCAGACACGCGTAATACATTGTGCCGTGTCGTCGGAAGCACGAGAAAAGCGCGCGCGCGCGCTCTCGCGCAGAACTTCTCGTTCGCGAATCTCGTGCCTCCGTGTGTCACACTTATCACGTATCGTTAGACTATTGTATAATGCTTATGCTCTATATCCTCTAAAAAGAAACGGTGTTCTCGTTATTGTCCTGCCATCTCTGTCACACACTTTCGCTCTCACATTCTCTCACTCTCTCTCTCTCTCTTTCTTTTCCTCTCTTTCTCACTCCGAGTATTTGATTCCTTGCGCACGTAATTACAGGCATACCGCAGCTTTTACACGCTCACACGCACGAATCGGATGCTCATGTATAATGTATGTCATGGAAAGCTCGACGGCAAAACCACCGGTGTTCGTCGAGTACAGCTTAAAGCGAACAGGGTAACAATGCTGTCCAATGAACTCGCATCCAGTCGCCGCGATCACCGCTATTATAGCGCGTCAAAGAAGCCTGAACAATCCCTCAGAAGCTTCCGTCGCTTTTGGATTCATTAAAATGTTGCTAATAATTTACAAGTAACGTCTACTTTCTCGACGATCGGTGCAGCGGATGTTACAAAACATTTTTCAGTGAAAAGTTATTTCGGGATCCGAGACTCCTCGATTACAACGGCGTGCCGGCTCGGATTCCATCCAGAGCGTTAAGAAATCTTGAACCAAGCAAGGCTGAAAGTTCCTCAGCAGCGCGACTTTGACAACGCTGAGGTCGCAGATACGGAGGACGAGTCCGCTGAACAGCATCGTTACCAAGCGAACATGATCACCCCCGCGTCGCTTCCAGCTGGATCGAATCGCAAACTTTCTGGAATCTGTGTCTCGGAAACGAGATCGGGCAACCTCCGTAGCGGCGCGTCCGTTCGCTCCGCCCCCGTATACAAAAGGGGCGTGGCCCAGCCGCCGGCCAATAGGAAACAGCGCGCGGGCGCGCGACGCTACGGAGGAAACCCGACGCCGTTGATTTTCAGCGCTCGACTACGCATTGTTCGGTACAAGACTGCGGATTTTCTGGATTTTCTGACAGACATGAGTAGGCGGGGCGCGGAACAATGAAAAGTACGTTCGCGCTGTGTTCGAGATTTTGTTGATCGAAGAAGTACGTTTATCTTATTTGCTTCTCGGCGCAGACGATCTCTCGCATTTATAAAATCCGCAATCTGTTTCTTATTGTCAGGGTTGATCGGGGGAAAACGAGTTGCTCGGTGGAGACAGTTTAGCATCCACGGGGGTAACGTTTACTTTCGACGAGAAAATTCACCTCGAGATCGGATCGTTGAATTCTCTACTTTTATTTTTTCTCGGTTAACTAGGCAAGCTCGGTCGTTCACGGAAGGCATCGTACGGTGCTCAATATTTTTTTTTTTATTTTTTCATTAAATCGTTGCATCAACAATCATTAACAATTTCCATTTCCCTTTCCGTATTTTTTTTTCGTTTCGTCGCCTCCTCCCACTTCGGCCTGTTTTTTTTTCGCTGTCTCCCGTATCCCACCATTTCGTTCTATCTTTTTCATTTCCCCCCCGTTGCGTCTCGTACACGTCTGCGTCACGAGTACCCTTCTTTTAAGCCTACTTTCTTTCTCTCTCTCACTCACACACAATTTCTCTCTTTCTCTCTCCCGCTCTTTCTTTCTTTCTTTCTCTTTCTCTCTCTCTCTCTCTCTCTCTCTCTCTCTCTCTCTCTCTCTCGTTCGTTCTTTCTCTCTCTTTAGTTATCTTAAATTTTTTTCGTTAGCTTTCGTGTAATAGTGTTTTTCGTTTAGGAAGTATCGGAGACATAACTGGTGCCGATGGCGCGAAAGCTGGCAAGAATTTATTTACGCTGTAGTCTGTGTTAACTTAGTAATTAATACATACGTACATACATCGAGGCGAGCAGGTTGCAAATACTCTCGAATCAGAGCAAATATTTCTATTTTTTAATATATCTATATTTATATTTATATATATATTTATATATATATATATACTTTTTTTCTTTTATCCTTCATTTATAGTCGCTTATACGTATGTAGTATTGTCTTCGTAAAAGTTTCCTGCTTTTCCTTCCTGATGTTCGAAAAAACCCGTTGGTCGTGAAAGTATTCGAAAGAGTACAGAATCGAGGCGTTTTTCTGTTCACGTGGAAAAGAAACGAATAGGGTGGGTCAAGCGAAAGAGTCCTGATTCCAGTTCGATTGGGAAAATATGGAAAATTGATGACGGGAAATGCCGGTGCGATGGTGTCAAAGGAGAACGGTTTGCAATACGAGAGAAACGATTGGTTGCGAATTGTTCGTACGTTAAAGATAGATCCTGACGATAACGTGAACTCGTGCCATCAACCCGCGTATCGTCATTTCAATGTTCTACGACTTCCCTACTTTGTCTACTCATTTTTATCGTGAACGTATCGAATCCGCAGTCTAATCATAATGTATACTATGCTACTTACTAAAATATTTACAATGTTAATTGTTAAAGAAATTACAAAATTATACAGTGAGATACAAGGAGGATGTTTAAAAATGACGATTTATCTATCCATCGTCTGGAAATGAACGATCTATACAGGTTTTTTGTGATCAAAATCTTAAGTTAATTATTAATTATAGATGAGTATAATATGCATTGAACGTATTCGATTCGACATTGTTAATGCACCGAGTGGGTCTATCTTTACCGTGAACGAACAATACGTGATAAAAAGTGAACACGTTCACGGTCTCGTGATGATTTTAAACAAAAAGTGGAAGTCTTTTTTAAATTATGGTATAGCAACGTAGAGGAATGGAAGAGCTTGAGAAAATAATTTTTCTAAAAGAATGACTTTCCTCACTTTACTAAAAAATAATTTCAAAATCGTGTAAGTCTGACAGTGAACGTGCTGACACATTGACTGCCGCATCACCCACAGAGGTATGACATTTGACAAATTGTTTATTTCTAATAAAAGTTTAAAATGAATACTAGAATAACACTGTGAACTTACAGTAACGGAATTAAATTATTTCTATTGGAATTAAGAGAATCCTATTAATAGTTTTCTGATAAGTAAAAGGCTTTCCCAAAAATCAATTTAACAAATTTGAATTTGAAATCAGTTTGTATATGAATAAATTTTACTTAAAACAGCGTTTTATTCAGATTGCAGGATTACAACTCTGGAGTTTTGCAATTGACCAAAATAATTTTGATTTAATCAGTCTTCGAAGGAATAAGATTTGAAATTTGAAACGTTTCTGCAATATTTTCCAAAATCTGGTCAATTTTTAATTTCAATATTTGAAAATAGTATCAAAAAGTATATTGACAACATATCATTAAATGTGAGCATCATGGGTATTTCGAAGTGTATTGTAGTTTTGTACTTAGCATCAGAAAAAAGACAAAAGTTATGAGCGGACTGCGGATTTTATGCATTTATGGCAAAAAGACATTAATTCCGAGTTATTAGAATTATTTAATAGTATACGAATTTGCACTTGGCTCCTACGTCTTCTAATCGACGCAGACAACTTTTATTTTGTAATAAGGTCCGCAGTCTAGTCAACTTAACGATATTTATAATTCTACAAGATAGCTAAGATATTTTACTAAAATTTGAGGATTTATGCAGCGAAGAAAAACGTTGTTTCAGGTAAACTACACAAGATTCCTCTGATTTGGTGGGCGACTGGTAGTCAAAGCGCGCAATGAGGAAAAGAAATTGGAGAAAGGGGAACCGAAGGTAGGGCAACGACGGCGCCGCAAACAAAAATCGATTGCACAGGAACGTAGTCTCTCACGACGATCGTCGGCCGGAGACGTAGGAAAATAAAAATTCTTCGAATTCGTCTCCCGTATCTGTACCAGAGCCAAGGAACAGACTCGTCGCGGGTTCACGGTACCGCGGCGCGACCGATTAGTACTATATATCGTGTCGTAATATTATAATAATATAAAAATATATTTCTTAACTATTAACACTATAATAAATGAGTATTATTAAGCATCATATCTGGAGTATCCCTTGTCTCTCTCTCTCATTCAGAAAATTCACATTATTTTTCCCACGTAATAGTACGGACACGATGCCTGTCGCGGATAACCGGAGCTTCTTAGACGCGGAGGAAAAAAAAAATGCAACGCGACGGCTGCAACCGGCCGCATCCTTTTCTCATTGTTTAAACATATTTCACTGTATCTCCCTTCCTACTCCCTCTTACACGTAATTTATTATACTCGTCGTGCGCAGCAATGAATTCACCCCGTTTATAAGTCGTCGTTTCCATTTCTTAGTTTTTCTTTCTCTCTCTCTCTCTCGCTCTCTCTTTCTCTCTCTCTCACTCTCACTCTTTCTCGCTTTCTTTGCTCATCGATTCTTCTTCTTTTCTTTTTCTTTTCTTGTTATCAATAACAATATATATATATAATATATTATGATATATATATGCATATTTATACGTACATTATACGCGACATACATATACATATACATATAAGATATACATATATATAGATCACTTGTCACTCGTGGTACGTGTAAATAAAAAGAGGCGTAAACCGTTATAAAATACATTCTTCGAGTATTATCGATTCTGTAGATTAATATATATATCATATATCATACCGCTTACCTACGCGTCCGAACGAATAAAATCATAAAAATTGTTGTAATAATCATTTTTTGTTTGCTTTTTCTTTTTCGCCATTTTTAATAGTACAGTTATTGGAAGCATTTTAATAGTTTTTTTTTTTTTATACTTAGTGTTTACGATCGGGGCCCGGGATTCTCGGTGAAGGGATCTCTCTTTGTTCGTCTTAGATTTTTGTTCCAATTTCGTGTGTAAATGCGTATATGCGGTTGTGTGTACGACTGCGGGCGTGACTGCGTGTGTTTGTATGAATCTTTTCTTTCTCTTCGTTTCTTTCTTTTTTTTTTTGGTTTTTCTTTTGTTCGCGGCTCGTGTCTGTTTCAATTGTTTATTGCGAGGTTCTCGATGCCATTCACGCGGAACAGTTCGGAAAAAGTACCAGAGGCCGTGGTCGCTTTTCTCTAACGGATAAATAAATGGGGCACGGATAACGCCGATACCGGTATCGTTACTCTCACGGAATGTCTAAGGCATACTTTTGTTTTAGGACGCGTCACTCTTTTCCACTCTCTCTTTCTCTCTCTCTTTCTTTCTCTCTCTCTCTTTCTCTTTCTTTCGCCGTTCTTGCTCTAGCTTTTTTATCCTGACTGCCTTCGCACACGATGATACGCGGAGATTCGAGATTCTCGTACGTTTTAAAATCTAATTATTTCATCTTTGAGCATTATAAAATAAAAAAAAGAGTGTTCAGACGATCTACATATATACAGAATGTTTTTTATAATTATTGCACGTAAAACAGTATTAAATCAGAAATGTACACGAACTTAACATTAGAACTGCGAAACCAAGTAAGCCAATTTCAAATATTATAAAAATTTTCTCATGAGAAATTTTTAGATGAACATCTTTCTTCAAGTATATTTTACAATAGAAATCATATTAAGTTTAAATGAATCCTTTCGTTCTTACAGAATATTATAACGCAGTCTGGTATATATAAATTTAGAAAAACGTGCCTTTGTTGATCGTCTAAGCGCTCGAATTTAATTCTTAAATTAACGTACATGAACTCCCTCACGATAAAAAATGAATTATTACTACACATCAAAGATTCTGATGTCTATTTTATATTTAATATGTTTTTCCCACTGTGTAAATAAATTCGTGGCCCTCGAGATTAATTGTAACTTTATTGTGACGTTCACCAGCAGCGTCGTATATTTATGGTGATCATAATTTTCGAAAAATATCTTCATATTTCCCTGCCTATCTTATAAGAGGACATTTTATTATTGAATATGCACGTTGCATTATGACTGGACTGCGGATCCTTACGGGGATGAAAGGAAAACTTATTTCCCCTGTTGAAAGTGTTCATTGTTTTGAAACACCGTGCTCGTACTCATACATTCTTTTATTGTTCTCATTGTTTCATATTTCATACGTTCATCTCTAAAATAATTGGATAAGATCCGCAATCTAATTATGACTGTCGCCGATAGATTAACAATTAATTACAGAAAATGAAAGAATCATTTACTGAGTTAAGATGAACAATTTCCGAGGTGATAGCGAACACAAACGACAAGTTGACTCGTCATCCATGGTTAAAATGTTTAGAAAATTCTTCCATCTGTGGATTACCCTAGATCAGCTTTAGATCCTTCAAATTATCACATGTTTCGTCCGTATTAATGTTATTTGGTCGTATTTAAAACACTCGAAAAGCTAGAAAACTGTATTAATTTCGTTGCATCAAAACCTCCATTTTATTTCCGAGATGGGACTCGCCTTACAAAATGGAGAATACGTCTAGAAAATGATCGAGATTATTTTCGAGACTAGAATGTATTTTAACTATATCACGAGAGGACCATGAATTAATTTTTATTTACACTGGGATATTAATCTCAAATTTCTTGGATAAAGTATGTTTGTAAAAGTGATGATTTTACGTTTCGAACATTGCACGTCGATGACATATAATTCATAAATCTCCTATGTTGATTCCAAATAATCATACAAAAGCTTTTGTAAATAAGAATCATAAATCAGACATCTTTTATCCTCAACAAGATAGAAAATTGCACAAAAATTGCAAAGGAAGTGCCCCTTTCCATATCGAACCTCGCGCATCGCCTCAAATGCGATAATTGTTAATTGATCATCTTTGCAAATACACTTTCATGTACTGAATGATAGATATCCTCGACGAACTAAAAATTGCACAAAAACAGCCTGCACTAAAATATAAACACCATTAATATCACGTCATCTCTAAGAATCCCTTACCCCCTAAAATTATAAACAAATTTTCATCTATGAAAAATAAAGACACGAGTTTTCCTCAACGAAATAAAAATTATACAATTCGCAGAATTCGTAAAATATACAAAAAATACTAATCTAAAATAATCTACGATTACTAACTCAGAAAATCTCGTACTGGAAGTTTATGATTATAACTGGTAAATTTATTATAGTATAACGACCTGGAATCTCTCACGTATCATGTGCTTGCACTGCGCGAACACCGACGACACGTTGACTCGGAACTCGAAGTAAGTACACGATGATTGAATGATACTCGTATGGCATCGATTACCGACAAGTAAGGCCCAGAGAAACATTTACGACGCTACGTGCAATCGTGGTTCGATCGAATCTCGATCGGATCGAGCGAGGAACCGCCGCTCGATCGTGAGAAACGAGCGTGCATTTATCTTAGGAGATTCTATTTAGTTTCAGTTCCCTTTCTCGTTCTCAGCGGTTTACTCGGAATTCGCATCTAAGCTCTCTGTTCAGCGGGTTTCGAAAACTCAAACGCATTCCCCATTCGGTGCTTCGACCATCTCACGTGAATCCTTATCTAATTGCACGTGTGCTCTCGTACTGACCTTGTTCTCCAAGAAACTAATTAATCTCTGCTTAAATGCAATCGTGAAAAATTTAGAAAGTGATCCTTTTCATTCTTGAGCTAGGTAAATGTCTCTCGAACGCATCAAGTGTATCTCTTTATAAGTAGACAAAAATGGAAATGTGAAATACAATGTTTTGAAGACATTAGACTAATCTAATATTCTTATGCCATTTCTAAATTATTAAGATCATTACAAACAAAAAGTTTTCTTATTCCATTTCTGTATCTTACTAGACATTTACCACAGCTTTGGACTTTCGACTGCTATGACGAATAAGGATTTTCATTCTGTATTTTTGGATCACTGAAAGAAACATTCTATAAATCAGCTATAGTATCAATAATCAGTTTCTAATCAATAAACAAACGTAAATTGCCTGGCTTTAAACAAGCTGAAGGAAATTTAATTGCTGAGACACCTAGAGAGCATTTAATTAAAGGAATGTCGTTGATTGCACACGTGCGACCTCCTCGAAAACGGACCCCCCAGCATCCCTTCGCCATTTTGCTCGTCGCGACTGACTATCGCGTGCCCCGTGTTGCGAACGTGGCTAACAAATTTGTACGTTAATTAGTTTCCTTATTATTGTCATGGTATATATAATAATCTTGTTAATAAAAATACTAAAATATTATGTATATTATATATAATATATAATAGATTATTGCATTATGCATTTTTGGTACCGTTGCGTATTGTTTGGTTTTCACACTTGACGACCCGAGGTCCACGCGCGGATCCTTCATGCGATTTTCAGTATAACAACGTTTGTCCTCAGCGAAACGAGGCCAAACATTTCTCTGAAGAATCCTGCAAGACACACGGGCGGTCCCGCAGCTGAAGGACGTCTGAAGAACGCCTCGAGCCGCCATCATCGACCGCCATCTTTGAGGCCGTATCGTTTATCCGTCCGTGATCTAATATCTCTTTAGCTCTTCGTCTATCTATTAGCTAAATCGACTCTCAGCTGCGTTTCACGCAGTCCACATTTTCGGTATCTCTTAATCACGACATCTTCTTATCAATCCCCCCCACCCCACCCCACCCCCCAATCCCTTATTAATCATGTTCACGCGTGATAAACGCGAGGTATACGTGTGTGCTTTGTTTGTTCGTTTGTTTCTTTCTCTGCTTGAAAATTAAATGCCGAGTCCCGTGTTCGGGAACGAAGAGGACCGTACGCATACTTAACTTACAACCCGCGAGGAGTCTTCGTCTCGATTACTCGTCTGGTTTCTTCTTCTTCTTCTTCTTTTTCTTCGAGGTCGCGTTCTATTCTCTATACGGTTTGCAGAAAGAGTAACGGTGGTTCATATGCTGGCTGTAGGAGCCGGAGTGAGAGAAGCGCTTTAGGCACTTGGAGCACTGGAAAGGCTTTTCGCCGCTGTGCAGTCGCTTGTGTTCGGTCAGATGGTGCTTGTGCTTGAACGCCCTTGTGCACTCTGCGCATTTGTACGGCCTTTGCCCTGTGGACAGTCCATCTTATTAGATCACCGGTCCTCGATCTTACCGGTCTAGACCAGCGTGTAACAGAGTATCTTACCGGAATGTTCGTATTTGTGTCTCGCTAGGGAACTGTGTTTGGAGAATGTCTTGTCGCACCGATCACAGAAGAAAACACCCTGCTCTACCTCAGCTGCTGGCATCGTCTCCGATTGACTCGCGTTTTCGTTCTCAATCTTGACGATTGCCTGAGGTTGAATCTATTAAAAAAAAAAAAGATAAAGGTCAGACCTTAATTTTACAAAAATTTATTACACCAGACAGCCTCTGTTCTATAAGTATATGCTGAGTATTTCACAGTACTTACCTTCGGAATTGGTTCTCCAACAGGAGGTGGAGCAGCCGTTCGTTTCACTTCCACGGAGTCGGTGGTCTCTTCGTCTATAACGAGAGGAGAGTCCTCGAGATCATCCGCGTCTGGATTAGGCGCCGTAAGGTTTTCGGTCTTCAACTCGGCAGGTGAGAGAGTCGCGACCTTGACCCAACTGGTGTCGTTCTTCTCCTTGTACGCGGATGCCGTGAGCGCTTCCTTCTTCGACAGATCTAGAGGTTGCTCGATGAAGTTGTGACTGGCTGGATTAGTCAGCGGTACCAAAGCTGGGATCTTCGACTCCCGTCGATCCCTCGCCCGGGAATTTTGAAACCAGACCTGAAATGGTTTTCTATTAGAATCAACGTTTTCTTTCCAAGTCGTGCAGTTCAATCCAAAGTTACGTAAAACAAGATAAGATATTCGAGAAATACTTCAATCTAATCATGACTACGCGAGATGCATTCTTTAAAATTATAGTAGTGACGTATAGCCCTCGATAAATTTATACTCAAACCGCCAAGTGCAAAGCAATTCATTAAGGTAACATGTCTAGTCTAACAACAACTCCAGCGACTTCCAAGTTTGGAGATGTACCTGCACGACACGAGTGGGGAAGTTGATGTAATTTGCGATCATGATGATCTCCTCCTTCTTAGGCCGAGGATTAATGGCGTAGTAACCCTTCAGAACGGCCAATTGCTCGTCGTCTATCAACGACCTGGCTCTCACCCTCCTCCCGTTGTCGTTGTGTGTCTGCGTGGCATCCTCCTCATCCTCAGACTCCGCTTCCGAGCTGTCTTCAGCTTTCCTCTTGCAGCCCGATTTCGCGCTCGGCTGATTTACGTCCTCGAGCTTCGCCGCTAAACCTTCGCTCTGGGAATCATATTGATCCGCCGCCGACCAATCCGGATAGTGAGCCATCTCGCTGGACATTTCGCTGTCTTGATCCTGCACCATTACGAGACACTTGTTTAGTTCTGGTCGCTTCCAATCAACTGGTTAATGATAGTCAAAGAATGTCTATTTAAGCCGAAGTACAAACTCAAACTGGAGGACGTTAACATAAGTTAAAAGATGACAACTTAAGCTGTAGGATGTCAACTTAAGCTAATGGATGACAACTTCAGCAGAATGGGGAACATTTGGTGAGACTATGGAAGGTGATTTACTTGATAATCGTCTTCGAACTCCCGCTTCATAGTGGCCGGTGAAGTCGACAGTTTCCGCACGTTCGCCTCCAACAGCTGTTTCGTCACAGAGGTGTTCACAGTCTCCAAGATTCGCCGTACCGCATCCAGACCTTGGGAGTCGGTTGGTGCTGGGGATTCCTTGCCTTCCGTGCCTTCCGTGCCCTCGGTGCCCTCAGAGTCCGCTGTAGACGGGCTCATGAGCTCTCGATGAGACTCGAATTGCTCGGCTACCTCGTCCAATCTCTTGGAATGTAGCTGATTTAGGATTTTGCCCAGGGACGTTTGAAGGAAGTAGCTGCCAAAGCCCATCATTTGAGGCAGAAGAGTCGGCATATCGTAGATACCTGCAATAGAATGTTCTTCTATTAAAATACTATCAAGCATTAATTACAAATATAGATACTTGAAATTTTCAGTGATATTATTGAGGTTACCCTGCAGCATAATCTTAATCTAAATGAAGCTTTACTCGATTGTAATTAAACCAATACTATTTTTATTTCTTTGCAATTATACATGCTTTAATTAAGCAAATGTAGTAGCGATATTGTCTATTAAAATATATCTTATTTTTACCACAAGAAATAATTTCTTGTCCTAGTTAAGATTCGAATTCCTAAAATTCAATGTAGTGAGATCTTATTTTAACCCTCTTAGTACCGAACGACGATATATCGTCGTTGGCTATTATTGACAAGATAGTTTTCTTAATATTTTTATTAAACAACAATTTCATTCCCTATCTCTTCTCCCTTTTTGAACTTGTTATTTATCAGGCTTTTCAAAATTCTTGCAATTTCGTTCCGAAACTTTATCAAACTTCGTCAAACGAGTTTTAAACATTTCGCTCAGATACAGACTTATTTGGCCGGTACTAAGAGGGTTAAATCTTGAAAGCAACTACTGATAGCAACTGGAGTGAAATCCATCTGTAGTATATTATCGGACTTCTCACCTGATCCTTCTCGCTGTATCTCTTGATAATCGGAGGGCGATAGCTTCGGTAGAATGGGGAGGAAAGTGTTATTATTCGCAGCAAGCAGGTCGACCTCGCGCCGTCCCGGAGGGAGAGGCTGTTGAGCTTTTTTCGGGCCCCGATCGACGCTCGTCACGTTCGCGTGCCTCGACTTTTTCAGGTTCACGATCAAGCACTTTTTCGCCGTCATGTGGCTCGAATACGAGCCAGAGTGGGAGAAACGTTTGCCGCAATTGTTGCATTGGAATGGCTTTTCACCGCTGTGGATGCGGAGGTGCTCCTGCGCGAAACCAACAGAGGAGATCGTGTAGAGGAACATCGTATTTACCCCCTTGTCGTCGAGTGTTTGTGTGTATGACGGTCCTCACAAGTTTGGAGGCTTCGCACTTCATAATCATTCTTATCCAATTCGACTTTTATTTGAATTACGATAGAATATATTAGGGGATGAAAATGTCCCTTGCAAAATTGTGTTCTCCGTTTCTAATTCATAAATGCTTTGCCGTTCCTCCAAACTTTTGAAAACCGGTGCATGTGTGAAGATAACTAATATCTAAGAACTAAAAGACGGCTCATTCGATGCAAGTGTATCAATCGATGCATACCGTTAAGTAGATTGTTGCACGCGAAGCTTCAAAGTTGTTAAACATTTCAACGAAAAAAGAAAACCTTACACGATTTCTATGATTTTTGTGTCTTCGATAATATCGTGACCGTTCAAATAAAATAAAATTTTCTTTGAGGAATATATTTAATTTCCAGTCGTAATTCCTAATAATCACATAGATTTTGATCTAGAAATGGAGTTTATTGAATCATTCGTGTGCAACAATGAAACGGCTGTATGTTCGTATATTCGAGAAGCGAAAACGAAAGAACGTAAACTCTATCGAAAAGAAAAATCGTTCGCAAGGACAAACTATAATGTGTTATCGATTCAGGCAGTGCTGCGTGAGAGATAGACAGAGAGAAAGAGAAATATAGAGACCGTGAAAGAGAAATCAACGAAACGATGTACGAATGAGAAATGAAAAATAAGGGTGCACTCGTAGTACCTTGAGGTGATGCTTAAACTTGAAGGCTTTCTCGCAATTGGGACACTTAAACTTACGAAGCACGGCACTCTCATCATGGCTGATCATGTGCCTGTGGAGTCGGTAGACGTTTGCAAAGGTCTTGCTGCACACCTTGCAGGACTGAAACAATAAATCCATTGTGTCTTTAGCTGCTCGTTCCATTGGCCAATCCTAGGAGTTCTTCCTAATTCGATGCTCTCGCTGCAAGGTAAGTTTTGGGAATTTTGTGAAGAGCAAGTACCGAGTATTTTAATTCGGAGCTTCGTACGATTGTTAAGTGACGCTTGAAGAATGTGCTTAATATTTTTTAAGTAGTAATTGTCATTTACTTCGAAGTTACAGTGGTAAAAGTGACAACATTTGTAACCAGTGAAATGACGACTTAAGCTACGCTTAATGTATTGTGAAACTATTACTTTACTAATATATACTGTTTTATAACAGTGGTAAAATTAGATTTACTAGAACGATGAGATTAAAATAATTGAAAATTATCTATATATTGTCATCGACTTATCAAGACCATTAGCACCGAAATCACCAACTGGCAAATGTAAAACATCCTAAACCGTTTTTACATTTCATAAAAAAATAGTATCATCTACGTATCATTGACGTGGCAGTCAATGTATTAACGTAGCAAAGAGTTAACTTCGATAAGTTTACAGTTGCTTCCTATCGACGGCGATCATTTTTATTCCCGTGAACAAAGAAGATATTTTGCTCAAGTCACCCACGCAGCCACGTGGCTTTCTTCCGGTGTAGCTGTAGACATTATAAAGTAGCAAAAGGTGGCTGAAATTTGCAATTCACATACTATTAATAACTCACAGTGTTTCTACGTAGATTCGTTAATACCTCAAAGGTTTTCAAGATATTGATAAATTGTTAATAAAATTGATAATACCTTAACACTATTAAATACCGATAAAGTCTCAATGCATTTTTTAACTATCAATACCTAAAGGTTTTAATACATTTCCAGACTATCAATACTCAAGTATTTTAATATATTTCTATAGTATAAATACCTAAAGGTTTCGAGGAATTTCTATACTAAATACCTCAAGATCCCAACATATCAATTTACAAATTCTCATTTCACCCATAGAACAACAGTCCTTATATTTCCAAAGTAAAAGAAAATCATAAAAATCTCCAAACCCGAAATACCTCAACCCCTTCCTTAAACTACCCTATTACTAATTTCTTCTACCAAACGGTGAACCACCTCTAGAATAACTATCTAGGAGAGCCGAAGCTGGAGAAACCGAATAAAAATCGGGGAAAGGTAAATATACGGTGGGGTGGGGAAGGCTCTGGTGAGGTCGCGCATGATCGATAATACACCGGGGGAACAATGGAGTCCTCTCGTCCTTGACGTTAGTTTCACTCACCACTTGGGGGAACTGAGCGTTGAGATCGTTCTTGTCGATGGCGTAGGTGGTGGTCTTGTGCGTGCCCTCGAGATGGAGCTGAAGAACGTGGACGTCCCGACAGAGGATGCCACACTGGGGACACCTCTCGCCACCCTGTTTCGTCGATCCACCCTCGCCGCCGCTCCCGCGTCCACCGGCACCCGTTCCCACACCACCGCCACCACCACCGCCGACGCCACTACCACTGACAGCCTCGCTACCTGGCCCGCTACCACCTCCAGCGGCACTTCCTGTGGTTGGCGCCCCGGCCGCGCAACCTCCGCCCACCTCCGCGTTCACGACACCTGCTGCCTCGTCCTCGCTGCAACCTGAAACACGGGCCACACGTGCATCATTATTTGTCGCCTCTGTCTACCTTTTTTACCCTCGTCCATCCTCCCGGCCCCCTTCCCGCCGCGCCGCCTCTTCGCCAACGTTCCCTCCGCCCTGCCCTCCGCAGTCCTCCAGTAATAACAGACCGCGGTATCTGTGTGTCCATGGGTCTGCATGCACACCCGCGTTTCGCTGATTTTATGGGGGATAGGGGATGATGGAGGAGCGCGATCGATGCCGCTTGTTCCACGGGGGGGTGTCCGATCATTTTTGCAATGGTGGCATTGTTCGGGGTTCTGCGACTTCGTGGTGACGTTTCCGATTTGTCGGGGGTAGTCGATGTTCCACGATGGTTCACGTTGCTCGTGCACCATTGAACATTTTATGGGGTAATTCGTAATCTCCGGACTTATAATATTCTATTGGATTTTATGCGGGAAATGAATACGTATCAAGAAATTATTTTGTCACGAGGAACACGGATAATTAATTGCATAGTCAAGTTTCTGCTTTATCGATTTTTATAGTAAATTGGTTTGCATATGATTTACCTTAGATCGAGATAATCAAACGCGAAACGTGTGCAGACAGCGAAGAATTTTAATGTTGAAAATTCACCTCGATCTCCCCCTCGCACGTGTATTTGCATCCGAAGAATTTTTGTCCAATATTTTTCAGACTGTTTACTTCACGAAGAAGAGGCCCGGCTCTTCCCGGCTGTATATTTACGAAAGTCCACTGAACGACGTGTAGATCGTGCAAACTGTAGTGGTTCTGTCTTCGATTGGGTTCATGTTCGTTCACGAAGATATTCGCGTCCCACGTTTCGCGTTGATCGGATCTTAAAGCGGCTTACGAGCAACTTCCACCTCAACTTCGTCCTCGAAAATTTACTTTGTCCTCCTAAGACCTCGCGTTCTTCTACTGGAACTTCAAATTCCGATACTTCAATTCCCGTCGCTCATTATTCGATCTTTGAACGAACTGCAGCGACGGACAGAGGTATCCATCTTTTTAATTTATACAAGAGAAGTAACGTTTGTTGAGAGACTTTTAATTTATCTTGCACAGTTTGCACAATTATGTTAATAAAATATAAAATAGCCATATATATATAACTTTGCATCCGAAAATAAATTAAAGTGGATATCTATATATGCTCTACATGTTCTCAAAGTTTCAAACTATGACAATTTGTTGAGAATTTTAAACAATAGCATTAAAATAAATGGCTTTATTGCAAGAGCGAGACTCTCGCCGAAGATCAGGAAATGGGACCAAGAATGCAACAGAAACACTGAAAGTATGCGCCATGAGTTTGCACATTCCGCGAACAAGATTCTCTATAAAATGCCCAACAAAGTGGCCTCAGCCGCAGTTTACTTCATCCAGAAGCAAGCGTAACTACTCGATTTAGGTGAATCCTCTTTGTGCGTTTATCCCAGCCGCCGATCAACGAAATCTCAGTGTTCGTCGGACGCGATTCGATTCCGGGAACAAGATCGGGAGAGAGGGAGAGAGAGAGAGAAAGAAACAGCAGCGAGGAGAGATAGAGCGTTCCGGCCACGGGTAAACGATTCCGCTGAATCTGGTATCGTCGTTCGCGATTCTCTCCGGTGAATTGCATCAGACGAAATTAGTTAACCAATCGGTATCGCGAAACGATTCGGACGAGCTCACCTCTGTGAACCGAAACACGCGGCGACCTCAGCCACGCGTAGTCACCTCGTAACGAGCAATCGATACGAAACGGAACAGCTCCTCGAGCTGGAAACCTGTCGCATGGTTAACTGGCCATGTTAACGTTTACACGGATTTTACGCCGACCACCGCCACCAGCGGTCTCAAAATTCCCAGTGTAATTGAATTTCTACTACCACTGACAAAAACTAGTCGAACACCTTTACAAACGGAATAGCTGTTTCAAAGCTGGACGAAATAACTTGAACTCTTTTTAAATGTTAGTCGGATTGGTTCATCGTACAATGATTAAATTACTTTGTTTTAATTACACCAAAGTTTATTTTTACACGCCTTAGACAAATAAATTCAACTTCCGCTTTATACGATGTCATCCGATTTAGCATAGTTATTTGATTGAAATTTTGAGAGCAATAATTTCCATTAACCATAATTTCCTAAATATATTTAGAGCATTGCGTATATATTCTTTTTATTTCTATAAAATAAGCTATATATGATGTTGGTTTATTATAAGACTCTTAATAATGTTGTTTATTAAAAAATCAATGAAAATGGGAGTATAGTAATAAAAATTTATTTTTTGGTTCCCGAGAAAGAGGATACTCTACCAAGGCCAAGTAACACAAAGTAGCACACATGTTCGGCGAACAATGGTGTCTTCCGACTAAAAATCTGCACTATTGCCTCAGGTTACATGCTGCGGTGATTTATGGCCAAGAAAGAAGATGTCCGTAGACCTGGATCACATGCGGCGGCCGTGTGTCGGCTCCTGAGTCGTCCAAACCCGATGGTCATAAAACAAATTGACCGGCCGTGAAGCCTAATCTCTCACGTTCGGTCTTTTTGGGACCGGACATACCTGTTAACCTCCTGTTGGACGCACTGACATGTGTTAACCATTCTGTCATTCACTACCATATCTAAACACATATGTGTCTTCGTTACAAGTTTATTTGTGCTCGATCGTATTGGTCCTTCAGTGAATTTACGAGATAAGACACGTCTGATGCACTTTGTTTGACGCTGTATATTGACGAGTGTCCAATTAAAATCACATTCCTATCGCAGGTTGATTACCAAATCACTCAAGAAAGCCACAAGAAACGATGGATCTTAAAGCAATTTCATTAAGGAAATAGAAACGGTTACAATTGATAAAACATATCGTCACTCTAAAATTAAAGGTTTATCAAAACTTCTTTAGTCAATAAAATTTAATGTGCTAGGCTGGGTTATGACTAGACTGTCAACTTTTATGTGTTTATGGTATTCGCATATTTTTAAAACACGAGGCACATGTACATTAACGAGCCCCAATGAATTTTCTGCTATATTTTTACTATAAAGAATTTTCTCGTTAGGCTCTTAATTTTTATTTTTAGGATAACGTTTTACTGATTCCATTGCATTGATTTTATTATATCGGAAAAATTGTATCGATACCGTGATTATGCTAATAATCTTGCCGTGCCTCCTAGCTGGAGACATCCGAGTTCAAAGGGTCGAGAAAAGTTCAGACTCAGGCGAATCTGCCGACCGCGGAAGATCGGTTTGCTGGCTACAGCGGAAGACCGAGATGGATCTTCGAGGAAAGATCGAGAGAGGAAAATCGATGGAAGAAAATTGAAGTCGCGGAGCGCACACAATCTGCTCAGCCGGCTCGTGCACCACGAGGCGAACTTTGCTCGCCGTGTACTCCGATAAACCGTCGAAATGGGTCAGAGCCGTGACCTTTTCTGCCATCCTACGTGCCGTGGCGAGGATGTATAGCCGTGTCATGGATCTACGTTGGCTTCGACGTTGCCTTTAAACGCCGACATGTTTCCGTGACCGTCGCGCGACGATAATACGTCGTCGCTCGATCACGTTGCGACCGAACATTACGAAACTCTCGCGATCAATTATTGTGTACCGCTAATAAACCGTTTACACTGTTCGAGAACACTGTTAGACGACACTGTTCGGAGACGGTGTGCGAAAACCGTGTAGGAAAACGTGTAGTTTACGAGAAGAATTGAAGTAAAAGAGTTGAATGACTAGGTCTGTATTTAATTTAACAAAAATAGAATGATGAGCGAAAGTAATTAGAATTCGACGATAAATATAACTCACTCCGGTGGATGGTATTATCAAATAAATAAAAAGAACTATACTTATATTTTGCAGAGATGATTCATATTTGCAAGCTAGCGGAATAAAGCGTCGGTCGACGATTCGAGTTTAGGGAAAGCGCATAACCAGCCCTGCTACCGAGATCAGTTGTCTCGAATCGACTTTGTCACCAGATCGTGGCGTCCGCGAGAAGGGTGGATCAGTCCTAGACTAGAATGGACAATATCTCGAGCAAAGGTTAATGTCCAAGTGACGGAGGCTGTGTGCAGATGCGAATCTTTCGCGTTGTCCTCGAGGGAAGGGGATGCGCCACCAATGACGTCAGTGGAATGCAGAAACGAGCATAGCAAATTGCAAGTGATATCACGCAATCTGAAATTCGTTCGCTGGCTACGTCGTCATCTCGTTCATGATTGAGCGACGTTTTTCTTAGCTCGCGTCAATGGGAAATCGGATCCTTCAGGCACTGAGTAAATGCCCTTCCACTCAAACAGCTACTTGAATGTTCATTTACATTAAATATTTGTTTAGATAATTATGAACTGAGATACGTTCTAAATATAAAATCGTAAAATTCAAAATGAAATGTTTTCCACAGTAGTTGTAGAATATTCTTATGGCAATGCGAATTTTGAGAAAAATTGTTCCGACTGCAAAGTGTTAACGCATATTTTTGGTATGATAATTATCTGCATTAATTCCAAGAAATAGAAAGTGAATAGCAAGTCTTTCCTTTCCATAATAATTCTAATAGATTAAACATAATACATTGTCATTTTGAAATTCTTTTAACTTTTCTGCTATTTTAAATTCTAACTACTCAATCTAAACCTGGAAACGACTCTAAAATAATTTTGGTCGCAGAAAACAAATTCCCGGACCATTCTACAGAGATTCGCAGCGAGGGGGGCGAAAGATCGCAGTAAAAATCGAAGACAACGCGCGAGAAACGTGAAATCGTGTGCTCGGACTATTCGCGGGTAAACAGTTTGAACGGTGACGTTATGTCGGCTTACCAAACCGACTTCCAACTGAATGGGGTTTCCATCCTATCGCTGATTCCGCGGCGGCGAACCGCGCCGTGTATTTTTATTTTTATTCGCGCTTATTCCCCGCTGCCGCGTCGGTGAAAAGCGGAATGCGTCGCTGAAAGGTAGAGAAGTTCGCTGTTGAAAAGCAGAAACACTCGGCCGGAAGAATCAATGGGTTATTTTTCTAGTTTGCGTGCAAGCCGGGGCCGCGGTCCCTCTTTTCTCTTTGTATTCTTTGCGCGGCCGAATTATTTTCGTTATCGATCAATCGACGCCGGATATGTACCCGGCCCGATCGAATAAAAATCATCGCCTCGATGTGATTTCTTTCGTTCGCGTAAACTCCGCGTTCGTTACAACTTGTGTTAATAAACGAGATCAAGAACCGCTTCGAATCTAACTCGTCGATTCCCAGCGACGGCCATCATCGCTTTAATTATTATTCGATCATGCCTCTGCACTAACAATAAGCTATTAAACTATTAAGCTATTATTAATTCTGTATAAATTGTATGCTAGCCACTGGCAGTTTTCTAATAGTCTTTTCAAATCGAAAGTCAGGGAAGAATTTCTTAAATATCATATAATCGACATTATAATAATTGAGAACCCTATTAATAGGCTTCCGGTAAAGAAAGAGTTAAGGTAAAATGATTAGTTATTGCGTTTTTCGTTTCATGTTTTAGGAAATTTTGTATCGAGACGATTTATTAAAAATTCTTTCAAGTGCAACGCTATGTCGTCGACGAACTTAATTCCAGCAGCAGTCTATCAGAACAGACGTTTCCTGAGATTATCGTATGAAATAATAGTGTGTCGATTGCCGGCGGAAAGTGGGCAGCCTTTAGGCACGAGATCTGGTCAATTGTCACGAGAGCTTCTAGGAAATCCGAGAAATCTCGGTTGCTTTCCAGGCGAGGTTCTTTGAATTTCAAGTGTGATCATTTCCAACCATTTTCGCGAATCCAACTGTCTCGGCATCCTCGCAAAGCTGGCGAAGATCAATCGTTACTCCGGACAAATTTTATTCATAACCAGATCGTGGATTTTATGCGTTCGTGACAAAATTGAGTAGATGAGATTTAAAACAGTAGAAAGCTGTCCAAAGTATTTGAAAATGTTAACGTGTTATTTTTAATCTATTGAAATGCACAATCTTTAATTTATGTCGTTAATAAATTTTTGAATGAGAAAGAATATTTACATTTATTTTTGCATTTGCGAGAAATAGAAATGAAATAGGAAGTTCAGTCTGCAAAAAGGCATTTTCATACTCTCTGAATCTTTCTATTACTTTAAATGGCAATTTAACTAAATTTCACCATAAATGCATAATAGCTATTGTTTTTAAAAGATTACGTTCGAAGGCTTCACAACGTGTTCGATGCGATATTATAGCAATGTTGCGTAGCAAACAAGGAAATGAAAGGATAGTGCAACATTGCAAGGTTAATTGCAAAGAACAAACAAGGAAGAAGGAGGGACGCCTCAGCGATCAAATTCCTCGTGATCAAAACACGAAACGTTTCATTGCCCCAGTGCCATATCGTTATCTTATCGCGGCATAGGAAGGATGTTGCAAAATACGCGAATACTACGTTGCACGATCCATTTTCACGCATTACAAATGTTCGGCATGCAGCAATCTATCCTCAACAAAACAGGATTTCAATAGATTTTTCTTTTTGTACTAGTTTTAATGACTTGTAAATAATACGTGACCTAATGCGTGATAAAATATCAACGAACAATGTTAAAAAATCGTTTTTCCTGCAAATGACGTCTAAAAACGAACGTGTAGTTACGCACTTTCTCTGTGGTTTTCCTTCCACAATCGCAACGAAAAAATAGAATAACTTAAAATATAATGTAATACATATTAAAATAATAATAAACAAAACTAATAGATGTTTTTTCTTAAAAAATTATACATATTGAATTCTACAGCAAAACCTAAAAGAAAATTGGTACGAATTAAGAGATAACATTAACAGGCATTAATTAACACATTTGTACACGTACAAATTACAATAACAATACTAAAGATCTGTTCTCTAATGGAAAGAGTCCCAATAGAAATGAGAGACGCATTAAATCTCCCCGGCATCAAGATATCGGTCCAGGAATCGATCGAACAGATTCTTCGTCGGCAGACCGCGCTAAGAACGGTAAAAATCATTCGTATGGTGGTTCGCATGTGGTTTTCGCGTCGCGGAAGATGGCGGCCGCGCCCTATCAAGCTCAATGACCTCCTCGACAAATCGTTTACTTCTCTCTCGCGGTACCGGCACGGTGCGGCGTCAGCCGGATCGCTGGCTGCGTCGGCGTCGTATCTTCGGCGCCGTGCGAACGCGCCTTTATGCGTTGATCCACGTTCTACGCGTGACGTAAGCTCGCTGATCTCTAGTTTTTTTCCCACCTCCGGTTGTTGAAGGTATACGGACCAACTGGACTGGCAATGGGATCAAGTTCACCATGTTACGCACTCATGGCCATCAATCCATTCATTATACTTTCGGCCGAAATCGAACGGCGATCGCCTCGAAATCCGCCTCGACGAACGGTTCCTTGTACGCTTAAACACGATCTGCTTGCACTTTTGTCCTCTATCATGCTTTTGAATCGTAGTTCACTATGTTGCCCACTCGCGATCGGACCTAGGTAAATATACCTCAACAAAGATATTTATGCTTGTCTAATTATATTTCCACGTTATACTGTATATTATTGTATTATATAGTTTCAACAATGCACCCAAGATAATCAATTCATTCAAAATCAAACGTCAATAAAAGATCTCTATCGTCGCACGATTGTTATACGCTGACGCATTCTATTTGCACGATGACATTGCGTCTTAGTTGTCCGAACCTAAACCATCAATACCTCATAGCAAATATCTAAACTGCCCTTTGATAAAGCTATCCGTAGTCTGCGTGGACTGCGACCTCAGCGTTTCACCGCTAACCCGGGCTTATCTCGCTTGAATTTAGTTGCAAGTTGAATGAAACACTACGAATCCATATGCAATAACAAACTTCGCCGTAAAATGTAATGGGAAGACAGAAGATTCGATGAATTTATGAGAGACACGAGTGAATTGAATATAAAACAGTGAAAAATCATTCGAATTATTACGAATAAACGAATAAATATTCGTTTAATGTTAATGACAGTATCGGCTATCAATCTAACTTAGTTTGTATTTCCGCGGTTATGGCGGTCGATTAGGATCACGAATAAGAGGAAGCACGTCCGAAGAGCATGCTGTCTTTACGATCCTGGCAACAAGGCGAGAAGATCGTTCGGGAAACGACGAGCGAAGAAGGAACAAACGTGCGGCGGTAAATCGCAAGATTGAACGCAAATGGCACTTTTATTCCGTGGCATTATGCGCAAGCACCAACCAATCAATGGAACGCGCGCGCCAATTGGTCGCAGGCTAAATGCCGAGCAATCGGCCGCATCAGCTTCGCTGATCAATTCGAAAGAAACCCTCGAAAACTGTGTCTCTCCGTAACACTGTATCATTGACGCTCCGATGGCTTAGATGATTTTATAGATAACCATGTTCAATCTCAGCAATTGTTTACCAATTTTGTTAAACTTATTTTGACTGTTGGTTGATTTAGTTTTATTGACCTTTGTGTTACGTCGAACTAAGCAATCGTTGATTGAAATCAATCACCAGAAGATCAACAGCTAAGTAATACCTTCGCGATGCTGGGTCTAAATAGACCCCGATCATGCCGTCCGTGTGTCAACACTCGAATCCATTTAAAATCAGAGGAGGCGGACAAAGCAATTATGGCGCAGAATTTAACTTTCATAATTCAATTATAATGTATTTTCACTATAAATTTGAATTATAATAGATTTTTATCAATTCATTAATATCAGGTGCTCAAATTACAAGGCTTGAAAAGAACATAATTATTCTGTGAAACTTTCTTTCGCAAATTCGCACTTTCATACCCAATTTTAGAAAAGATAAAACTAGAGAGAAATGTGTTTCGTTGACCAAAAGATTTTGTATGATGAAGAACGCCACCAAACGAGGTAGAATGTTGCGAATGTTGGCATAAAAGGATTAATCTGACTCTACCATCGGGGACAGTAATCGTTGAAGACGGTATCGAGATCGAGAAAGCACTCAGAATCGTAATCCGGGCCACCAGTGATTCATTGGCTAAGATTCTTTGCCAGAAACATTGCTTATTGCCTACAATTACGAGATTCTGGTATGATTGTGTGCGTGTGTTTGGACGTGTCCGGAGATACGCGCGAATAGCGTAATAACTGTTTAATATGTCTTTATTGCGAGGAGTCCCTCGGTGTAATAAGTTCTTGACTTTTTAACGCGTGATCTCAGTTTTCTGTAATACTTTGAAGGTCTTCGGATTCGCCGGCAGTCGTGCGGCATCGTTGCGCGTTCTTCTACAAAACACTAAACTTCTAACTCCGTTCGCGAATTTTCCAATCTGCCATCACAACGTTAAACAGAGATTAATAGTATTGTTACACTGTCTTCGACTTATTAAAATTATCATGAGAAACAATTTACTTTTATTTAATTAAATTATTCGCCCAATAAAATTCAATAATTGGTAAAATCTCATCGTGAATATCCGTTGATTAATAAATTGAATCGACTAATTTAGTCAATTTTTCAAGGATCGTAAAAAATTCTCAGAGAAACATATCGCTACCTCCCTCTCTCTCTATCTATCTCTATCTCTCTCTCTATCTCTGTCTCGCCGTCGCAAAAACGTGTGAATACGCCATAATCAGACGCGAAAGTCGGCCGAGCAAAAGTTTTAATGAATTCGAGCGTTATCGCGCGTCGCCGATTTTAGATAATGAGTTGGCCGGAGATATTAAAAAACTATTTAATTAAACAAATTCCGGGAGAGAGAAAAAGTGAGAGGGATGAGAGAGAGAGAGGAACAAGTGGAAGTTAACGTGAGGAGAGGGTCGGGAACGCGTCTGGGTACAAACTAAAATGAAACAGCCGAGCAAACACGGCTACAGGGGCGACCGCGTGCCGCCGAACACAGTTAATTACTCTTTTGTCGTCTGTCGTGTTTGGGAACTTCGCAAATACAGGCGAACGTGTATGTTAAGGACACCGGGTATAGCAGTTGCGGAACAACGAAATTAAGCGCGGAAAGATGCGGCCTTTATTTTTCGCGCCCCGGTGTATGCGACATTTTTTTATTGTCCGGCTGTTACTGCTTATCTGTCGATATTGTATTATCAGACTTCGGTTCTGATAGCTTTATAACAGAAATTACGTTCGTATTGTCACCGTTAACCAGTCGGCTGTTGCAATATCGTTCAAAAGTGTGTAATTTACTGTAATTATACTCTACGGGTTTAATCTTGTCCATGTTTTATTTAAATAAAATGTTTTATAAAGAATATCAAAGCATTGACTAACCGTAACACGATGAAGAGTATTCTCGTAGTACACAGCTATAGGATTTTTAAAGGAAAACTTCAAAAGAAGGAAGAAAGAACAATTAAATCTAAAGACTGTTGGATTTTCATGCACAATAAAAATTCTCGACCACGAATGTATATTAATTATTAAGCATTTTAATAAATTGAAAATAATATTATAAGTAGCCTGCGGATTTTTAGGTAGCATAAAAATTGTCTATACAAATTGCAAAATGCATGAGTTACGTAGACATCCATTTCTTTTTAAATAATTTTCATGAGAGTTGACAGTAATAAAATAGTATTTTTTGTCACAGGTGCATAAAATCCGCAATCTATTTATAACAATCTCATATTCTTCTCAATATTCATAACGTTTTGAATAGCACCTACTCACTTTCATCGAAAATGCATAAAATCCGTGGTCTAGTGATAACTCGCCGCGCTGTGCGAATTATGCAAATGTCAGAGGGAGAACAGCAGAGAAACTGCACGCCGCGGCGTCGAGGATGACACAGCGCCGTCTCTCATCTTTTCGGAATACAAGGAATCTTATCCGTCGACAGGAACGATATAGTTGGATCGTGTGTGTGCATACAGGCCGCATATTGTAGATCTGACGGATAAAAGAAGCCCAGGAGACCCGGGCCAGAGAATTCGGCGCGACCAAAGGAAAACGACTCGACGCGTCGCGCCACGCCGTGAAGATTTATTTCGAGACCGATGAATTTCGCAAACCAATCGATATACGATTCATAAGATCAGGACTTTCTTGGCACGACGTTCGACCGGCATACGCGGACTTCTACTATCTAAATCGACGGAACGCTCAGACATTTCCTTGGGGAACTCGATGATTTCGGAACGTCTTTTCTGGAATTCGAAAAGCTTCCTGGACAAATATTTATGATCAAACTACATTTGAGATGTCGTTATTTTATTTCATATACATTTATAAACCTATGAATGATTTTGGAATAATATTATTTGAAATAGTATTTTAAATAATATATTATTTCATTTTATAATCATTTCTACACCTACGTTATCACTCTTGAAACTACATTATTTGAAATATTATTTTAAGTGATGCGTTGCTTTACTACACTATTTTAAATATTATTTCAAATTACGCGTCATTTCTTCATTAATTCCATATCGACTTTTAACTGATTTTAATAAATAAAAAAATTGGCTTGCTATGACAAATCGACTTCGACATTTTCTCGAAATCCTGGATCAAAGAACTACTATGTGCACCATTAACAGGACCAAGTCCCCGGACAACGGTTTGCGAGCAGTTGTTCGGCCGCAGCGTGCAAATATTTACCGGAAAATCGATTAACGAGGAGCCTAGTCGAAGCGATCGTGTTACAGCCCCGATTCATCGGGAGCCCGCGCGAATCGATCGCGACGCGACGCGGAGGAGCACCGTGATATTCTTTCCTCGACGCCGGGACGCCGGGACGCCGCGACGTGAAAACAGCGTCGCGACGTCCCACCTGATGTCTCGAAAATAGAAGCCGCGGTTTCCGCCGCTGGGAACGTCCAATCGGTAAATATTTTCGCACGATCTCCGTAGCGTGTTTAATAATCGTCGACACTGTAGACCCGTATCGGCTCTGTTGACTCGGAAACCATTGATCTTAGCCTCGACAATCTCCAATCACACCGGTCACTGTGGTCATTAGTCCTTTTCAAAATTTAATTTATTAATAACTACACCCAAATATATCAAAACATATTTATATATTATTTATATTTTATGTATGTGTAAATACAATATTTTAGAATATTGTATATCATTTATATATATATATATAAATATTCATTTACATATTTTGCAAATATCCAACGAGCTAATTATGTTTCCCATTAACAATTAAAAGAAATTCAGCCGACTAAAAGGAACGAAACAGTTAGATCTTTCTAATTATTACTTGCAAATTGTTAATCGTTATAGATGCAGCCACCGTCTTGCAACGGGACTTGAGAATTTGTTTTTCGAATACACGAAAGCGGAACAGACCAGACCAAGTCTAAAGTTCAGCGGATCGCATCCGTGAATCACGGAAAACGGTCCGTGGATCGTTATTAGGTGACGCGGCACCGACACGTTCCAGCGATAAAGAAGAAACGTGCTCGGATCGACGGGAAATCGCAAGATCTCATAAATCTCGGAGTGGAAAAAATACTTTCACGGTTCGGTGCATACGGGGGAATCTTCGCGACACACTTCGCAGATCATCCTTAAGCTGCGGATCTTTATGCTACCCTTTTTTGCAGCGGATGCGAGTTAACTAGACCGCGGATTTTCGTGCATTCGTGGCAAGCGTTGGTGAAAAGAATGTAATGCAGTTCAACAAAGGAAGATATATCCTTTTATAAAATTATACTCATATGTACTTCGATTAGTTTATATAAAAAGAAGTCTGTAAAACTTCAACAATTTAAACCTTTTTGTGGTAGCTCGGAGTCTTTCATGATCCCAGCAATATTTTCTGTATCCTGATTTTTACTGATGTAAAATCTTTGCAATTAAATAGAAATAGAATATTGGCGTCATTCATAACTAACAAAATAGTGAAAAACTAACCCATTTTTATTTTGTATACATACTTAAAGATATAAATTATTTTTAAAAAGTCAAACTTGTAGAAAGTGTAAAACTTCGCACTCTAATGAAACAGAATACTATTTCATAGTTAAAACGAAAAATTCAAAAATTGGGTGCAGATGCAATTAGCTCAGAGTCCATAGTTATGGGAACCATTGGTCACATCAGCTGCAGATGTTGAATGGAATAACGAGGCTCGCCGAAGAAAAGTGCCGAATGCACTTTGCGCGATCGCATCGCGCACGTTGCGTTGCTAAAAACTGTATATTTCCGCGAGATAGACGCGCATGTGCAAAATCGCCGCATGCGTTAAATGCAACGCGTATTCGGGTGGGCACGAACGCGTTCGCGCGCACCGCAGGCGTATTTACGAAGAGGTATTTACGAAGAACATGCAGGAATCACGTGTAGGTGCCTCGCGGCTTGAGCCGGGGCCCCAAAAACGAACAATTCTATCGGCAACGATACGATACGACGATAAAGCACACTGTGACCACGGCGTCATCGTGATGCACGGAATTTACGTTCTTAAGCATGATCCGTACGGTCAAAGTGCAGCGTCCACTAATCTAGAAACTCTGCACGATTCAGTACGATCTGGCTCCTGGCAGGTTCGATCATGAAAATTTCATCCGAGCAATGTTACTTCCCCTGTTTTTCCGTTTACATGCAATCTAATTTTTATTTCTAACATCTTAGCTACTGAAATTATCTTAGTGGGGTTTGTATTGATTTTGATATGTGAGGAACAAAATGGATCAGTCTTATTTCAATTTGTTCAGTTTCTTGGCTTCTTCTCATAACCATTTACCAGAAACGTGTTAATAAAAGTTTTCAATAACTATGCTATATGAGAAACCATTTGGGTAATTCTTATTTCGATAGTAATTAATATTCGTGTAATTGAGATTCTGAGAAATTCTAAGAAAGCTTCATCCATCAAAAGAGAGTTTGGAGAATGAAGCCCTAATGTAGTTCCCGATATCTCTTTACTTAAAGTTTCTGTATTTAATTATGGCTAATGGCTAGAGTTCACTGGAACGTATTTAAATGGTGTCATTCTTTCTATGAAACGCCTATACACAAAATACGTTCTCTTAGTGTTTCTAAAAAACCAGATTATATATAAAATGCATTATAAATGAAACTACATTCTTTAAACTAATCAGATTAGCAGATTAAAACAAACCAACATAGAAATTTGAAGAAACGCGGCGCTATGTACCGGCACACACGTGCGGTTTCCGCTCTAGATTTAAAAATTCGCGCCATTACCTAACCAACCCCCAAGCCGCGTTCCCACTAAGGAAACGACCTCCAAATTTCAACAATCACCAACGAATCAGCACGAAGGCCAATGTCAACCAACGAAACAGCATAAAACTCATAATTCCCGAAATAAAACGCCGTTTAACGAAATAACGATTCGCGGTGTAATGCGCGTGCGCGCGAGGCTTGTACCGCGAGAAACGAAGAAACGTTTCGGGTGCACACGCGTACAGGTTATGCGGGAGTGAGAAAGAGTGCTTGCGAAAAAAGTGTGACTCACCTTTGAACGTATTTCGGACGAGAGTCATGTTCATATTCACTTAAGCACGGACCAGTGTGCTCCCCGAGGTAATTGTTGCGTCTGTAGAGCTGATCCGTCAGGTGAAATGTTCCAGCAGCCTGCGACACGTCCCCGTCGATCCCGCTCAAGAGTTCGTCCAGCGTGATCTGTGACGTTTCAAGGTACAGCGACGCATGGTTGCACTCTTGCTCGTCGCGTTTCCTTCGAACCGTTCGATAAATACATACGCCGTAATTAGGAAGTGACGGGTGCCGGCGGCGGCCGCGTCAGGACCAGAAAAATCTCCGTAAAGATCCGCTGGATCGCTTCGATCGTGTCCGAACGAGAGAAACGCGCGTTCCTTTTTTCTCGCGACCGACCGGACCAAGGTTCCTCAGATTCGCGGACGTTCCAGCGTTCGGTGGTTCGTCGTTTGACGGTTCATCGTTAGGCCTCGTTTGCGTTCGTCCGATCGCAAGTACGAACGAGACAGAGATCGGTCGCAGATATCCCGTGTATCACCGTGTCCCTCGATCGCCGCAGATCGGCTCCAGATCCCGGACCAGCATCAAACGTGTCACTTGCGCGCACGTCGAGTTCAACGAAACACGGGAATGTTGATCACGTTTCTTCTTCGATGCGAAATAGAGGAGAGCGAGCCAAGTGTCGGTGGCCGACGGACAGGGAGAAGGAGAGACAGAATGATAACAGGGTTGAAGTGTGAGAGAGGCGGAGAGGAGAGAGAGCGAGGGACAGGAGGCGACCGAGCTGGGACGAGGGAAAGAGAGAGGTTATGTGCAGACTACGACAGGAGGAATTCCAGCGGGCGGCAGCGCTGAGGTCCACGGATGGTCCGTCCGTTCCTTCATTCCCCTCGTCCGACAAGTGACGACTCCGCGACGATAATTCGAGAGGACCGTTCGGGTGGGACGCGTCTCGGGCTCGTTAGGAGATCGGCTCTAGGAGATGAAGATTTAGCGAATCACGAGGACAACTTCGTGGACTCTTCGTGGACGCAAAGGGTAACTCTTCTTTCTGTTTTTATTGCGTGTGGTCAACTCGCCATCGTTGCTCTCGGGCTAAAGCGGTTTCGCACAAAGGCTTCTCGGCGATGGTTTTTCTCTCTCTCTCTCTCACTCTCTCTTTCTCTTTCACTCTCTACCGTTGTCTTGTCTGGTGAACTAGCGAAGGATCTCGGCGTGGCGTATATCGAAGGAAGCTATTATACGATGCACTGGCGGCTACCCAACAAATCACACTATACACACTGTCGTGGAAACCCGGCTGGATAAAAGAAGGGAAGAACGAGCGAGTCGAAAAAGGGAGGAAGAAGACGGTCGCACACCGGTTATATCCTTGGAAACGGGCCGTGCAGAAAGCGATACGCTGCTCCTCTTCTTTTCCCTGCTTCTCCTCCGCCTCCGCCGCCTCCGTCGCCGCCTTCTCCTTCTTCTCGGCCGATTCTTTTCATTCGCGTATACACGCGTTCCCTCGCACGCACAAGAAAGCGAAGCACACTTCGACGAGCCGACGAGACAAGACACACCGAGGTGGTGGGTAAAGAATAGCGGGAAGAGAAGACGGACAGAGAAGAAAGGAACAAGGGAAGAGAGCCGCGACGACGGTGTCGGGATGAAGCTGATGCTAGGGCATCGCAGAGAGCGGACTAGGCAGAAATGTCGGTGTTACTACCAGCTTCGAGTAGCAAGCACCGGTAAAACACGGTCCTAACTAACACACATGGAGACAGATTGGGGACTGCTGCTTCGGAGTTTACTATAGGATGGGACGGATGGTGATGGCGGCCGTAGCGAACCAGCCACCGCCCCCATGCTTCTTCTCTCTTCCTTCATCTCCCTCGCCTTGTTCGACCCTCCCCACCACCGCAGCTACCTCTGCCACGACTCCCTCCAATCCGTCCCTCCACCCTCTATCCACGTAACCGTTCGTTCCAACCGTTCTCCTATTCTCCCCTCTAGGCATTATGACGGACACGCTGGAGCCCCTATCCTCTCCGCGCAACCGTCCAACCTCTCGTCTCTCCCTCTCCTTGCTCTCCAGTCTCTCTCGGCCGTCCCCCCTTCCCGCCCCTTGTCACGCATCCAAGGCCCCCCCCTCTACACCCCGCCGGATCGGCAGAAGTCGCCGCTAGCCTTCCCTGGGATACGAGATGTTATCCTCGAGCGATTCGGTGCGTACTATATATTCGTCTGCCCATGCGTCGCAACATCCCCTACCTGCGTCGCATCTCGGCGTGTGCGTCGGCCGCAATCAAGGTCAGGAACGTAGCCGGCCAACTGGGAGCCCCACGGTATATCGATTCCCAGCCACCACCGCGACGGCTACACAAAGGGGACACTGGGAGAATGGAAGAAAGACAGGAGAGATTGAAAGAGAGTGAGAAAGAGAGAGAGAGAGATGGAACAAGAGAACCGCGCTGTTGTTTCCAGCAGCAATGGCTCGTGGACCATCGTCGTGCTTCTTATCGTGACGCATACGTTCACCGGAAACACGGTATCTTTTGGACCCATTAACTCACGAACGTGATTGCCCCGCTATTTATCTGGCGAAAGGAAGGATGCGTGTCGCGCCGATATTGCATTTATTTCTACGACTTCCCCTTCACATGGTACGTGCTCGTAACGGCCCGTTAATTGCTCGGAATTGCCCGAAAGGAGTCTTTCGAGTACTTTCGTTTCGATCGGAGTCTATACTCGATGGAATAGATTTACTTAGATAGGATGATCCCAGCGAATTATGTTGGAGTAGGGTAAACTCTGGCAACTCCATCATAATTTTATATTTTATTTGCTAAATCATAATATTGAATTGCTATGAGACTGCGTAATAGATGTAATGGAACAAATTGAAAATAACGATTTATTTGTAATGAATCAATTCAATAATCTATTCACTTTTGCATCGTAAATAATTACAACACACGATCATTAAAACTTACCACGAAAAACGATGCGAATAAATGCTTTCTTCGAACAAAAATGCTTGTCTGATTTCACTACATTCTTTTTACATAATTAAGTTTTTTATTAGAAAAACTAGAGGCTTAACACTACTAAAAAATATTGCTGTAACCGAGTTTACCCTGCAAACTTATTCTACTTACTTATTCTACTTTCAGCCAGCAATTCGGAGAGATGGTATGAAATGAAGCAGTCTGGATCTAGGAAGTAGCATGCAGCCAACGTCGAATGATCTGGAAAGGAGAATGCAACTATATCTTGACCTAGGACCTAGCATGCGGGCATCAGTAAAAATAGGACCACAGAGGGTGAGTTTGGTAATCAGTAGTAACGGTCGCCCGAGTTTGTTTTCGAATACCGAATAGATTCCACGAACAGTGACTCGCTACGGACCGTTTAAAGATCTCGAGAGCAATTCCGCAACAAAACACTTGATCCGCGTACCTCGCGGACGAAGGGGGAGCCAGATAACGTTCCGTAGCGCGTGCGGTTATCTTGGTCGATTCCCTTGACTTTTCACCGCCATGAGGTATGTAATACACTCGGTGTAGACAAGCGGCTCTTATTCACGATGCAACCTACGTGAACGGTCGCGGCGGTATCAGTAAAACTTTCCGTTTGGTCGTTTCTTTTCTAACGATAACGGTTGCTAAATTATCACCAGGTTAAACGTTAACGAATCCAACCCCTGCTAGGTCCTCGATCTCGAATGAAAAGCTTCTAAGCTGACTTTTACGAGATCGACCTTTGCACCGAACGTGTCCGTAAAAAAGCGTAGCGACGGAGCGGGGAGGCAAGGTAGGCTTATCGCTGTTTCCGACGATATTGACGACTAATGTGCGTACGGTCGCGACGAAAGCAGAGACGGCGAGCACTGGCGGCAGTGTCCGATACTATTATTAGTGTGCAGCTGCCTGCGAATTACTGAATGAAAGGGAAGGGCCCGCTTCGAAACAATGTCCGCAAGAGACGAGAGCTGCATCAGCGGAGGCTGTCGCAGTGATCAGGCTACTGGCTGGCAGGTCGAACGTGGTCGAACACATGTGCATAAGTTCGAATCAGTTCGAACTCGTGTCGTGTCTTCGCATGGAACTTATGGTCATACAGCAAACTGTTAGAATGGATTAGATGCTAACGGAAACGAATAATCTTTTGAAAATTCCTGTACGATCGTCTTATTGCATCTAGCGTTGACGAAGACTGCGACCAGAAGAGGACTCAACAGGTGTAGACTTTTTCAAACGTGGAAGGAGTCCACCTTTGTAGCCAGTTAACTGCGGAATGATCCACGATATAGAAACAAGCGCCCTCTTTCCGTCGAGTCCCCGATTTTTCTCGTTCTCATCCTCCCTCCGCTTGGAACAAGGAAAACGTTGAAGCTCTACTGATGACGCGTCAAGTGTTTCGATCGGGGAAGCGAGATCGTTGCTCTCTGGGCAACGTGGTCGGTGTTTCAAACATAGCTGGACAAAACCCAAAATACCAACGGAAAAATACTAATGGTCGTGAGTAATCGACCTTTATAAACGATCATAACTTCGGCTTGTTCTGGTTGGCGTAGGAAGGCTGGTTCTCGCGACGGAATCGTAGGACACGCTTTCTTCCAGCACGGTAGCATGTTGCCACGAGAATATTCTTAACTATTCCAGCAATTGTTGCGCTCGAGAGGGGTCTGTAGAACTCTGCGTGAATGCCAGTCGAGGAAGGTCTCAACTCGTGAGATACCAAGAAACTCAACACCTCGAGACGAGACCTTTGGGAGAGAGGGTCGCCATCTATTGGCTCTAATTGCCCGGTACTCGTTGAATGGAGATGGTCCCGGCTATGCTTTCGCTGGCATATAAGTCCGAGTTTAAATGATCGCTGCCCGACGCTTCTCGTTTAGTACTTGTACACAAGAAAATTGTGTGCGGCGTGCACCCTTTCGTTCTTGTTCGCACGATCCTCTTTCCTCTACTAGCCCGAGCTAGGTACATCAAATCTAACACGAATCGTCCGACACTGTCGCTCGGATCCTCTATTTCTGCTTCGTCTTCATCTCCGTCACCTTCACTCTGTCCCCCACTGTATTCTTTGATATGGTAACTTTGTGTTGGACTGAAATTAGCTGAAGCTTGTAACATGGTTCAACGTGTCCGGCTGATGAAGCATCGCATCAAATAAATGAAGCTTAATGACGATTCCCAACGTATATACATCATCAACGAAAATTCAGTTCGGACACAGACCAAGAAGTCGCACTATTTACTGGCATTTCATGACCGAACACGGGAGTTCAAGCGATAGATGACTTTCAAAATAATGCATATCGCGCCGCGATAAATCCTTTCGCCACCTCCACGAAACGTCGTCGTCAACTGCGCATTATTTTCCTGTGTGTCGCAGCGCGAGCTTTGTAACGCAGCCGATAGACGCGACTTACAGGTTCGATTGAACCCATCTCGCGAGATTAACGAGAACGAATTTGCACTAATTTACGAATCAACGTTGCTGTCGATACGGGGCTTGCATCGCAGCTTTCGCTTCAACGTGCCCGCGCGTCTAGCCCTAAATAATCGGCTCCCTGCTTTGGTCACGTTTGCACGTATTCTCTCATTGACTATGCCGATTCTCGCGCGTGTACTTTCTTCTTGGTCCAGTGGTTGCGATACTAGCCTATGAACTCTATAATTTTTATTGTTTAAGAGCGCACGATTAAATCTGCGAAACTGTTACGGTTGAGTATCTCAGGGTAGTTTTCTTGGCTCTACTAGTTGGATAGTTATTTATCACTTGATTGCGAATTTTATGCGTTTATGGCAAAAATTAGTTGTCTCAATTTAAAGTATTATATTATTTTGAATCTACTAAAATTATTAAAAGAAGAATTAACTTAGTGTTTTGTTCTTGCAATCGTATTCTGTATATCTCTTATCAATTTTTACCCTAAATAGATAAAGTCCGCTATCGAATGATGATTCCTTTTACCCTTTCAAATTCTGTTTCTATAGACCTGTATAAAATTCGGTGTTCTAAATAAATCATCAAAAAAATCACTTTTCAATCTTGTGCTGAAGTGACTCAACTTCCGAGGAATGGAAAAGTGATTTTTCTGGGCAAGGTGATGGAGGGGTGCTGACGGTGTAGGGGGTCGTATCGGTGAGTACAGCACTGCTCGATCTCCGGCGTGGCGGGTCCAGCAATGACGCGGAGATCACCGAGCGTGTCCGAGTCCGTCCGAGTGTTGTCGAGTGGGAGTCTCGCGGTGTCGATGGTGGGGTTGGTGCGTCTCCGACGGAGGGGAATACCCCGACACCGGTGCGGCGTGATGACCACACCGTGTCCCTTTTTGTTGCCGCCCATTAGGCGCCACCGCGGCGTGATTCGCAACCGTGTTTCTTTATCTTCGGCGTAGCCGAGTCTCGACTAGTCTACGAACGACTGACTGCACACGTTCTTGCCTATCTTTCCACCCTGGTTTTTCCGTCTCCCTCTCCTTCGCGTCCCCTCCCCATCATTTTATCTCTTTCTCTCGCTATCTTTCTCTCTCTCTCGCTCTCTCTCACTCTCTTTCTTTTTCTCTCGTTCTCTCTTGTTCGTTCGCTCATGGATCGGACAATAGGAGAGTGAATCACCGGGCGTAGGTACGAGAAAGCTACGGGTTTCCGACATACGCGGCCAGATAATCGACGAGATCCCGATTTTGGCCACTCATTCGATCACGTTCGCCTTTTGACTTGTAGACCGAGCGGGAGAGGACGTCCAGGCAGATGAAATCTGGACGCGACAGAGACGCGAACGGACTCGGGGGATGTTTATCTACGGCTTCTGTATTGATCTGATTTTTTCGGAATGCCGAGGTATTCGAAAACCACTGGGTTACCGCGGTGCTACCTTCTTTTCGGTCGAGACTTTCTTGAATTGATACGAGTTAGTAAATGGATCATTTTAAACTAAATCGAGAGTCCGCGGATAGTCAGGCTTCTATTCTATTTATAAAATAATTTGTCTAGGTTTTACTGTATTTATTAAATAGTTGATCCAGATTCTACAGTATTTAAAAAATAATTAGTCGATGATTCATTATATTAATTCGATGGTCAAGGTTTTTCTGTATTTACAAGATAGTCACGATTCTACTGTATTTATAAAATAGTTAGTCAGGTTTCTACTGTATGTACAAAATGGTTCAATTGCAACTATAAAGTAATCAAAATTCTACTTTATTCATAAAGTAATTAGTTCCGGTTCTACTGTATTTATAAAGTAATCAAGGTACAACTGCATTTATAAAACAATTACGGTTGATTGTATTCTCGTAACCGTGGTCAGATACGAGACTTTACACGAGAACCCACGGCTTATGGATCGCACGAGAGATCCAGAAGGGACGATGGATTCTGGTAACGCAGTTGTTCCCACAGGTTTTTCGGCCACGGTCCGGTAAAGGGGAATATATCTAGCACGAAAGGAATTTATCTGACTTATCGGGTTCTAAAGACTGGTGCCTCGACTCCGGGCACAACGTAATCGCGTCCGAACCCGCCTTTATCTCCGACTATATATTAATCAGTGGAGATACGTATAATAAACGTCTGGCATGGTCCAGACCTTTTCTTCAACGCCGCGGTCCAATTCGACGCAATTCTTTCCGTGAGTTCTTTACGTAGCTGCTTCGAAAACGATCTTCTGGATGCTGTAAAATATCGTACTACTTGTCTCTTCAATTTTCTTAACAACGATGATTAGATCACAGACTTTATGCATTTGTGACGAAAGTGTAGGTAGGTAGGTAGGTGAAACTTGCAGCGAGAATGTAAAAAGTAGCGACACGAGGCAATTTTATCTTGCGTAGAGTTTACTATCGTTAAAAATTAGGATGGATTAATAATTAATTAATATTAATTCGTTGTACCCGTAGCTACGTTAACTTCAAAATCCATTTGTTTTTGGAACAGTAAATTCTGTTTTCCAGTTGCATTTCGACAGATTTCGATTGATGTGTTTCACCGTGGTAACATCCGTGGCTCTGAGATTCTTCATAATATTTCTCTGTCGCCGTGAGCCCTTCGCTTTATTTCTCTTTTTCCGTCGTTTTTTTTCTGTTGTCTGTTCGAATAGTTCGCTTAGATGTTCACGATGAGAGGGCGACTTATCGTCGTCCGCACACGGTTTATCGTTTCTCCCGGAAAGCCTGCGTTTTTTCCCGCCTCGGTCCGCTCGAATTTCACCGTATCTTACAACCTTTAGCCCGGCTACCTATACAAAAGCGAACGAGAACGCCAGCGTTCGTTCGACAATTTGTCAGGACCAATGGGGACCGATTGCATATATGTATATACGTGCAACGTTTCTGTAGAGAATGATTCATACGGCTGTTTACCGAACTTGTATTTTCACTCTCGCTACGGTAAAGACGATCCACCGAAACGCGCCATCGAGATAGACGATAATTGAAGTATATTTTCACGTTGACTCATCGATCCGATACTTTTCCTGAATCTTACCTTGAGCACAATACACCAATATAACTGTAGGGAAGTAAAATCAATATACCATTGAGATAAAGAATGCTTACAATAAAGCGAACAGAAAGGACGTTTTTCTCCAAATCAATACAACTTTGAAATAGCTCCGCAATTTTTCAAAAAATTTTTCACGTCTCAATCTACCATGGTTTTGAAAATTGCAGCTTCCTTTTTACAACGGCTCCTTAAAACTTGATTTACAATTTCTTTTTTAGACGTTCGATGTTCTGGAAACGAGAGACAACTTCAACTATGATATCACTCGTATTATTATGGAGACAGGTGTACACCATTCGTTCGAAACTGTATAAAACCACGAAGAAAAGTCTTATTCCGAGTTTCGAAGAGTCATTGCAAAGGGAAAGCTCCAATCTTGAAATCTGCGGTAATATCGATCCTGGAAAAATTGTTCTCACGTTTCTACAGACGTTTCAATTTGTCCCAAAAATTCAGACGAATTCGTACGGCTTCTGAAGAAAGAAACGTATCATTCGTATAAAAAACTGATTCATTAATTTGTATATATATTCATTAAAATATTAATACGTAAGAAATTACCTAAACCTTTCATCTTCCGATATCATGTCTACATTTTCGTTCACGATTCCGCAAAAAAAGCAACAATGGCTGCAAATGAAACGTATGAATAAATTTCTTGGGTTCGTATACAATTTGATGGATCAGCATAATTTCCCACGGTTAAATTAATTATTCGGTTTGCTCAATGTTTAAACAAATTGGATCCTTTTTGGCGCAGAAAGAGTGCACGTGCTCCCGCACAGCGTAGCAAGGGCGTTTTCCATCGGGCGTTGGATTCCATTGCCGAGAGACGGACTCGCTTTTACCTGATTAATCGCGATCGGGAAGTTTGTGAAAGAGAAATGGCTGCGAGGCGAGCGCGCGCTTGGGGAGAAACGAGAGGAGATCGCTGGGGAGTGAGAAGGCCGTTGGGAAGAAAGAGAATGGGGAGAAGAGAGCGCGCAAGTGGCGCACACATGGCGCACAGTTGTTCGAGAGGTCAGGTTTTTGTCCACGAGCCTTCAGTTTTACAGATCCGGCCGAGTTTCTCTGTGTCTCTATACTCTACACCTATATACAGGGTGATCCACGTAACAAGAGATTTTCATCTTCGCCGATCACGAGGGGAAGCACGGTTTCGACGAATCGAAACGATCGCCCGGCTGTTTCTCATTGGACAGGCAATTTCGATCGCTACGATCCTACTCGATTATTCCACCACTCGTTTATTCAATCTTGCGTTCTTCTAATTTGCCTAGTTTATCCGATACCTTTTCCTGCTCGAATATTTTACTGTTTACTTGTTTCATTTCTCGCGCAACTAATTTATCTAATAGTGAACGTGATATTCATATACACGCAACGATTTTATCATTCTCCGGAATTTATATTTGCAATGAATTTCTTTAAAAAATTTTCAGTAGGTACAGTTGTCTTAATTGAGTACCAATAATCTCAGTAATATAAATAATTTCGTTTAAGCTTATCGCGTAGATGTTCAAAATTCCCCTTACTATAGCACAGTAATTGAAAATGATATTAATAGGCTTCCTTATACATTTTTTAAGCTGAAAATTCGTCCATTTTCTACTTCTGGATTCTCCGGAATGATCGATTTCTTTCTGCTTAAAAGATATGATTTTTTAAGAGTGATAGTTGGAAAAAGATTATTATTGTTCTTTTTTCGTACCGTGTTTATAATGATAAATGTTTTTCAATGAATCTTCCAAGAAACTTCCTACAAAATAGCTAGAAATTATACAAAAGGTTGTATAGTATTTTGAAAAAAACAGCTTTATTCCTAAAACTGTTTCGTTCTAAAAAATTGCAAAGAGTGTCAACAGTAGTATCATAAAATATGTGTAAAATGGGTGTATTGTAAAATATTCTATTTCTTATAATAATATACAGTTTCTCAGGTAAATATTGCAAAGAAACTGCGGTTATTCGCCGTTGTTCTTGGATGAAACAGTGGGAAAAGTGTGCAATGCTGCCGAAACGAAAGCAACAAAACGGAGCTGGTTGGGCGTGTACCGTGGCCGGGCAGTTAATGTGTCGCTTTTTATGAGCTCGCAGGTCCTACAGAGTAACCTGGACACAGGGCTATACTGCAACAAAAAGGGCAACTTTATGAAAACCGATCTAATTGCTGTTCACCGGCTTCGAATTACGCGCTTAAAATACGATCCGCGTTCCTCTTGCGTTTTACCGTCGATGCCTCTACGGTTTTACTACTAGAGAGTGTCACGGGATTTTTAATTAAGTTCACCAACGATAACATAGTAGTCATAGTGCAATCGACTACTAGATAATCGATTTGATGCAATTGTGAACAAACGAGTAAATAAAATAAGAAACAACGATCTTAGATCGAATATTGTTATAATTTTGTAGCTGTTAAGTATTATTAAAATTAATAATAGATATTTTTTAATTCTCAGTTTTTATAATTAATGTAAATAATTTCTATTTTGTATAAAGATTCACGGTTTATTGAACTTTAAAGTGAGTCCACGTTTATAATTGTACGAGTCTTTTTCACGAGATTGTAGGAGCTTCAATATCGACATTTTCTCGAAGATCGTAAAATTACGGAGACAATTCCCGGCGGAGGGGGTCACCATATAGTTCACCTTTCCATCGAGTAGGTTCACAGGCGATTACTAATTGTAAGCAACGGCTATCGAGAAACGCATCGTCCTGTCGCAATCGATAACTTACCGTGTGGACCAGCACGCGTTATCGCCGCGATACAAGCGGAGAATTTTTTATGCATGCCCCGGATAAGTCGTGGCTAGTATGTCCGGGCACGAACGAAGTTAAGCATCGGCGTATAATGTATCACGGGGCCAGCGGGCAAATATTTGTTACGTTCAGATTTCTGTTTGCCATGAGAGTGCCGTCGCAAAATAAGATAGCCAGCGGGGATCCGACTGCCTGCCGGCTACCGTTCCATCCTCTTGCCCGTGTTTCGTTACGGCCTGCCAATCAGCGACTCTCTGCACCGGAAGCGGAACGAGTGTTTGCCTTGCAGTCGAGATCCTGTCGAACCTACCGATTATGCCTGTGTCGCCGAACTCCCGAAAAAGTCATCAGTTAACGCTAAAGCTGTCCAAACCTACCGAACGGTAAAAGTTACCGGCGTGAATTAATTCGTAACAGCTACAAAACTGAGAGTAGGATTTATGTTTCCATATTTTACTTTTTGGTATTTGGCATTTAAAATGCAAGGAATGTTTTGCGATAATTTCTTCTAGAATAACGTATGAAAATGAAGCGCGCGAAGACAGAAGCAGAAACTGCGATCTTTTAAAGATCACTTGTGAATGATCTATTCAACGTGTATGTTCCTTGCTGCAAATATTACAATAAACGTCTTATTGTTATTGTTATATATGTAGATAAAATAGCTTTCTCTTAGGTGCTCGGTAAATCACTAGATCGATGTACTTGTGTAGCATAATGGAGTTCGAAAGCATGGATGCGGATCCGTGTCGGTGAAAAAGTATAGCTGTTTGGTTTAACGAGGATCGGTGGGAAGGCAGCGGCCGAATGGGAAGGTCGCAGGAGGAGAGATCGTGTTCCACGGGGAAGGTGGACCCGGGTCCGGACACGTGGAACAGCACCAAAGCGGTTCTCTCTTGAGACAAAAAGTACAAAAGTGTACTGTGAACGTAGTTTACCTATGGCTCGGCGTGGCAATAACGGCGATGGTCGCCATATGGGCGACAGCCCGAGGGCCTAGAGAACCAGCGCGCACCTTCGTCTCTTCTCTTTCTGTCTCGCTGCCCTATCCTCCGTCCCAGCGCCCTTATGCGGGCCAGATTTTATGGCCTAGGTACTGTACACGCGTACAGACGTGCAAAGGGCAGGGCTCCGTTCGGTTAGGCTCACTCGCTCGCGATTCCCCTCCAGGAGAACGATTCTGCAAAAACGTGGCGACGCGAGATCGCACGCGTGTGACTCATCGATAAATTCAACCACATTGAACGAACGCACCCCACGGTGCACGGTGTTTCCCACGAGGAAGCCTCGCGATCACGCTCCTGGACCTGTCCTCCTCCGCGTTACCGTGCCTCCATTTGCCGAAAATTTAAGCTCCTTCTGGCTCGTTGATATGCAAATTAAATCGTGGATACTCATACGAGCGTTATAGTGAAAATACACGAAACTGTTCGAGTCCTTTTAATACTTGAATGGCAAACCATAATCACAACTATATTCGTCAATGTTTATGGCGGTTCTCAGCTTTATTTATCAATTTTTCTGGATGCTATTGCTATTATTTGCAATGAGAAATAACATAAGAGACTTACGTTCTTTAATATTGTTATTTAAGTCTATAACGGAAATTTGAACAATGTATTTTGCAGACCTGGGTATCTTATGCACATACTGAAAATTTCATCGAAGTCGGTTAATGCAGAGACCAGCTGCAAGTGTTGAACATTACTATGTTATTTTGGTCCAGAACAGAGCCAGACTTATACTAAATATGTACTTTCTTCATTTTCTGGTTTCAGTTCAGCAGAAAACTCAAAACCATGTCAACAGTTATGTCAACGCAACTTTCATAAAACATTTTCAATAAAACAGATACCTATAACAAACATAATTTTCACTTCAAACAAATTCATTACGCATTTTAAATAGCCTCGAACGTATGCGTCGAAACTTAATGCAGAAAGTTTAATAGTAGTTGTAAATCAATTTGACAAAATTTTTTTGGAAAATGTCATTTCCAATGTTATTGGCAGCCCATAAGGTTACGTACATACATTCGAAGTGTCCGAATTTGTTCGAACGAGACGTTTGCGAAGAGAAAGCGCCGTGCTACGGTCAGGAAGTGGTGCCGGCGGATTTTACAGTAATTAAAACCGCTCGGAACGGCAATAATAGGAAGGACGCGTAAACGAGGTGCGAGCGGTCCATAAATCTGCCCATTAGCCGCGTCACAATGGACACGGGCCGTGTTTTATCGCGTTCGACAGCCGTCGCAGAATAGATTTCCCCTTGATACGTGACGAATCGTTTGGCATACGCGTGTCCCGATAAACTTGGATTTCGTTGACGTAACGTTTTATCGCTTTTCCGCGGTAATTTTATCATATTTCCACCCACAGTGCGCCGGACACCCACCAATGAGAACGGTGCAACGGTGAATTCTCTGACGCACCTCGTTTCAACTTCGAAACTGTAAGTGGAGCTGCGTTTAACTAATATTTCGAATGTAGTGATAAACCATCGCACGCTTGCAAATTTATTCGGACAGTTTACATGTGGAATAATAAGAGACAATTTTAAAAGATTGAGAGTAATATTATTAAAGACAATAATTATTATATATAATAACTATTGTCGCGTAATATGAGAGATTGCTCATTGTCTCGGATAGACAATTAATTTTCGAGCTTCTAGAAGGATCTCAAGCACGTGGCCCCGTTGCAATTTTCCTCGTCGACAACGTAAAATCCCATCATCGAGGACGCACACGTCGTCGCAGGTATACAGCATGCCAGACGGTTTTCGCGTAATGAAACAGGAGAGCCGCGCGTGTGCATACGCGCTGTTTGCACAAATGATTTGTATTACTGATTTCTATTAGCCGATCCTGTATTTCACGGCACGCAGCCGTTGCTCCGACGGACCCCTCTGGTTTTTCGATGATCCACGTTTATCAAAATGATTCCACAGATAAATCGGTCTATGCTCCACCGTATTGCAGATTAACGAGGCTTGCCGAGCCCGGATATAAATGTTTATAAATGCATACCTTCCTTCTGCATATTTTTTAACGAAAAAATTTGTAACTCCTTAAATACAATACAAATTATGGTAAAAATTTTAAAAATATTTGCCGTATAGTTTTTTAACAAAAGAATCACAAAAATCATTTTATTTTTGCAGTTCTTCCAAACCAGACCATGCTGAGAACTAATTGACTTAATTATGCATTCACACGATAAATAAATAAAGAAATTGCAACTAAGGGTTATATTCTTGTAATTTAAGGGCGTGTCTAAAGATCTGAGAAAGTCGGCCGCAATATTATGACTAGTTTTCCAGAAAAGAAATCCGCAATGGTTGCTGAATTGTACAGCTGTTGAACGAGAATCATCCCTTAAAGGGATTGCGGTTCCGCGTTCTGGAAAGGTGTGCACTGCAAAATGCAGCGACGGTGTTGTCGATGGATATTGGATATAGACCATGAGGTGGCCGGATGCGCATCGTGCACGAGCTACGGGGTAGCAAAGCTAAGCCAGTAATGCAATAACTTGAATAGATGGGTATGCAGGCGGAAAGAACATAACCTATCCCCCTGGTCACCCTCTCCCCCACGCTTTCTTTATCCCTCTCTGATTTCGTGTGCTTGCCCCCGTCCCTTGGATTCGTAGGTGCATACAGTACCGTCCATAATTGTCGAACCCGCGCACAGTTGGCTCTGCACAATATCATTTGCATCGAATAATAACGCTAACAGAAATAGAACGGAATTCAAATTAATTAAAATGCTTCGTCTGTTCTATGATCTTTATTTTCTGTTATTAGCATATATTTGTTACACTTTTATGCATTTACAACGAAAATTGGGGGATGAAATTGTGAATTGTGGTTTATTAAAATTTCTTGCAGGCGATGCAATTTTGTACTTTGTGTTAATATCCATCATTATTTTATTCACAGTTATTATTGCATCTATGTATACTGTATTATTAATTTGTTAGTAATGAAACAATATGTACTATTTACTGAACGGTTGCATTAGTTTTAATGATAAAATAGTATTGCATGTGTACTAGATTTCCAGAAAAATACTTTATCACATTAAAGTTCATATTAACCGATCCAGCCGATATTAAAACTCGGCATCGACAGAAAGAAAGTTTTATTGGTCTTCAAAAGCGATTCGAATAATTATGAAAGGTACTGTACAGATCAACGCCACATACCATAACCACTCGGACTATGCCAGGAGGGTGAATCCAGGGGTGCTCCAGCCCTGATTCCAAAGTACCCCGAATATATAGTCGGTTACGTTAAAAGGCTTTTAATATGCGTGCTCGTTCACTTTCTCGATTCTCTTTGGAACGACCTGAACGCAGAAACCGAACCGTTCCCCTGAGCTTTTCCCTGCAATCAAGAATATTCTATGATCTCCGATCGACATCATTCGATCTGACAATTCACGAATTGCGCCCGAATATCACGTTCTCCATCTCGTAATCGCAAATGTCACAAGCTACGCGTACATTAATACTAGAATCGTTCGTACATAATGATTAGATTGAATGTACTTATATTAGTAAAATATTTGGACTTGATCATTTTATACAGTATAAAAGAAACATCGAAAATGAATATTGAAAATATACATTCTGATGAAAATCGTTTTATTCTTTTCATTTTTTATATTCATTTATTATATTCATTGTACATTACTCATAATTTGGCGATGTTATCTTATCATTAAAAGTATCTATTTTATTCGTTATAGTGAATACATAAATAAATGAAATCAAATATGAAAAATACAAGGTAGGAAACAAGAAATGGAGGAGGGAAAATGGAAAATAGGGATTGGGAAATTGATAAGTGAAAGATAAAACTGGGATTAACCGCAAGGATCGCGACAGAACCGGCGAGAAGTCATATTCCGACACACATTCGGCAGTTTACGGTCACGTAAAATCGGAGAGTCGGATGAACGACGGGGCGACAAAGGGCCGAGGAGGTTGGAGGGGGGGTTCCAAACGTGGGGGGATTTGGTACGTTGGCGGTACGCAGGGAGGGTTGAAGGGTCCATAGAGCGAGACGGAGCATGCTCAGACGCACATATTACGGCGCACGTCAGTATTTAAACACGCTTGATGGGAAGGTGGTGCACGAGGGGTGAAATCGGGTCCCCATTGTGCTCAGGTGTGAGGCGTGTGCGCAGGGGGTGGACAGGCCGAGGTTGGGACGCGGGGAAAAGCCCTGAGGGCGAGAGAAAGAGAGAGAGAGAGAGAGAGAGAGAAAGGGAGGAAGGAGGGTGGATTTGCACACGCGGCACGAGCCGCTCTTCAACAAAGGGATGGAACAGATTGGAAGCCATTCATTCATTCGGTTGCCCTGTATTTTTTCTCCGTGTTTGACTGGGAGAGTATCGTCTGCCACCCCTGCTGCCATTCTACCCCCTTGCCGTCGCGCGACGATCTCTGCCATGCCTTACAGGTATGGTCAATTTACAGTTTTCTCCATTTCCTTTCGCCTTTTTGTTAATCATTCGGAGCAACATAGGGCAAACATATAATAAAGGCATTATAGTAGTGACAAGCTCCAGTTACATTTTTTTCACTATTTTTCTTGATTGTTTTACGAAAACACGGCATTTGAATAGTTGCTTTATAAAGAATAATAATTTCTTATCTTGACACAATTTTGATTTCGTAGATTTTTAATTTTCTAGATTTTTGATTTGGTACATATATTATCTTGTAAATTTTTTACTTCTTTCTCATTCATATTTTCAAGAATCTTAATTTCGTTAATTTTTTTATTTTATACATTTATGAATCTATATGTGTTTGATTTTATACATTTTTTATTTTGTAGATTTATTACCTCTCCTTCGTAAAGGAAAGTTTGATCACCGCGAAACAAAATGTATATGCGAACACGTCCGATCGCATTTTGTTCAAAAGCTTCGCGCGATTGCAATATCGATTTGCATTAACAATAGAAGGTTTTCTGATTATAATTTGCGGAACGTGTACTTCCGCGATAATAAATGACCGCGCGGTCGAAGGATTTTCGCAAGCCCTTGGTCTCAATGCGTTCCTGTTCACCATTGGCTCCCGTTTGACCTGACGAAAATCAATATCTGTCGGCAAATTTAAGTGCGTTCGTGGGGGGGGGGGGGGGGTGTTTGTATCTATTGTACCTTCCGAGATTTTGTATCCAAAGCAAATGCACGAGCTTCGTCCATGCTCCACTTTCGTATTCGGTTGCAGTTGGACACCGAGCGCTCTTATGCGGAAACTTATCGATTGATGTATCGTTCCTTTTCATCTTATTAGTACAATTTCTCTAGGAAACCAGCAGTGTACCATCTCGATTCGCAGAAATCAGTTCAGGCAATCTTTCCTGGCTACCAAATGAAATCAGATTCGAACTGTTCTGCCATAAGTTCGTGCTGTGAATACCATTGTACTGTTCGGAACGTGTTTTTGAATTTTCATCACCTTCATCATTTTCATCCAGTGTATTTAAATCGTAATTAATTAAATCACTCAATTTTTGGTAATTAATACTTTACTTATTGAAAGCCTATTGATAGAAGCTTCAATGAGCGAACTGTGTCAGTCGACTGTAAGTTTATTGCAATTAAATTTTATTATCCTGTCTAAATATTTAATGATATAAATTTTCCAAAAATAATGCCTGTTACACATGTAACAAATTCTTTTGACGTGAAGCATATTAATGAGAAACCTTGGAAATTTTATAGTAACTGCATGGTACTTCTGTCAGATGGGTGTTGAGACAACTGTGTGAATGAAGAATGCAACTACATCTTTAATACTAAAATGAAAAGGTTAGTCCCAGATATTAATACTAGGTTTACGGAATTCGTCAAAATGACGGGTTACTAATTTTTTAATTTAAGATTATTAGAATTTTAAAGATAAATTTATGAGCTACTTAGTCAATATATGCATTACTTGCAAGAAATATTACAGCATTCATTAAGAATCAGAATAAATGTTTCATTGTTATTTTTACAAATGACCAATAAATCTAGCGTTGATATCTACTTAACAAAGTAATAGACTAATTTATGCGATGACCTAATAATACCTTACTGCATTATCTTATCGTTTATTATCCAATCTAGCCGCTGCGTAAGTGCCGCCAGGTTAACCTGAAGGAACAGATGAAAGGATGTTGCGGTCGGGAAAGGAAACAGAAGACAGAAAACGATAATGTTATCGACAGTTTGCAACAGCTGAAGGTAAGACCGCACTTACGACTTACAGCTGAATATTATTTGCTAAACTAAACCAGCGAGTCATAGCGAATGCAATACGCTGACGTTAGGTTTCAGAAATAAAATTGATCCAAGTTTTGTAGAATATTAGTCTAAGTAGATTTAGTCTAAGGTAGATTGAATAATATTGTGTACAGAATTAAAATTTTAAAACGCATCTTACGCCTACTTTGCTTAAAATACCGTCAGACATTGCTAACAAAAAAACAAAATATTGTTTCCACTTAAAAGAGCCAATATCCTGAAACCAATCATACAGCTCTGGTTTCCAAGTTATATAATAAAAATAAACTGAATAGGTAGAAGTTTCTTCAAGGTAGCATGGCGTTTTGGTATCTTCTCACGGAGAATTAGCCGGGTGCGTCGGAATTGAGTTTATCAAGGATCTAAATTCGACGACTGTGAGTCACAATTCGTTCGATTGAAAGTATTATATGTGGGTCCACACGTGGGTACCTGATGGAACGATTCACGCTGCTTTCATCCACCTTAATGGCCATCCTCGTAGGTGCGCGGGAATCATTCTTAACGAGCATGCGGGCTCCACGCTGGAAATTCCGCTCGGTTTAGCAGTAATTGTTTAATTGAAGATCCTCGCCGAGACGCTGGACGAGTTAATTGGTGACGCGTACGTGAACCACCGTTCAAACACGCGCGCGTTGTTCAACTATGAAAAACGAGCAGGCACACATTTCCCTCAATTTTCTTCTTTGCAGCACCTTGAAACACAATATTCTCAACCGCGTTCTACAATTACACAATAAAAACATCGTTATCTACGATATGGTACCATTTTTCTGTTCACGATGATTTTTTAATGTAGTGCCAAGGTCATTGACTCGACATTAACTCGATAAAAGATTTGTATACTTTTGATTAACATAAACGTTTTCCTCTATTTTACAAATCTATACATAAATGCCTAACATTTTCCGTCTAGTTGTTAATAAGAAAATAAGTAGAGTTCTTTCCCTCTGCTTTGAAGTTTCCTTTTTTTTTCAATGTTGAACAAATTATATGATACTTAGGAAGTTAACAAGATTAGGAATATTCCAAATGACGTTTAGAGAACGCAAACGTGCGAGGAGCAATGATAACTCCATTACGGCGGAAGCCAGAAATGCGGCCGAATTAGAACGAAACGCGTACCAGACTAAGGAAGATCGTAACGATGATACCAATTAGCGAAAACACGTTGCTGTTATGCATAAACACGCGGCATTGTCAACGCGCTGTGCAAACGCTGTTGGTTTCGTTTTCGGTACAGAAAAAAACGCGATACTTTTTTAACCACGTTATCCATGAATATTAAGAGGAACTTCCGTTTTCTTTCTTTCTTCATCTGATATATTTATTATAGCATCTCATTTGCTCCACGTGAACAACATGCGTGAACAATTAAAAATAGATGCAAACGCGATTATTTGATACTAAACGTTTAGAGTTGGCACGATTTAATAAGGGCTGGTCAAATATTTTGCACATTTAGATCGTTATCGAGATTGAACTTTGCCATGCTAGATCAGCGAAATATCACAGTGTGAGTCGTTCCGATCCACATACCTACCCCCGAACCGGCAATCAGTCGTCTACGGGGGTGAAAATCGTGCACGTGACTCGCGGGTACTCGCACACAGGGGTAGCCAGCCCTGCACCCCCGATCCTTCTCTGCGAGTTACCTTTACCGCGTTTACTATTCTCCATTGTGCATGACTACCATACGGGACCGTGCAAAGGAAGCTGCGAGAGAGATCGCGTGAGTCATCCGACCGACGCATTGGCGTAGACCAACCCTACAGACGAACTTCTTTTTCTCGTTTCATTCCTTCTTTCTCTCTGTTTATCAATAAATCTACGCATTATAATTTATATAGAATTCTGTATTCATTTCCATAAAGCGTTTTTGTGGACAAGTTACTAGAGAACAGTTTCCTTACTAGGGTATGTATTAAAGATTTCAACAGTAGAAAGAACTAAATATCCTGATCTTTTGTTATGGGCGTAATTCAGTTATTTGTTTGTACTTATGTTTTGAAACATACAATCTAAAAATATGTTATTGGACCCATCATGAACAAGCTTTACCTACATAGCTACTTGAAACTATTATCTCAAACTTCTGCCTACAATTTGTATATTCTCTGTCGGTAATTCGGTAAAAAAAGAAGCTTTTTAATCTTTTCAAATCAACTCAGTCGATCTCGAACTTAATTAAACTTAAAAAGATCCACTATCCGACAATCACAAGCTCCGATAAAACTAGTTTCATCCGAATCCAGTCGGCTTGGAAATCCTGAATTGCCGTAGCACTTGGCGCCCAACCATCTCAAACCCCGAAAACACCTCGGCCCGTTCCCCATTCGTCGACGGTAGCAGAAAAGGCGGTGTTTCAATCGTCTCTACGACTCCGTTTCGTAATTTAAGGCTGCGTCGTTCCATTTTCCGCGGGGGCAGCAGCGACGCCGGGCGTCGATCATTCTTCTCCGTTCACGGTGCCGCCGGGAGCCGGAATTGTATTTCATTTTAAATGGTCGTTTCGTCGGGTTGCTTTCCCATGGTATTGCGAGCCGCGTAACGATCTCCTTTGTTCACGAAGGGATAAAGCGAGCGCCTCGGTGTCACCGTGGATGACGAGCGCGTTTTGGCCCCGGTTCCAAAGGAACGATCCTTAAGGAGACGCTTTGGCAGTGCCGTTCAGTCGGTCACACGGTGACGTCCCGTCGAATTAATTCGTCGACCAACGATCCAACGGGATACATGGTGGATGCGGGCGGTCTGTGCCGAATTCTAGTCGATTACTGCCGATTCTGATGGTACGCTATGCCGGATAATGGAGGATGCTGTCCGACGATTCCGTCTTTCGCTGGCAAACTCGTCTTTGTAAGGTGCCTCGCGGTCACGACGAACAATGGCCGGCAATCCCTAAACCGTGGCAAAATTCATTTTCTATGGAAACATTAAATTATTAATTCCCGATTTTTTGCAATTGTATCGTACACGTATTGTTCAATGTGTTAAGTACTTTAATTTATTTATAGTTATGGTCCTTAGAGTTTTTAAGATTTTTAAGATTTTAAATCATTGTGAGACGCTTTACGTATGATTAAAAATAACGTGATACATACTTGTTCATTTTCGTTTAACTTCTCTGCTCCTCAGCATTTACTTAAATCGTTTTCATTTTAAAATTCACAATCCAGCGACTATAACTTTTTGAATTATTTTTTTAATAACGCTGCACATCGCTGTCGCGTAACGTGGGGTCGCGGATGCGGGAATATTCCGAATTCGACAAAAATGCGTCAGTCTACGTCACTGCACCGTAGCCCCGATGCATCAGTCCGGCTTGCATCTGTATGTATTTACGTCGATGGGGGGATCCCCTATATGACATCATCCCCCTCCATACGTGTGCGGCTGATTCGTTTCGCTGGCTGACTTCTGTCGCCTAACTCCAAAACACCCCTGGACCCTGCCACCTCCCTTTACCTTTAATCTTTATCAATCCATCCAGCCGAGGCGGAATCGAACCTACGGACTAAGGAACGGACGGCGCCGCGCATTATTCACGGCCGATAGCTCTTCAACCCTCGTAGGTCTCTCCTAGGTCCACCCCTTGATGCCCTGCTAAATACTTTCTGTTCGAGTTTGCCGTGGTCTGTTCTTTGCTCCAGAAATCCGACTCCTTTCTATCTCTGAATGATCGGGAAAAAATCCGATATCCTTTCGATAAAAATGACCGAACTGGGGAAATAAATAATAACAGGTTCATCTTACTTTTCTGACGCAACTGCGTGTTTTATCTAACAGTATTACGTAACGTTCCTGTTTTATTCTTGCATAAATAGGGTGACTTTTTACACATTTATTAGGGTACATAGTTACTTAAATCATGTAATTTTTATTAATATGGTTACTGTATCATTATTATAAAAATTTCAATATTTTGTGCGAAACAATTGTCATACATGTGATTAGATATTAATCAATTACGAAGGAAACTTAATATTGCCTGGCTTACTATGATAAATTAAATATTCAGTTTTCTTCACAATTAATTAATTTCTAATCGTCATTTTGAAAGATACAAAATTGACGATCTCCAGTTTTCGATATTGTTGCATAGGAAAAATGTTTCTCCGATCTTTGGCCATTTGTTGTTAAATTTTCAATGGCATAGAAGCAGTTCGTGGTAGCAGCTCGTTACATCGTGTACAATTTAAAGTCCAAAGCGTTTCAAACAGTTTCGAAGTTCAAACCATTTCACAGTTTGTCGAGACAGAGTACACTACCACTGTGTCAATGTTTCGGATTACATACGAATCAGAATGGATGGAGAATATATTTCGTTTGCAATCGGTGAATTTGTAGAAACGCCATCCAAATATTGCCTCACAGTTTACTATTTAATCTGAGAATAAAGCCATTGATCCATTTCGAATAATAATGATAATCTTTTACTTAATAATCTTCGAATGCGGGTGTGAATGCGGGTAATGAAAGTAACTTTACTTATTTAACCTTAACAAAATCTGTGAAAATTTAAATTTGTTATCAGAAGCAGTATTTATGTTCGAAGTATATTTCAAGTGGCAAACAAATTTTACTTTTGCCAGATATTAACATTAGAAAACACAAATATTAAGTTTAAGCGCAAAATACCACTGTAAACAGATTTAATAAATGTGGCATACCCTTAGCGGCACCGTTTACTAGGTAAAGCTTGTGTCATCCTGTACGTGACGAGGAAAGCTCATGGCGACCATAAAACAGACTAGTCGGCGGACATGATAACGGTGTTTTCAGCCGAAATAAGTGGACAGGTGGGTGGAGCTTCCTGAACAGAGGGGACCAATGATTGCCGCACCTGTACTATCATTCGCCTTCGTTCCTCTTTACCTGAGGCGGAGACAGGTGGTTTTGTGCGTGCACGAAGTAGTCAAAGGTCCTGCCACGCAAAGTAAAAGACAACCCCTCGAGTTTCTACTCAATTGAGGCTCAACCCTCCGTCAAACGCCAAGAAGTTGCACCCCTTCGTTGTGGGGTATATTCCGGACACAGTGCGGGTTTGGAAATTCTACAAAATTATTGATTGCTCCTCCATTTGTCATTTATTTACTAAAATTGTCTTAAATTTTGCTGATTATTCTCTGAATTAATTAATAATATTTAAGTTTATATTAATCTTCAAAACTGTACTAAACGGTTACGTGCATTTATTTCGGGAAATATTATTGTTTAAACGAAATTCTAAACGTTGGATTCAAAATTTATTAAAAATCACACAGAAATTTATAAATGTCGCTTATCTTATTTATTTCAACGCTTGCATAATTAATAAATAGACTGCGGTTCTTTATGTGAAGTCACATTTTCATGAAATTAATGATATTATGATTTATTTAATATTGAAGCATATATGATTAAATCAGTCAAATGTAAATATAGCATTACATAAAATAGAATTGGAGAAACTATCTGTAATAACGAAAATTACTTATAATAGTAGTAATAATAAATATAATTATATCAATTGCAAGACAAAAGTTAAACAAGAATAAGAAAATAATTAACCGTATTGCAACGCGATACCTAATTGTCCCGAATATATGTAATAACGGAAGTAAGAGATATTATGGTTTGAATTACATGCGTCATTTCTCGAGTATGTGCTACACCCGTTGGGGGCACCACTATCATGCCACAATTTTCTCTTTAAATCCCCCTCCTGAGAGACAACTGTGGAAACTTTGATATATTACTTAATTAATGTAGTATATAGATTCAATTTATTAAAAAACAAGATTTCATTACACTCTATTCCTGGTATATTACAGTAGCAATATTATAAAAATACAATTGATGGAATAATATTATTAACAATAGTATCTAACACTTATAATAACTATGTTTTAATCATAATAAAGAGGTTAATATTATGTATATTTACTAGTATATTGCAAAGATATTGCCCATTCGATATCGAATGTTCAGATATCATTATGTGATTCTTTGTGACGTCTGATCTAGACATTTATATTAATTTAAGTCATGAAGTTGATATTTTCAAGCGTGTTCATTAATTTTATGCATTGATTGAACTGCAACATATAAGAAAAAGAATTATGCAATTCGAAACATGTGACAAGCGACAGTTTCCCTTGCAACCGCAGATGTTTTTCTCGGCTCAATATCGGCGACACGTTTGAATTCAGTCAGACACTTGACTTCCGGTTGCAGTACTGAATCACGTAGTCATCCGTCAGGTAAGCGTTCGTAAAAGTACTGCTTCGTTTCTCGGTTTATCAGATCCACCACCTACGTCTCTTGTCTCGCGATTCCGCCAATCAAAACCGCGGTGATCACTAATTGATCGTTTTTCGAACGCGCTCAATGCGCCGCCATTAAAAAGTTTTCGCGGATTTCAATGGATTCTGCGAATTAAAAACGATTTTTCGCTGACCTGGTCTCCCACGGGACTCTTCGCTGTGCAATTTGACAGAAAGGGTGCACGCAGGTCGATTTTCGAACGTGTTCGATACGCGACGAAATTAGCCGAGTGAAATTGGAAAAGTTGGATAAATATGACTGTTCGAACGCACCTATCAGCGTTTCGCGAGCGTGGCCCGTGATTCCTTGCGCGTTCGAGTACGGACCAAGGTTTTCCGATCGGTTGTCGTAGTTTGAGGAGGTGAAAAGTGTGGCGGTGCTCGCTTCGCTATTCTTTATGAAATCTTATATTTAACGAACGAACTCTTTTAACAGCCGTAAGTAGGAACCATGATTATCTTCTGCCGTAAGATCGTCCCGAGAATCATACGACTGCTGCGCGCGATCAGAAAGATCGAGATCATTTCCGACGAACGTCACTCGTTCTGTTCCTCGTCTTCGCCAAGAACGTCTAACCCAGCTAATCTATTATGGAGGGTCGAATCCCTCGGAAATAAATTCGCGAAATTGCTCGGCAATGCGGTTACCACCACGTCTCTCTTCGAAACGTGTGCCTACGAGAAAATATACTCCAGCTCTGACCATCGCCGCCGATTAATACATAACCCTCAATAACCCATTGTCAAGCAGTTTCAAGGTATTCTTGGATCCCGTCAACGTATCGTCTACCAACCGCAGAAAAATTCACGTATTTTCTCTCGACTTGATTACACAACCGAGGAAACACGCCTGAAATCAAACTGTTCCGTGTCATAATTGGTATTTTCGTTCTACACTTTGTTGCCTCATCACTGGTACCATGTATCCATCAATGGTATCCTATGTTGTAGCCACAAATTTGTTTTAGCAACTGGCTGAATGTATTTATAGATTAGAATAGTGTTCTTTAAGGAATCTGATCTTATGTACAAGTTTCAGTGCCTAGTACTATAGTTGGGTGCAAAGCGTATTCCTTAAAATTCATTTCTATTATGTGGCATGATAAGTTCAGACCAGATTTCTATGCATCAGTTGTATACTAATTTTGATGTAGATAATAGCAACATATACTTGCTAATATTCTGCTGATCTTTTAAATTTGATTATTCTAGCATCATTAATGTTACAGAATCATGAAAGTTATAGCTAGCAGGAAAGCTAGTTCGATGACTTCACATTATTCATAACTCATTAAGTGTATGAAACAATGTATCGAATGAAAATTACAATAGTACCAAGGAGGATATATAAAGGAATGATTAGTTCCTTGGAGATTTATATTCTAGTTAAAATACAGAGGTCACCTTCAACTTTTTAAATAGGATATCAATAATCTTTTCCTGGAATTTTAATGAAGCATCATCATTGTGTATAAAACATTATAGCAAATAAGGTTTAAATTTAACAGTTACTTATTAATAGTGTTTTACAAATTTGAAATCTTATGTAATTTTGGCAATGGATACACACAGAACAAATGGCAGTTTTAGACTGTATTTGGTATGATATTTCTGTTATGGAATGCTTGATATATTATAAAAATTCTAAAAAAACATTTCGACCCCTATTTAAAATGTTTAAAGTGGCCTTATATTTTACTTATACAGTTGTTTTATACATATATGATGCATATTTTCAGATGTCAACTGCAACTACACATAAATACCGTTACAAAAATGCGGGGCTGGATTCACAAGAATTGAGGCGACGTAGGGAAGAAGAAGGTGTACAGTTAAGGAAACAAAAACGAGAACAACAATTGTCAAAAAGGCGCAATGTTCCTAACATCGATGCCGACGATGACAATGTTGCGACGGATGATTCGTTGGTCACAGCACCGCAAATGGTAATTTCCGGATAAATTATAGACTTACTTGACTAGAGAATATTTGATAACATCTGTTCCTCAACTTACAGCAATCTGCCTCCATCACACTCGAAATGGTGGAAGCATTATATAGTCCTGATCCGGAAAAGCAATTGGCAGCTACTCAAAAGTTTAGAAGAATGTTATCAAGGGAACCGAATCCACCAATAGAAGAAGTTGTAGAAACAGGAATTGTACCTAGATTCGTTGAACTGTTACAAAATAATTCAAACTGCACCCTACAGGTGTGTAACTTTTAAATTAAGCTTCAAAGCGATACATTGCTACGGTATGTATTATACTAAACTATACATGCTTGTTTCAGTTTGAAGCTGCTTGGGCTTTAACAAATATAGCCAGCGGTACATCTCAACAAACACGTATAGTGATAGAGGCAGGGGCTGTGCCCACCTTTATATCATTACTTAGTTCCGAGTATGAAGACGTTCAAGAACAGGCTGTTTGGGCATTGGGCAATATTGCAGGAGATAGTCCCGAGTGTAGAGACCATGTATTAGACAATGGAATTCTCACTCCTCTCCTACAGTAAGTTCGTAATAGTCGTCGCGCGATGCGGATTGTACAGTAATAATTTACTTCGTTCATAACGCTCTTGTACAAACTCAACACGTTCAATGCCGTGGGAGTGATCGACGCTATCAATCTCTTATAAAGTATTTGCAAAATGATAGTAACGAAATTCTACATGGCACTCGACGTGTAGAGGAACGGCTTCAGACACCATGCTTTTCTATTTTGTAGTCCAGCTGACTTACTTCCGTCTACCTTTTAGACTACTTTCGAAACCAACTCGTTTGTCGATGACACGTAACACGGTATGGGCATTATCAAATCTTTGTCGAGGCAAAAATCCGGCGCCGGTTTTCCAGAAAGTCGCACCATGTCTACCTGTTATAGCACATATTCTTAATCATACGGACGGCGATGTTCTCGCCGATGCTTGCTGGACTCTGTCTTACTTAAGCGATGGACCCAACGAAAAGATTCAAGCAGTTATAGACGCGGGAGTATGCAGACGCCTGGTAGAATTACTTATGTAAGTATTCACAACTTGCGTATACAGAGTGGAGAAACTTTGATTCCATATGAGTCTAGTTACCTTTTAATTGCTCCACTTTGTATAACATAATGGAACAGGTAGTATTTCCGAGCAAGTTTTTGTATTTTCAAAAACAATCCGCCATAACTAGTTCGGAGCTCTTCTTTCGAATTAGAAGATCTAGCATGTCATGGTAATGAATAATTGTATCGTCAGGCACCAGCAAAACAACGTAGTAAGCGCAGCCCTTAGAGCAGTGGGCAATATAGTGACTGGAGACGACGTACAAACGCAAATCGTTCTAAATTGTTCTGTACTGCAATGTTTATTGCAACTTTTAAACTCGCCTCGAGAGGCAGTCCGTAAAGAGGCTTCCTGGACAGTCTCAAATATTACAGCAGGAAATCCTCAGCAAGTTCAGGTTTGTATGGTCTCAGAAAATGTATTGTATATCGTACGTGCGTCTAATACTGACTTCTCAACAGGCAGTGATCGATGCCCATATATTTCCTGTTCTGATTGACATCCTAGGAAAATCTGAATTTAAGACACGGAAAGAGGCAGCGTGGGCAATCACTAACGCTACCAGTGGTGGTACACCTGAACAAATCCGTTACCTCGTGGGACAAAGATGCATTCCTCCGTTGTGCGATTTATTAACAGTAATGGACTCCAAAATCATCCAAGTTGCACTGAACGGTTTAGAAAATATCCTTCGCCTTGGAGAACAAGATGCCATGCAAAGTGGTATAAACCAATACGCGGTATTAATTGAACAATGTTTCGGTGAGTGTGCAGCTTAAAATAGAAGAACAAAATAGGAACACTGTTTGAAATACTATGATTAATTGTTTCTTTTCCAGGCCTAAACAAAATAGAATTTTTGCAATCACATCCAAACTTGGAAATTTATCAGAAGGCCTTCGATATAATTGAACGATACTTCGGTACCGAGGAGGAAGACGCGCGAATTGTACCCACCATTGACTCACAACAACAATTTCAGTTCGAAGCATCTGATTCATCCCATCTCGAAGGCATCGAGTTTTAATCGATTGTTTTCTAATTGAAATTCCGAATGTATTTCCGGATTCGATATTTGTTTCGTTCGTTGCGTTTACAACTAGTTCTCGTAACGGGACAATCTCTCTGAAAATTGCAGAACCGATCAGACACGCGAAAAGTGGTATATTTATATATATACAGTTTCATTCGTTTGTAACCGCAAAATGAACAAGAAATAATATCAGTAATGTCTCGAGGTGATTCGTTTTTCTGCTCTCGGTGAATGAGAAATCGGTATAAAAAGAAATCTTTTACAATTATTTTCATATGGTTTTCTCTTTTTACTTTTTATCTATGCACCGCATGCGATCGAAGTGTTTAAATTTGTTCATCGGTATGCGAAATAATCAATGCCAAATTTTGAGGATGCTTTCATTCATGCTTTGAGATGATTTGGAACAAGATTAGCTCAGTTTAACATTTTTTCAAAAAAATCTTAACCACGTATTTAGTACGAAGTATGTTCATTTTATCTTTGCGAACAACAACAAAAAAAAAGCTAACAAATATCTTTAGCGCTTAAGTAGACAACAGATAAGTACAGGAACAATGATCAAGACAATTTACTACTATCGGGGCAGACTCGCGCCTCGTACGACGTTATGACTGACTCTGAATTACGAAAGAAAAGATACTTGCACAAACAGCAAGACACTAACGACTGAAGTACGCGACTACGTAGCCAACACGGACAACATTACGCAACGCGGTACTCACATCCTTACTACACTAGGTAGGAACATGACCAATTAAACTTTTTTACTGTAAATACGTATCTTGTAATTTTAAGGCTATTCTATACAGAGTGCCCTTAAGAAACGAAGCAACATTTCAGTCGAATTATCGATTATCACTTTGGCAATCTTGTTACTATTTTAATTAATCAATTGTATTTCTAACTGATCAAGACGCATCGGCAAGTCTATTACAATCGATGAAAATTGTACGGAACATTATCATCGAAATGTTAAAATTCGTAATTAACAAAACATCTGTAATGATATCGTACTCGATTTTGCTCACGAGATATAACAAATGACGTTTCTATTTACAAGTTCTGTTTCAGAAATCATGTTTGTACAAAATTTTTGTCTATATATCTATATATATATATTATATATATATATATATATATATGTGTGTGTGTATACCGTATGTATATTTTTTTGTATTATTTTTGAAAATATGTTTCCGCCCTTGTTAAACTCGTACTTTGAGCAAATTCAAAAATTATATAAATTGATTGTATCACGATTGTACAGCACACGAAATTTTGGACATTCTGTATAAAAGGTCTGTGACTGTATAAAATGTATTTATTATTTAGGTTTGACGGTACCATACTATATTATACAAGATAATATAAATATATATTACCTACTTTTAGTTACTGAATTGAATTACTACGACAGAGAAGGACTGTATTATAAGAATTCCGTGATCGACCACTTTGCTAACGGCGCCATTATTAGCAAGGTGCGTACGTACGAGTACTTGTTGCCAATTTATAAAATGCTTACCAAAATAGAATATAAGCATATTTGAAACGAATTTGTCATTTTATGTTGTGCACGCTATTCTTAAATAAAATGTGATAAAATTATCTCGAAACCTTTATTATACACAGTGACTTGCTAGGTACGAAACATCCGAATAGCTACACTGCAATTTGAAAGTACAGAAGAAGTATGTATTAATATATCGCAATATAAAATGTATCGCATTTTATTACATTTTTAAGTCGCCGATATTCAGGTGTAAGTTTTGCGCTTTACCCTGTATATCAAAGTCAATTGTACAAAATCGCTTTTATGGATTCTCTTGATCTTCCTTTGTTACATATGTGAAAATTATTTTGAAATTTCGAATAAGTTTTCAGAATTTGATATGTAAACGATGAGTTTGTAACTTGTTCAATCGAATGTCTGATTGTAGAATTCTTAATTAATTGAGATAATTTTTTAGAAGTTTTCCTTCTGTATCAAGCTATATTATACCGGTGCAAACAAAGATGGGGATTACCGCTTTTGATTCCGACAGAGACGTATTGTAAATTGGCAATTTGAGACGCTCACAACAGATTGACTGCAGATCGACGTATTATACAATAACAGAAACGTACGATGTGAATTCACTAATTGTATTTTGCTTTAAAGCTGAAGACATGTGTCGTTCAAAAATGTAAATTGGAACTATGCCCGAGGCATTGATCTTGTTATATTTTTCGAAAATTTGTAGAAATCGCCAAATCACCATCGGGTATCATTATCGAAAGATGTTGATTTTCTGTACTGTCATTTGACGAAACGAAATAAAGTTGAATATTAATATACACGCAATTGTATTTAATCCGGATTTAATACATAAATATACCTCAAGCACAACATTTGTACATTAATTTAGTATGTAGTTTGTAATGCTATGATAATGTTATAATTATCGTTTGATCACATTTAATAGTTATTTAAAAAATCAGTCTTTTATTTGTGAGTGTAGATATGCAAACGTTTTTATCTAAGGTAATAGTTGACTCTGGAAACACAGGTACAATCACTCCATCGGTGAGTCTAGTTACTAAAGGATCCAAAACGTCTTTATCTATTTTGCCTGATAATTGTTTAGATATCTGCTTTTCAACAAATACTAATTCATTTTGGAATGGCTCATATCCATCAACAACCATTGTCATTATATAAATAGCTTTTTTAATCAATGGATTTTGTCTATCACAGAAATTATGAAATGCTCTCATTGCTTCTGCGTTGATATTCAGCAAATCCTGAATAACCTAAAATGAGAAATATTGATGATAATTCTATCTAACACAACTATATTACAATTGTAACAAATATTTAAAGTATTTACTACTACTCGTTTTTGTGAAATCTTAGCTCTCAATTTACTAATAGTTCTCCCAACATCATTTGGAAAATCTGTTGGTGTTAAAACAAAGTAATCATTGGTTCCTATAATTGTGCTGCTCAAATCTGCAACCATTTGTGCCAAGCAATTCAAAGTATCTACTTCATTTCCAAACAATGTAATGACTGTAGGTTTCTGAGGATAAATAATTACATCATATATTCCAGATGCTATATCATTCCAAATATTAAGCTTTTGGTTATGAAACTTTGTTCGAATAATCTCCATTGATTCATCTAATAGCTTTTCTACTGCCATTAAGTTTATGGTATTCGTTTCATTAATTTCTGATACATTCTTCTCCTGAGTTGTTTCACCAGTAGATAATACAGTACTTATTATGTACAGAATTACCATAATAATACTAAAGATGAATATTTTATTGAAGCTTAAAATAGACCTTTTAGGATGCTTATGAACATGATTTTCAGAGTATGAACTATTAGCTTTATTGAAGGATTGACTACTATCCATACTTCTGCAGCTTCGTTCCCTCACTTGTGCTGCCATAGGTGAATTGCATGCACTGACAAAAGAATAGTCCGGAGAGAATTCTCTTGAAAAATTTCTGAATGATTCATTGTCATCATCATTCTCATCATCCTCTTCATCAGTGTAATTAAATTCATCTGTTCTGTTTATTTTTGGTGTATTATTAGAATCATTCAAATGGTAAGTAAGTTTTTCTCCAGACATATTATGTCTTCTAAAAGATTCTCGTGCCCTGGGAGTAGGTGGCTTACGAACCTCTGTTTGTTCATCAAACTGAAAAAGATACAATTATTTAGATACTAACTCCTTAATGATGCCTCAAACACATTTTTACACGAATATTTAAACCCATCAAAAGAATAATAAACCATTACAATTACCACTATACTACTAAAATTACTATTGAAGATTTAATTTGATACATACACTGTAATCATTCATGTTTAAAACGCCCCAGGAAAAATTAATTGTTCACTTAGAATCAAGCAGCTATACTTTGATAAGTATTAACATTATCAACTTTTACAATTTTTTAATAATTTAATCTATTATAAAACTTATTTGTACGATCTTACTATTATACAAAATATTCTTCAATAATATTAATTTGTGGGAAAACCACTAATTGAGTATAAATAACAATATAAAAATCAATGTATGTACTTTGAAGCCACTAAGTAATAATGTACATAAGTTTTATTAACACCATAACCTACGAAATCAGATCGTTTTATAACTATTTCTAAATGTATCATAATCCTATTACAAGCAATCTATAAATATTCTAAACATCTCATCAACTATATTTAAACGGTTAGTTAATTTACATTCTTTAGCCTGTAAAACTAAACATATTTAATGATGCAAAACAAAGAAATCTCCACGTGAGACCTGTGTTGATAGGGAACGCACTTTGCAGAAACGGAAAGTTGGTATACTAAAACCACTATATTAAGCAATGGAAACAGATGAATGGGAAAACTTATTTATCTCTCAATTAGTGATCCATAGCTACTGTGTTCTGGTTTCACAATGTTCTTAACAATCCTGTGCTTCGAACACAAGTAACAGATTGCCATAAATGTAGGTACGTAATTGTGATATCATGAAAAATAATAATCTTAGATAGCACCGAAACACTATCGCCACATTGCGGTGAAGTGCTTGTACTAAACGCTATATTACAGCATCAGTAAAACATTATAAGATCTTTCAAAATTGTTAATAATTAATTAATTTCATACACGTTAGGTTCGAAAAAATCATAAGATATGCCGAAATGCTCAATGTGTATTCTGCAATTGTTCAAGTGCATCAATCAATCGTAGATTATTTAAAAAATTTAAACATTAGAAAGCAGTTCGCAAGATTTCGGTGCGATGGTGGCACCATCTATGGTGGCGGATTTTTGAACTAATTTCCCTATGGTTGTAATGAGTGCGACAAGGACAGAGMTAATGTGCGACAARGACAGATCGTGCCACCAACTTTTTGGCGGCGCTTCGAATTCCCTGGTAAGTGGTAGGAACACATGATAAACATGGAGGTATCCGACAAGGACAAACTTATGCGTTTTACGGAGAGAGAAAGAGACACAGATAGATCTCTTCGGAAGACCTATGAATTCAATAGATAATTTGTTAATAACTACTTAATKAGWCACAAAMWMCTRMKSAAWAYTAACTATGTGAMATATGTAGTKCGAASSTTCRCACTACWTATGTCACATAGTTARTWTTSMKYAGKWKTTTGTGWCWCATTAAGTAGTTATTAACAAATTATCTATTGAATTCATAGGTCTTCCGAAGAGATCTATCTGTGTCTCTTTCTCTCTCCGTAAAACGCATAAGTTTGTCCTTGTCGGATACCTCCATGTTTATCATGTGTTCCTACCACTTACCAGGGAATTCGAAGCGCCGCCAAAAAGTTGGTGGCACGATCTGTCTTTGTCGCACATTATCTCTGTCCTTGTCGCACTCATTACAACCATAGGGAAATTAGTTCAAAAATCCGCCACCATAGATGGTGCCACCATCGCACCAAAATCTTGCGAACTGCTTTCTAATGTTCAAATTTTTTAAATAATCTACGATTGATTGATGCACTTGAACAATTGCAGAATACACTTTGAGCATTTCGGCATATATTATGATTTTTTCGAACCTAACGTGTATGAAATTAATTAATTATTAACAATTTTGAAAGAGCTTATAATGTTTTACTGATGCTGTAACATAGCGTTTAGTACAGGCGTTTCACCGCTACGTGGTGATAGTGTTTCAGTGTCTACCAGACAGTCATTTTGGCTGGATCACAATTAGAGTACTAATAAAAGTAATTATTAGCCCCTGATTGATGAGATGACCAATGTTTTTATTTTCATCATTTCAGATATTTGGCAATAACAAATGCTTACCAGTTTGAGCGTTTTATTGCTACGGGGTATAGCACTAAATAAAAATTTTACACAGCAAATGATTCTTGCCGAGGTTTGCGTTGCATCTCACAGCCATAACGGCAAAAATCATTTATAATATGTCAGTTATTTCTATCTATTTTATTAATTTATTGTCTTCAACCATTTTACGGATACTTAATAAATGATTTTTTATTATAATGCTCCTTTCTTTCTTTTTAATCTTCTTATCATAAAAGTCCTCTGCAATATGTAGAGGTCGTTGAAACCATTGATTTTCTGGACTCCGCAAAAGATAGTCTACCCTGTTCACTGTCTGAGGTTGAACACTTCGGAACGGTTCGACTGTATTAAAAAGAGATGTCGTCAATTGTATTCATATACATATTCTTGAATAAGTAATTAATATGCGAATACAATCGTTTCTATTGAGTTGGAATAAGGAAATCATTAATGTCGAGGTAGAATCGACATTGGTGCCAACATTGAGTCATATGAATTGTAACGGAATGTGTCGACGAGAGAAACATATTTCTAAATACAGATTTAATAAAGAATCGAAAGAATTGTTCGCTCGAAACAATCATACTGGGTACCTGATATCAAGAAATTAAGAGATAATTTATGATAGTTTCATGGTGACGGCATGGGTGTTAATCCGTTAAAGAAAATATGCCATTGGGGGCCGCTTACTGCTCTCGGTACGTCAATTCGAAATATCATGTTAGATTTATTATATCATTTAAAGTGGATGATTGTTATTATTAATATGGGCTTATTAAAGTGCTAAGATTTCGAATAAAGTGTTAACATTTTGGGTGAGTCTCATTCTTATGCCTAGAAGAAGTAAAATACGATCAAATCGCATAAATAAGCTTCGTAAATGACTGCTTCCATTTTGTTTTATGTGTATTATGACATGAGCGCGCGAAATTTAAATTTTCATATTAGTGTGTAAATTATTATTAATGATAGTTTTTAATGATATTTTTCAGGTATTATAAAAATAATTACTTTGATGACAATACATTGCAGTAGACAATGCTGGCCACCACAAGACAGTGTGTTTGGAACAATTAATTTTACACTGTTCTTTTGCCTAAGCGGATCTACACTCTTCCATTTCATCAGTTCCATTTACGAAGGACCAGGGTATCTTTCTTTAAAATGGATGCCGGTACTAGATACATGTGCAGTAACAATAATAATATGTTAGTCGATGTCATATTCATACCAAATTAATTTAATGTATCTTTGTAGGAGAAATCCACAGATATCCAGTTCTTACAGTACTGTACTGTTTGCGAAGGCTACAAAGCACCAAGGTCTCATCACTGCAGAAAATGTGAGATTCTGTAAATCATATGTATAATTTCTGGAAATGCAATAGAGTCTGTTTATTAAATTTTTGATTTCCAGGTGGTCGATGTGTGATGAAAATGGATCATCACTGTCCATGGATAAATAATTGTGTAGGACACTTTAATCATGGGCACTTTACAGCCTTCTTGGCAAGCGCAGTTAGTGGTTGCTGTGTTTCCACATTCACTCTAATTTCTTGGGTAATGACTGTATTATCCTTAAAACCGCTATCATTTCCTCCACCTTCAGTAGTCGTTCTAATAATAGTAATTGTCAGCATTGGTTTGTCAATTGGAGTTGTGGTTGCTGTTGGAACATTACTCTATTTCCAGGTAGGCATGTTAGTGTAATGTTTACTTGCCTATATTCAATAAATCCATAATCGTTTACCAAATCATTGCAGCTGTTGGCTATCGTTAAAAATCGAACGGAAATCGAAGCTTGGATCACCGAAAAAGCTCACTATCGCAGATTCGTAACCAGAGAGACATTTATTTATCCGTATTCGAAAGGATGGCGATTCAATGTCCGACAAGTTCTCACATGGGACTGCACACCTGTTGGAAATGGAATTTACTGGCCTGTGGTCGAAGGCTGTGACCAATATACCTTAACTGTACTTCATCTTTTCATTCAGTTCCAAGTAGAATTATTGATAAAAAGCATTGATCGAAATTGTAATCAAAATCGCTTTTATATTTCAGCAAGAACAATTAGCTCAAAAGAGAGACAAACGCAAGAGAGCCAAATCTTATAGAATCATTGAAGATTTCTCGGGATCACGACTGCCATTGGGACATGGCTGGGGAGTATTTTGCCATCCACCTTGCACCGACGAACCCCGAATTAAACTTAGTATCGGAGACATTGTAGTTGTAACTCGATGGAGGAAGTAGGTTTTAAGAATTACTTAACATTATTATACCTTTATTTTTTTTCTTTGTCATTGCCTTATAATTTAATGTAGCTATTGTGATACTTAGGGGAAGATAGGGATACTATTTCTCAAGGATTTATGAAGGAATTAAAATTGATTCAAATTTAATACTTTATTGAAACATATCGTATAGAATACATACTGAGGATATGAAAATATTTCATTGCAGATATTGGCTATTTGGAGAAAAGAAAGAAGATGATCACAACGAGAAGCATGTCCGACAGAAGGGTTGGTTCCCCCGTACCTGCGCGATCGAAGTGATTGAGAACGAAGCGTACTCTTCCCCATCAGCAAAACCGAATTGAAACATGCCTTCTTAACTCGTAGAGTTTTAACGTATTTATAGATCTCTTGTTGTACGGACGATGATATATTTCTCTAGTGTTTTGTATGCGAGTATCGACGATAGATGGCTGCCTCTACTCGTTTAAATAATTAATTTAATCGCGCGATAATGTCTACGTAGATTAGAATTCCGAGGCACTACGCGGTCGGTGTAATTTATTGTGCTAATAGAAAACCAAAATTTCGCAAGCGAGACAACAAATTAGCACAAAGAAAGAGGTCCTAATATATCTTTACTACTTGATGTTATAACTTATGTCTATTTGAGTGTGTGTAACGAATAAACCTTTTCATATTTTTGTATATTTAGAATGGAAGATCGTTGTGTTCATTACACATTCACGGGTGTATATATACTTTATATAATTCCATTGTACATATTTATTAAACAATAGATGCTTTCCTGATTTGTGCAAGATAAAACTAGTGAGTGAATGCATTTACAATAGGCCAGCGAATTTGATTGTTCTGTTCGAATGTTGTTAGGCAAAATCGATGATTATATTGATCACTCGGAAACTCCATTAATAAGTACAATTTTATCGACAATTTGTAATTGGCAAATAAACGACTCACTGGAAAATACATTCCAGCTCTTCATGCCACAGTGAACACTTTTTCTGTTTTATGTTGCGTCGCCCTGAAAGCTCGTGGAAAATCAATAACACTGTGGAAAGTAACATTGGCTGCGGGAGCACACCATGCTTTCGCACAGACGTGTAATTACCACCCTGTAACGCGTGATACGTGTACATTCCTCTGTTCCATAAATCCATTTCATTCGAGCACGAATCACACGCAATATGAGCATATCTAATTTTTAATGAACCAGTACTTGTTAGAGCCAGCGATTTTTATTTCTGCAAGAAAGCTCAGTGCATTGGAATCGATTCATTTCTTAATAGCTTATATAATTAAAACAACTGAGACTATCGTTTTTCTTATGTTTCTGTTGTTTTATAGTTTAGTAATTGTAGTTGATTTTGTGCACTGATTTCGATGAGCTAACTGAAATATGAAACAGTAGAAAGTTAAGAAGAATGTCTATTCTTGCACCATTTTTAATTGACGATAACTATTAAGAAATCAATCGTTATTTAATAGCTGTTTCTTGTAGATACTTTCTCTATGGAATTATTGCTTGAAATCCGCACTCCAATCATTGCAATTTAGAGATTATTAAATAAGTAGTTGTATACATATGTAAGTATGACTAGTAAGAAGTGTCCATTAAATTATAAATATTTGTTATGTTCTTTTTTAACGACACGATTGGTATTATTTAATAACACTGTCATGTTAACAAGCAAAGTTACATGGCAAGGATCAGAACGCGACACGCAATCGTTGCTCTAACATCGAAGGGATTGGAGTGAAAGTGACAATTAGCAAAAGTGAATTGAACTAGCCTTTTATAAATCCATGGTGGGATCCCGCCACGTTTAACTAGTTTTCTGGAGATCCTTTCAGTTTCTTTCAAACTGTACTACGTCCTACGTGACCGCTGCGTGTTCTTTTTATTGAAATTAGTCCTATCACAGTAAGTGCTCAAAAAATAACGTCGGATTTCGGTCAACGAGTGCTAAATTCTCGTAGAGCAAACACGTTTGTACTAACATCCAGTAAAAGAATCTTAAAAGATTTTATTCATCGTCCGAAACTTTTGGCTAACTGTTGTGAACAAATAGACAGTTTTCTTTAAAGAGATTAAACCGACCAGTAATTTAACTAACATTATGTGAATCAGATGTGAGATTGAAAATTTTTCATCAGTGTTGACGCGAAAATGAATTTTTCTGATTATTATTTAAATAATTTTGAAGAAGATTATTTCTAACTAGAAATTGAATTATTTTCCCGTGTGACATGATCGATGGTTCCATCAGTTTCGTGTGTATTTGAGATCGTTTCTTTTAATTAATTTCGTTCGTTTTAGAGGAAATCTTGCGAGCGAAGTACTCGAGAAACGAAGAATGTGTTTGTCTATGAGAAGCTTAGCGATCTACAGCCTAATTTTGGCTTCCTTGGCACTTTTCGCGAACAGTTTCCCCGATGGAGCGCCGGTGGACACCTGTGTGAAACCGTCGCGTCCTAACGAACCTAATCACGGTCAAGCTAGATCGAAGCCCTTAGACACCAACCCTTACGAGTTCACCGCTTCGGCGTCGCAGTATAGTCCAAACTCACAGATAAGTGGTATGCTCGATTTACAATTTAAATCATGATTTTTGCACACTTTATTTTAATATACCATTGAAAAATTCCAACAACAACGTAGACGCGTTCCAAGTTTAACACTCGAACTTCCATGAAAGTATCATTTCCATTTCTTCCTCGGCTGTCTAATTCAAAAGCACATCTGCAACATAAATGATTTGGTATATTATTCATATTGTACGGTTTAAATAAAAAAATCTAGTAAGCTTTAGATATTAAATAAAGTAATATTTACATAATAAATAATGTAAAATTTTTGATAATCGAAAAGGGCAAATAAAATAAAAATAATAAATAAAATAAGATCTAAATGACAGATGACGTCGATTAAGAGAACAAATAATACTGACTTGTTGGAAACAAATGCATTTATAAAAATGAAAAGGTCATCCTTCCGAAAATGATTTCTGGGGTATGGCAGCTATCTCGCGAAATTTATTTAATGCGAGAAAGGAAGAGTCTATGGAATCTATAAAGCCTTGTAGTCACTCCGGGACAATAGAATGGGAAAGGTGATTAGGTGTTCCGTGTCAGTTGAGCTCGTTTTGTATCCTTCGTATAGAAAATTGCCGGTATAGCGGCCTCGGGATGATCGTGGCGAAAAAGAAGGGAACGCATCCCGAGGTCGGCGTGGAACAATCGATCCAATCAGCGTGGATACCGTGGAATATGGTACCCCGGTTCCCGAAACGTTAACAATCGGGCATTCTGCGGTTCGCGGGCTCGGTTCTGCATGTTCAATCGACGGAATAATAGCGAACGCGAGATTTCTCGGCGAAAAGAATTTCGTTTCTGCGTGCATACGTCTCGTTGGCCAATGGTGATCCAACACCGATCAACCATTGCACAGGATGTCCCAGTATTCATGATACAGCGGAAAAAACAGACGATTCTGTCTGATACGGCAAGCCGGAAATAAAGAACCAAATTTCTTAAATAAGAGGTTTTATTTTTCCGAGAAATCAGTTTGGAAATTCGTGCTGGCGCAAGTAGAAGCAGACAGATACTGACAGACGCGTGTTAAACGAGACCGAAGAGATTTACTGAATATTTAAAATTGCGCATAAGTAGTTTTACCTTGCAGACGACTTGTCGTGTTTAATTTGAATAAATACAGAGTTATAATTTTTATTAGAAATTACTTTAGATTTGTTCAATTTTACTTAATTTTATAAACTATTTTATATTGTATAGACTTCTTGTCATTTTCGATTTTCATTTTGTTGAAAAATAAGGGATAGATGAAAATGAATAAGTAGAGGCACATATGTCTCACGGGAATATACAATTCCTTTAATATTTAAAATTGTGTAGACTTAGTTCCGTTCTCTAGCAAATGTATTATTTGAATTATGAATTATATACACTGTTGTCATTTTTATTATTTATTTTAACTTCTCTTTAATGTATTTAGTATTTAAAAATGAGGCAGAACATAGGTTCGAATATCCATAAATCACGCGCAAGTAGATACAGTATCTCATGATCAGACGGACTATATTCGGTAACATGACTGCTCCACGACTTTTCACTATCATTTTCCTGGGAACAAAGCATTCTATGCAACATTGTGCTCATCGTATCAACCAGAAAATCTTTCTCCCGTGAACGTTCTAAATTATACTACATTGTCGACAGCAAGAGTAAAATATACCGTTCTTTATCAAAACAAATGCATACAAATCGTCGCATAATTTTAACACTACCGCGGTACCAACTAAGATGGAGAATGCAAACTTATAACTTTCTCTATATATATCTAACAATGCAGCATGCGTTCCAGTACGCAGAATAGCTGCCCACGCAACCCCTTATTCAAAGTTCAGAAGTCAATGTGCACATGAAACGCGGGGATCACTCTGCTGTTCTTCTTTCCATATTTCGCGATACAATTGGCTGCGCGTGTGCAGGAAATGTTTTATAAGCCCATAAAACTTTGAGCACAAAATGTAATTGCTCCTTGGGTAGAAGGACGGTGACGAATATACGAGGAGCTACGGTACCATAAATTAAAAAATATTCCGGGGCACCCGATATAATACGATGAAAATACTATGGTATAATAAAAAAAATAGCATCGCGTATAATTTCGCTCAGCGACGGCAATGCTTCTTCGTGGAAATTTATTTCGCGAAAGTTTCCCGCGCCGGTAAATTATTATCGACATCGGCTTTAGGAATCGTGTACTTTGTAAACTACGGGTATATTATGATCGTAAATTGAAAATTTCGCGTCCCGAAAGGAGGCGCGGGCCGAGCTGTGATTGTCTTCTTTTTTCGGCCTGACGCTCTCTATGCTCCTTTTTAGGACGTCGCTTTTGTGTACCGAGTCTAATGCTGCGTATCGATCGGAAATTATAATGAAAAGGCAAAAGTACGAACACTGTGTGCCACGGTTCGAACGTCAATATCGCGCAAGATAAGCACGAGGGTATTAATTAGACAAGCACGCCTGTTCAAGCTCATTAAAACGAAAGATAAAGGAGATTAACGAACTTTCACATGTCGCCGCCGGAATTCCCTGGAAATCGAAAATCGGGATACTCAAAATTTTAACGATTGATAGCTATGTCGAGGAAATTTAACGCGCCCGTTAACTTGCGTCCTTATAATCTCACTGGAAGTTAATTAAATCCTTTTGACGTTCCGCGAAAGTGCAGAAATTTCGAATGAAATTTATTCGGTAACAATCAGTACTCTTGGCTGATTCGATTTATTCGACTACAATCAGGCAATAAAATGTATTTAACTGCATTCGACAACAGGATTTATTTAGCGACAATTACGTCGAGTAAACAGTAGAATTCATTCGGTGGCAATCGTTGATCACGCAGTAAAATCAATTTAACGGGAATGTTCATCGATCCCTGCCCGGCGGACTGTTTCGCCTCGATAATTGGCTGAAAAGAGATTTAAAAAAATCCATTGTGAAATATTGCAGTAACTATTCGATCGCGTTAAAAAATTCCAATGGGAATTATGTACAGAATCGATTTTGTCAAAAACAGCCCTGAAACGAATCTAATCCCCGCGCACACGTGTCTGGTTCACGTTGTTCGTGACATAATCGCGGTGGGGCAACCTTGAAGGCGTTATTTTTTTTTTTTCAAGAAAGTTTCACAAGAACGAGGTTTCTTTAAGTTACCCGATTGCTCGGGGGCTCGAACTTAATTACGCGAGAACCTTCTAGCCATTCTGTCGCCATTTGCATAAAAAGGCCACAACGGCTACACGCTGGAAGTTGCATGTTGTTCGAAACTTTCTGAAAATTAGTTTAAAAAAGAATCGCCCCGGGGGACCGTGAAAGCGAAAGTTATAATTCAGTCTTGTTGATAAGCGGGTGTGCTCCAAGATGGCGGATCGCTTGTTCAGAATACAAATTCTGAGCATCGATCACAAGACCAAAATCATTTCTTACATAATTCCAATTTTGGAACGATTTCAAGAAAATGATAAAATGTATATACCAAAATAAATGTATATGCTGAAATCTGCAGTATAACAGCAATCATCTAGGACATAAGAGTTCTGTAATTGGCCCAGAAAAATCCGCATCGTTGGTATCGTGCAGCCAGCTAAATTTTACGAAGACCGACAACAAGATCGATGATCGAAAGACGCGATGATTTCTTTGTTCATTTCAGTAACCATCAGCGGCTCGTCGTTCAAAGGATTTTTCCTGCAGGCGCGTGACCCTGAGACAGACAAATGGATCGGTTCGTGGGCTCAAACAGAAAACACGAACACCCATCCTGAGTGCAGCGCCGTGACACACGCCGATCCACATGCAAAGCAGCATGCAACGCTCGTTTGGAATGCGCCGCCGAACTCGCACGGAAGAGTCTATTTCACGTAAGTAACAATCTCTTTACTCTTATAGCGATTAGACCAGCTGGAACTTAAGTTAACGATTTCAGAGAAAAAAATGCACTTTTTAGCGTCTCTTAGATTCCTTTAAATAACGCAAGTAGGAGACACTTGTAAAATTCACTGTGTTGCTGTATCTCCAATTTTAAGAACTTTTATTTTGGATTAATTATATTCTAAATGGATATTTTTTTAATGCAATTGACATAAGAAGCACAAAATCAAAACTATTAAATTTTATAATACATTAGAACATTTTTCTAATTAGTGGCATAAAAATCTGATCGTTCTTCCTAAAATAGCAACAATGGTAAAAAAATGGTGCACATGATTTGAGTGCAGTGAAGGATGTTGAACTTCCGTATGGTACACGTGGCGACAGGTGCGATCGTACGGTTGATCGAGGGATTACCACCCGCAGGGCGGGACAACGCGGTAAGATTAATTGTGCGATGCTGGTCGGCGGACATAATTGGTCCTGCCGCACGATCGCTCGCGAATGAAAGCGCTCGCGGTACGCTTGCTAATAAGCCAGCGAATGTCCTGCGAACATTATAGGTCAGAAAGTTCACGTGATAGTTTGAAAGGAACCGGCTGAATCGCTCCGGCCGCGTTTGAATCACGTCCGAAGAGCAACTTTTTCCACGGCCGCTGGAAAAAAAAAAAAGAGGAACGAGAATCAGAGCCCGCTAAATTTCTGTCCCTCTTCCGCTTGCCCCTTCTGCTATTTTCGTTCATCTCGTATCTGTGTCACGTGTTTTGTAAATCCTCCGAAAATCGCCGCAGAGATCCGAGGCGAAGAAGTGCCATTTTTTTTTTCACCGGCACCCTTGTCTGGGAAAATGTTGCACCAGTCGAGAGAATTTTAAAAACGTTTTCTTTCGCGGCATTCAGTATTTTCTGGCAAGGGAAACAAAACGCAGGAAACGTTTATGTGTTAAGCTGATTTTGTCACCAATGGATCTGCGAATTCTTGGAATTTTTTAAATAACATTAAGAACGGAATTTTTGGAAGTTTGTGTTTTAATTAATAAAAATTATTATTCTGTTTGCAGAGGTACCATTTTGAAGGAGTATGCTGTCTATTGGTCTAATCTGGTAGCCACACCTAGACATTAAAAAGCTATGTACGTATCGTTGCTAACAATTTATGTTCAATGTATTAAATAATCAGTCAATGATTAACGTTAATAATAATACTTCTCAGTGTAGGTTTTTTGAGGTTCAGAGCAATCTGATTCGCAGATGTTCGATCAGAAGGTATGCCTTTTGGAAACCCATGAACCATAGAGATTAACATGTAATGTACATTTTTATACAGCCTAATAATATTAAATATAAAGAAACTTTAATATGCAATACTTTTACTTCGACTTTTTCCCTAAGATAGCAACTCAAAATTTATTACACCACCATCTCCGATAACATGCCCACTTTAATCAATATATTGCAGAAAAAAAATCAGAAGCTGCAACAATTTTATATTCGTATTATTCCCTTAATTTTAACGTTACAAGAAGAAATATAAAACAATGAAATAAATTCATATCAGCAGACAGCAAATATTTATACAATTTAAAATCTCTATTTCAATTTCTGTTAAAATGTTATTACAATTTACATTCATAAATAAAATTCATAATAATTTAAATCTACAAGTAGAATCCATTAGAATGTAAATTTATAAATAAAATTTATAATACAAATTTATATTCAGTAACAACAACTCCAACAATTTATTTAAAAGTTCACCACACCGCAACGTTCCGTGTTACTCAGGTGAGTGAAAAGGTTGAACAGTCATGATCCATGATCCATCTCCCGCCGTAGTTTCGCAGGTGCCTGTATATGATGTAATGAACAACAAAATTCATATTCTCGTTGTAGTGACTTTCTACTGGTCAGCATAGCTTGCATAGCCGAGAGAAGGTTTTCGATCTGTCAGACACAGTTGCGTAACACTCGATTGATCGTTGACGCATATATCACGCGACCTGTTCGCCAACGATCGCAATATGTTTCGCTTGAGGCGATTTTTAATTCCATAACCGCGTAATATTCGATCCACGGTGGTGGACCTGAAAACTTTCTGTGTTGGTATATTAACGAGCAAAAAGTAGACCATGATCGATTCCCGTGGAAAGCTGAAACTTGGACAGCGCAATGGGGTAGATACCGCTTTAATTAATTACCGCACGAATCGTGCTCGTTTGTGCGTGCCGCATAGAAATTTACGGAACAATTTATATTTTATGCGCCGATCGCACGCGTTGATTCGATTCGATTTATTTCAACGATTTTTAAAATAATTGAACTTTCTCCTAACACTTTATTCGTCAATTTAGTGTAGGTAGATAATGTAATTGTATATTGTTATATATTTAGAAATATATATACAATTATATTTAACTATATTCTACTACATCTGACTGGAATAGTAATATAAAACTATATTATATTATATAGAACTATATACAATAATTAAAATTATATGGAAATTATATAGAACTGTACATGACTATATTCCATAATTCGTACTATACAGGTCGTACCAAAATTATACATACTCCGGGAAATGAGGGGTTCCTGAGGCCATTTCAAGTAACCTTTCCCTTTGCTGAAATGCAATCCGCATTCTAAAAATATTAAAAATGTTTATAATGTCGTTTCCAGATATGAATATTAAATACAGTGTAATCAGAACTATCCAAACGTGCTCACGAGTGCCATTCTTCGACCGGAGGGGTCTCAAAGCTGAAAGAATCCCTATTCCAACCTCCGAAGCGGCCTATTCCAACCTTCGAAGCTCCCTTTTGTTGTCTGTGAATACATTTCCGCTGTAGCTTCTGGGCAAAGTTTCTGTTAACATTTTATGAATGGGTTACCACGCGTATCCTAGTTACCACGGCGACAGAGTCCCCCAAGAACGAACTTCCACAAGTTCGATAGCACTGAACCCCGAAACTCTGGAATTAACAATTATAATTTAGCATTGTCGGTACAGCGGCATCCCGATTCTATTTAATTCTTTTATATTGGCAGATCATAGTTGTACAAATTCTATAACATTAGATATATATAGAAAATAATAACAGTACTATTAAAATCGTGTAATCTTTCTACTCTTTTAAATTGCGGCTAGTAATTATGAACTGCATTATATTCGGTAAAACATTATCGCTAAAAATTATCAACGTAATAGTACTTATAAAAATGCCATAGACGAATAAGAATATATTTTTATTTATTCATCCAATTGCAACGAACATGAGCTGAATAAAAATTGATTTCATCTTTTTAAGGATTCTATTAAATTTGAAGTAATATTATAAATTCAGTGTCACCGCGTTAGAAGTTTCGTATGGCGTCAGAGGATTCTTGCACGTTTGAAGATATCCCACAAATGGCGCCGTAGCAATGTCGGCAATTTTCAATTAAAAATTCCGAAGCGTTTATCTTGGATGCAGGGAGGGGGGTCCAGCATTAAAGCAGCAATTTCTCAAGAAAGCGACGAACACGAGATTATTTACCGACGGCGGCAACGACAGACCACCGAAGAACGCTGTCTCAGTTTTCAGGAGGAATGCTCTGCCGCCGTCCGAATCGGAAAGCTCTTAGAAGGTCGTTTGTCCCTTAAAAGGGCCGGCCGAGGGTTTCTAAAAATTCCGAAGCTTCCCTTATGAGAATGACCCAGTTCTGCTATGGCAGAACTCGGACTTACGTAACCCTGTCTCGCGATCCGTTTGCCTCGCGTAGAAGCGTGCTGGGTTCCATTAACGGCATCCGGTGAGGAAATGTCGGAACCTCCTTTGGGAATATGTTGCGACTCGCCTTTACCGTATCAGTCCACGTGTCCCAGTATGGGATCAGTAATCGCGCTCCTTAAACACCAACCGAGACAGAACGGGTTCCCTTCCGATACATTAAACTCCGTCTAGCCACCTCCATTTTGTTCAGTAGCGAGATAAGGGGGTCCCACGTGTCACAAGCCGAAAGCTGTCGGGGTCTCAGCCATTTTTAGAACCGAGGTATGGTGATTAGTAACCAAGGTCAATATATACTTAGGAATCTGAGTTAATCTTAATAATAAAGTTTCGTTCCGAGTACCTGTTAAAGTAAAAGTATGACGGTAAAAGTTTGAAGCAAGGACCAATCCATTTGCAGCTAAGAAACATCAGAAGTGTCCGGCACTTTCTTTCAGAAATTAATCCTATTCAAAAGATTGCAGCTCGTACAATTTTCAGTATTTCGGCTCGACAAAATTACAAAGTACACTCCAAATAGTGTTAAATACATGTGCAAAACATCAACTCAGAAGTGCCTTCAGATTTTTAGAAGAAAAATCAGAAAGACGACTTTGAATCAGAAGAGTATCCCCTTGATGCTCTGATTACAAAGCAATATTCAGGAATTTGTTGAGAGAAAGATATTAAGTATTATAATTTGACACTTTGCACATTTATTAACGAACATTTAAAGAGTGTTCCCAAATTTTTTCGAGCAATAATAATAATTTTCTTGGAAGTTGCAATATTGTGAATGAATGCAACTTTAAAATTGTTGAAAATAGAAGAATGATACTGATATCATTTTCTCTACTATGATGTCATGATATTTTGCCCTCAGTAACACCAGTGACTACCAATCTTATGTTTTTTTCTTACGTACTACGCTTAATCGATCTCTGTTTCGATGGTTCTCGCGCAGTCCAGTGATTCCAGCAAGTCAATAATGTCAATATCACATGATACAAGCGTCATCGGATGACTATCAGCAGCTGCGATTGTGTACCATGATGGTCGGTATTGAGTCAGAGGTCGTTGCTATCGTGTCCAGAGCAAAAGGTCCGTTCGACTAGCCGATATTTGTTCGCCGGTCACGTTTTACGCTTACAGCGGGGTGGGACGGCGGACAATTACGTCAAACGAGCTTCGCTGGTGCCATAATTCAGTGTCTGTTGCGGAAACGCGTGTTCTCACGGTGCTTTGGCCATTCTCATTTGGGCATTAGCGGCGCATAATTGCTTAGGGAATTCGAATCTCTTATGATGAGTTCATCCGAAATGTCGAGAACGCTTTGTCGAAAGAAAACCAGTCATTTGGATTATGCTGCAACTTCAATTACTTGTTTAGCCATTCAGGGATGAAATCCCTGAATCCTTGAATGCTGTAGAAATATATACAAAATTACACGAAGTTGAATGATTAAGGATGATACATTTTTGCACTTCTAGATCTTTTTTATTACAGCACTGCTTTTAGGGGACATTGTTGGACTCTGATAAAAAAAACCTAACATTCACTTCATGCTACGTCTTTAAGCACTAGTTTATGTTTTCAGGTATTATTAGGCTACCAGATTCTTATGCAAAATAAAAGTTACAAAGTTGATTATTTTAACAGATATAATATAATATATAGCATAATACGTCAATATTTATAAGTTCATTTAATAATTTTGTTGCTTCAGATGGTACAGTTTTACTGTTGGACGCATAAACCTCTCAGTCTAATAATACCTAAGTATAGTGGAAAGCGCAGGCTGTAGAACGACTACATATCTCAACAAAGAAAAGTGTCATTACAGGTAGGGATTGATTATACATTGCAAATTGGATCAAGCTAGTCCTTGTTCCAAATTTGGCTACCAATCACCAACAGACGTTATAAAACTTCTTCAACTTTCTATACCAACCGCTATTCGCAATTACCCTTTCCCATACTGAATAAAATTAATGGTACCAACTGACCATAGATAAAACGTAAATGAATCAACCAGGATCAAATTCGATTAATTATATCTTAATTATAACCTTGAATTAACCACTTATACTAGAAGGGCGGTTCTAGGTTTCGAAAATAATTTGAACATGATGGAATCTATAAAAAATAAATATATCACAGCAAGATCGCGTGCCACGCCATAAAATTTCTTCGGTTATCTGATTATCGTGATCCCCATTTACCCTTTATCTTACTAAATAAAATTAATGGCACCAATCGACCGTATATAAAACGTGAATAGGATCAAGTAACGTTAACCTTCGCTTTATTTAATTGCCTGGGGGTTCGTTATATACTTTCCACCGTAGCTTCAACCCTATTTGACCCAGGTAAACCGCTCTTCTACCCGACACGCTATATGAGTTCTTCGACCATCTACCCCATGCGATAATGCAAGTAAATCGCAAATTTTATCAAATTAAGTCTTTGTTTATTGCTTAGACTCTACACGTACGTCCATTTGTAGTGAACAATGTATTGCGAGATCTTAGCAAATTTTCTTTCATCATTAACTTATTCATTCGCTTCGCATGAACGATTCAGATGGCCTCTCAATTTGTTACAAAGGTTCGACATAGTAATAATGATACTATTTCTATAAACAGTGAGGGTACGAATGTTTGTAGAACAGACTGTACGTAATACGGCAGCTTCACGCTGCAATATACGTTTGGAATCGCGTCGTGTTAAGAGGTACCACTGCGCGACGTTGTTTCCCCGCGTTCTAATCATGCATATTTACATCGGGGAGTGCGGAGCGTCGACTGACGTATCGCGAGGAATGACTCAGAAGTTCTGCGACGTTGATCGTGAGGGTCGTGGACGAGTACGGCGACGACGACTTCGACGACGACGGGGTCGGAGAGACGGTTGGGGGTTGCAACGCGTGCTGGGTCTCGCGTGCATTGCGCAGGACGTCGGCGCCCTGGCGCCGCGGCCACCCCCGAGCGATACGGTCGTTGTTTGCTGGCTCCACATCGTGAAGTTGGTTCGGCCGGCGTGTACACAGCATCATCATCATCATCGCGAACGGTTGGTGCGACGGTGGTGATATCCCCGGTCCACGTCGATGAACGCAGAGGCGGCTCCTCGTGGCCAGAGCAGTGTTCGAGGTGACACAGCTATGCGTGCATTGCGCCACGGATATCGATTCTGACCTGTTCTCGGCGTCGATCGCGAACCCGCACGAAGATCAAACCTCTCTGCGGTTCGAAGCCGAGGCCAGAAGCAGGAGGATCCATCCCCTAACGAACAGCACCGTGAAAGGAGGTGGAGAGAATAGCCCGGCGTTGGCGGTGGAGGAGGAGGAGGGGGGTTGCCGCAGGACAGGTCGATCGTCTCCCATGAACCTACTTCCGTTCGCCCACCCCCACCGAATCTGAACCCCAGGGGTCGAAGAGGACGCGGTCGAATAGACGGGAACCCGGCGTTGCGACTTCTGTGTCGAACTTCTGCTCGAACGGTGTGCCAGTTCGTGAGAAGCGGAAATATGCGCGTGCTATCGATCACGCGGCCTGATCCCGCGGATATGTGATACCGGAAGTAACTACGGCAGGCTTGACCTGCGTGCAGGTGCTGTACGGTGCGTTTCCACCGTGAATACGTGCACGCATTAACGGGTGCTGCCGCGAGACCGAGGTTCACGGCAGAGAGAGAGGAGAGGCGAGATCGAGGTGTGCGAGAAAGTGACGCGTGTTTCGGCCGACCTGCGAAGATGTTGGCCGTCCTAGACCAGACACACCTGACGGCGTCCTACATCCAACGAACGAGGAAGACCAACCCGGCCGCCAGGCTCATCTGCACCCTCCTGGTCTCATGGCTCGTCGTCAATGATCACCTGGCGCTAGGGGAGACCGATCCGCCGGAACTCACCACCGTTGACGGTGAGTAGTCGATGATGTAGTCTGCCACAGGCACTACGTGCTATTTTCTGGCCGTTTCATTTTCATGTTGCGGACATTCATTTTTAGACTGCGGATTTTAGGGGCGCGCATTAAACGCGAAGCAATAAAAACATCTAGAAATAATGATGGATCTAAAAGTTCTTATTTCATGTTGTAGATTATAAATAATCTATTTAAGGGAAACAATTGCCCCTGAACTTTAAATCAAATAACTTTTTTTAACCGTGCTAAATCAAATAAAATCGTATAGAAAGGGAATTGAATTTATTTTTTTAGTTCAACTTGATTTTTAAATCGAAACCGTGTAAAAACAGAATTGGGTGTACTGTATGGGTTTTGTTCCTAGACTGTGGATTTTACACAATTTGTAAAAAAAAGTAGATTAAACGCAGAACAGTAGAATCGTTTTATTAAAGATTTGCAGTATTGTCAATAGACTGCGTATTTTATGCATTTATGATAAAAAACGAGTCGGAACAATTTCAAACAGTAGACAGAGTTTTGGTTTTTCATGAAAATATTCCGTCACTTTTTACGTGGCATAATGGGCTGAAAAAAATTCATTTCACACTCCAATCTTTTGTATATGTAGAAAGGCAAGCTCTGCTTTGCTAAAAGTTATCGAATCGATTGAATCCATAGTGATAGTGGTGTATCATTTGCATCAAATGGTAAACAGGTTATCTTGAATTTATTCCCAACATTTTGCGCAAGTTTGCCGTTTCAATTATTATCAATTCGTAGACGATCTTGTTTCGGTAGCTCTAATTAAATATATTTGACACGTTGATTGCTAGATTGCCGACCAGAGAATCCGATAAAGTCCGAGTAAATTGGTTAAAGGTCGAAACTGTGGAGTTACGTTACATCGGAGTGATTACTACATCACGGTGATTACTTCATCGCGGTGATTACATCACCGATTCTTTTCGATTCTATAAATCTTTATGCAATTCAGCTTTTGCTGCTGCTGGTGCGATACGAATTAATTATGGGAAAAAAGTAGAGAGCTGTGTCTATACGATAGTGGCTGTTATGGGTTAACAATTTTGATCGGATTTTGTGTATATGTGGGAAAAATGAGTAGGCGCATCAAACAGCAGAGAGTTTAGAGAATCTAAGAACGTTAAATAATCATAAAAAGAGATCTTAATGCAAAATCTAAATTTCTCTCAGCTATTTAAAACATACAGAAGCTAGAATTTTTGATAATAGTAGCGTATGAATAATTTATTTACTGGATAATTAAGCCGAGCAAAATGAAAACTGTTTTTCACTGTAGTACAGGGATCTGTTGCATTTAATTTAGAGAGTGCAACACACAGAAATCCTTGCTGTTTCTGTAGACAGTCTAATACGGTTCTATGCGAACCGTGAATACGACTGGTTCTCGTGGACTTGTTGATGCATTTCAGTCTGTTGAGAGTAGAAATGAAAAATTATGCGGTACATGGTTTGAAGACTCGAGGCTTTCACGACTCGGATTTGTTTGGTATTGTTTGTTGAGGCTTCCGGGCTTAAGCCGCGTCCAGGAGGAATATTTTCCCAGCGATTCGCCAGCATACGGTTGTAAGGTCTGCCGTAATATTCTGTGCAGTTCCAAAATATCCTATTTTACTTTATAGACATTAGAACTCGATATTAAAAACGAAGTTCTAACATTCTTGGTCACTTATAATATTAATTCTCGTTGAGATTCTTGCACTTTCCAGTTTCCTATCTCTGCTTTATTTTTGTTTAAATTACAGAAACCTTCTGTAAAATTCTGTAAAATTCTGTAAATTTTATTGAGATACTTGTAGCTATCAATTTTCAATTTCTGTTTCTTCAGAAATTGCAGAAACTTTTCATAAAGCGGGGATTCCAATGAATTCATTTTTATCGCAAGTAGTAAAGAAATTAATTAGATAGTTAGAATTCTATTTAAAGTCTGATTGCAATGCGTACCTGTTGGGTAATGAGGAATTATGTAATACTTGCACCTGTGGATTCGAGAACCATACACGGAAAACCCCAGATTTGAATAAGTTGGAAACCTGGTTTTCTGAATTCAAACTCGACACCGAAGTATGATTAACTTTTGAAAAATGAATAGTACGGGTCGTGCGAAATTCCCAAGTGTGGAAGAATAGTAATCAACGAATTGTGTAGTCCGCTGAAGGGATATTTCGCAGTTTGGGCAGATTAGCGGTGTTCAGGTATGCATAGAACGCGTCCAAACTTCGCGCAGCGAAATATGCTAATGCTATGCTACACCGGCTGGATAACTTCTTTGCAAAGTGTCTCATCTTTCGTGGGACATTTTAATCCTCTCTCGGCAATATCTGGTAATGGAACACCGCAAACGAGAAAGCCATGGTTGTACCAGAAACCAGGAGTATCGCTTCGTAAATCCTTTCGTACAAGAAAATCGCAAAATCGCCCTACGTTCGTACAATCTTCGGATTACCCGTGGATTTTCGGTTAACCGGAAAAAAAAACGTAGAATTTCCCCGGAGTTGGCGTCGAGTTGTTTCGGAGACAATAAAAGAAAAACACATCCCAGATAGATTAGACAATTACGAATTGAACGTGCCGCGAAACATTGACGAGCGTCGGACAATCGACAACTGTCGGCACCAGAGAATCGCATAAAATCCGCAGTTTCATAGCCGCCGACCGGAACGAGAGGGTTACTACATCGATCGCAGTTTAGGATATTTCCAATTTCGCGTATGATACCGGTCCGCTAAAACGCGTGTGTTCGTCGAATAAGGAATTTCGCAGGATCAAATAGCGCCGATTTATTTACGGTCGACCCATATTCGCAGGATGTCACGACCTTTTGGACGTGTCTCTCATTCTTCCTCTGTCTCCCTTCCGCTCGCTCTCTCCCCTTTCTCTCTCTCTGATCCGATAATCCCTAATACGAGTCCCGATCAAATTCGTTTGAAACGAACCGGCCGATTTTATCCCGCGATATTTTCACCCTGGTGTTTTTTTTTTGTTTTGCCTGCCATGTTATGTCAGACTCCGTAAAAGCCGTGTCGATCGATATCAACGTGCATAGACGTCGTTTCATGTCGCTTTACGCAGAGGTCCCATGGGCGTCGGGGTAACGTCCGTCGCAGCGACGTGACACGTTGTCACAAGAAATGGTAAAAATGTTTTTTTAGCACCGTTGACGACTGACGCGTCCAGGGGTGTCGTCAGTTTTCCAGTTAGGTTTCGCGTATTATTTCTTTTTATTTCTTCCTCGTTCAATCGTTTCGTCATTTTAGCTGTTGTTTGTAGAAAGATCGCGACAGAAATTTAGTCACAACCATTTTATTTATATACGAGTGACACCTCACTTTTCAAAAAATAGGAAACTATGTTATCGTGATATGACAAGCGCTATAAATTCGTCCCAACGGGTATAAAACGCAAAACCGAGAATTAATTAACCACGAATCAGGTATAATCTACAATTTGTTCGAAATAAATCCCTTCGCCTCAGTAAATGAACTTCCTCGGTCTCGAAAAATCCACGTTCATCCCCAAAGCTAACCTGATACTGCGGCCAGCGCGGCTGCAACTGCAGTAGGACAAAAGTAACAAGTTATGGCAGTCGTTTCTCATCGGGAACGAGCTCGCAGTCAGATAAGCAATTGACCGAAGGGCTGGGATCGGAAACTGCGATGCTGCGTTTCCGTGAAAGCCGTGCCAGCGACTATCAACATCGGTTTAAACCTCGGAGTCAAAGAATTAACGCGGGATATACGTATCCTGGAGAACATTCGAGGATGGTAGAACGATCGTGTAACGACCCGAAAGAGATGGCTTCTACCATGGGAAATAAAAACGCGAACGAGACCTGAAATTCTCCACGGTTGTCTAAAGTACGATTCTAGCCGAGTAAAATGATTTTTCTCGTTATATTTCTCGCATGTCGAAAGTATCTGTTTATTTCTTATATTTTGATGTTTAAACTAAAATTATGTTACATATGTAGTGTAATAAACATGTATGAAGTGATCATAATTTAATTGAGTCTCTGATTCGAATTTTTCGCTACTTTCAACATCATTTTTAATGATATCCTTTATTACATATAAGCAATATATGCTAATATATAAATATACAACTAGAATACACCTATAAACATTTAAAAATATAGATATGTGTAAATATATCCATAAATATATGTGCGAAACATGTACTAGGAGAAACACAATGGGGAAATACAATACCACCGTGCGTTCGAAGGGTAAAATACAGAGAGCCTCTTGAACGGTCGACCGTAGCACGAAATCTGAAGAGAACATCAAGCTGGGATGACAATCTACCCTGGAAATTCCAAGAATGCCGTGCCATTGGCCGACTTTCGGTGATGCGAAAATGAAACAGGCCAATGAGATGTTCAGAAGAAAATTGTTCGTTACAGAACCGATTCGTCGACGTGTAAACACATGTAATCAACCCAATTCTTCGGTGAACGTTTAGTGTCCTGATGTTTGCCATTGTTGGAAATACTGAGACGCAGATGGTCGTACCCGTATTCATTGTTTCCGCGTTATTGGGCAAAGTTCTGATTGATTTGGTGAGTTAGGGAAGTATATTGGAAACCGTTTAATGTGGCAGTCCGTGACTCTTCTCGCGAAATCGATTTCGAAAGTTTCGGGAACGTTTTGTAACTGTTTGTTTATTGTCGGAGTTCGTATCTTAACGCAGGTGGGGACTGTCTGCAGTGAGATTGCAGATCTTCGAGGAGCATACAAATTTTCTGCGTCCATTTACTTCAGCGATTCTCTGCAAGGGTATTCACAGTAATTTGCCGCATCAATTTTCTGCATCGATTGTTCGCATATATTTCCTGCGAGCCTATGTCATCATAAATTATTTTCATTAATTTTCTCGATCAATTCCCTTTATCAATTGTTTGCATCAATCGTTCGCCTCCATTTTATTTATCTATCGCTGGCATCAGTCTCTCGTGTCAGGTGCCTGCATCAATTTTATTTATCAATTGTTTGTATCAATTTTCTGCATTCATTCCTATCATCAATTTTCATCGTAAATTGTTTATGCATATCGTGTCCTCGTTTCGATCACATTAATGAATCGGTGTCAATATTTCGATCCTAAATTTGATTAATCATCCCCCTTTCATACTTCACCCGATAATATCTGTCATCATTCTATAACACCGTAATCTGTGCAAGTACCATAAAATCCTAAGTCCGCTAATTTCATAAAGAAAAACAGCTACTCGAGAATGAACACGGTTCGCACAACAGCAAGTTAAAGACTTTAGTCATTCAATCTGCTATCTCGGTGGCTTAGATCTGTTAAAATGGCGAATCGTTTTCGGAGCAAACAAAAACATAGCGAATGCACCATCGACGTCGCATTATTTCCTTCCTCTGATAGCTCCATCCGATGCGCACATCGTGATACTAAGAAGGTTATATCGATCGTGGAACGAAGAACGGTCTCAGTGCCCGCACACCGCTGTTCCTGGTTCTGTATTTTTTCTCTCTTTTTACTCTGTTTATCTCAATGGTCTATTTCCATCGATTAAAACACTGAAAGCTTTCTCGAGTGAAATCGTGGACGTTTCCTGTGCGAGCACGATCACGATATCGGTCATACGAAGATAATTAGGGTAGTGAGGCCGGTTACTGTCGGGCGAGCAATTATTGCGCCTCGGAGTTTCAAAAGTATTCGATACGTCCTATTCGATGAATATATAGAGTTTATTATTCCCGAAAAACGAGCCAAAGATAAAATATCAATTACAGTAAAATAGTGGGTGGAATTGGAGAGACAACGATATTGCAGTTTCGCGCAGAATCAGCGGTAATTAACGACAGAAGCGTAGCCGAAGTGGTAATTGTGTTATAAATGATTTATCGTTTCGAGAAATTGTCGAATTTGAATTTCACGAAATTTCACGAAATTTCACAGCCGCGGTCACGGATCCGCGGAATACAGATGACTCGGTCGAATTATTTGAAATGCACTTTCAATCAAAATATACATGATTTCCTGTGTTCGGTTGTCGTACAATGGCCGCCATTACAATCGCGCGTGTCCGTATAGCGCACGGCCCTCGGTACATTTACAAATTGCGCGGGGGGATATAGGTTCGCAGTTACTGCCGCAGTGAAACGTTCAATTTTATTCGTTGCGGCCTAATGTTACTAAGCTGTACAAATGAGATCCTTAATTAAATGCATGTAATCCCTTGGACTAATTGTTCGAGCCTCCCCGGCAGCATGTGGGTCACGGAGAAAGTGTTTGTTCAATCGTTACGCTAAACCCGCACTTTCTTCCCGTAATTCATACTTATTTATTTACGATATTGCCGTTCGCCGATATTCACGTTCATGTTGGGGTACCCTTGTGTGCCTTTCGTTAACGTGAACAGCCCGTTGTTAACATGTGCCCCGCGCGTCGACGCAGCCGATATTGGAAATATTGCATCAGTCGAATTCTCATTATTGCGAAAATTGCATTCGTTATTAATGCGATATTGCGTGACGATGTTTAAAAAGCGATAATTGGTAGTTCGGTTAGCTTTGTGTGCTGAACAATTTAGGATGACTTATTCTATATGTTACATTGTGGTAAACATTATATATGATTCATTCAATGAATCGAATGAATCATACTGCTATGAATATACCGTACAACACATTAACTTAATAACGATGTAATATTTTTAGTGTTGTACTTTTTATTCGCTGTTCGAAAAATTGCACAATGCGGGGCAATCTCTAGTACGTTGTCAGTTTGTTCCAGCTAAAAGGAACGTTCGATGATTAAATTTTAATTAACGCGTGATAAAGTTCTCAGTTAGCTTTTTGGCAAACGAAGACGATTCCGGTTATTACTTGTTTTTCTCTCGCAAGGCGTTTCTCTCTCTCTCTCTCTCTCTCTCTCGAATTTTCCTGCAACCCGCTGTTGTAGGCTTCGAGAGTGGCTTCATGCCAAGTTAACCCTAAACAAAACCCTAAGCAAGCTCGTATTGGCTGTTTCCTCAGGTATCGATGCAGAAGCATCAGGTAGCGCATACATATTCAATATCTTTTGTATCAATCGCAACACCTAATCTTGTATGAAGAAAATAGTCCAAAATTCACACAAATTTTCAAATTACAACGACTATATCGTATCTGGTTTGCGTTAATTTTCAAATCAAAATTAAGCTCTTAACTCTTGAGATAAGTCGCGACTTTCAAGTTGTCGCAAGGCATACCTACGTTAGAAAATCGATACACCACATTTCCGCCGCAAACAATGTAATTAAAAATAAATCCTCGGCGGGATTGCGCCCGAATGAAATACAATTAATTTTCTAGAGAACTACGTCGCGTATACCAACACTGTAAGTTTCGCATCGAGCCCGCGCAATTACACAGTCGGCGGGACCGGAATATTAATTCCACCGCAGTCACAATTAACCGTGAAGGGTAATAGCGAGCATTTTAACCGTAAAATCACCGCTACAATTGAATACGTTTCAATTTTAATTGGCCCGGAAATGCGACGCGCTAATCCCTGTACACGGCGTTCCCCGACTTCGGCTGCTGGCGTGCCGTGATACACCGGGTGCGTGCACCAGCAGCAACGATAGTCCTTGCTAAGTATCGTCGGGGTTCTCCTTCTGGTCGATAGAAAATTATATTGCCGGCCACTGTGACAGTAGGGCACCCTTGAATTTCTGCGACGCAGTCGCGTGGTTAGCAGCCGCATTCACAGTGCGTTTACTGCATCGTCGAATAATTACAAAGTTCATCCGAGTGTGGCTTTACACGGTTCAATTTCAGCCTGGGATTTCCCTCGTTTATTTATTTATTAGCCAGACGACACGGCTTCCCACGAAACCGTTCCCAACTCCCTCAATCGGCCCTTGTCAAAGTTGCTAAAGCCCCGATCGATCTCAGCGAAACGGTCATTTTTGAGAATATTTTCTGTAGAAACGACAGCCGACGATTTTTAAACAGGTATGGTGTCCCAATTTGCGCGCATTGTGTAACTCGTAGCAATTTTTTGGATAAGATATCTCGGAAAATGAATGAACGATAGCGGTTCTCTGGTTACCGTAATTTATTTATTTAGTCAAAATCTCAGTCTCCATATCTTCTAATTTTTTAAGTTATTAAATTAAAATTGAATATATACGGATCTAATGCATTAAATTGTGATAACTGGATAGTCGGTGTCGTCTCAGTGTCGCCAAGAATCTCGTTCGACAAGTAAGGAAACACATAAAAAAACCAGTAACAGCGAACAGTCAGCTGAACGAGCTCGCGATTCTGACCACAGTTCACTATAGTCGCGTGACTGGACCCATCACGCGTGCTCACAACAAGGGAACGTAGTCGTATCTTTGAAGTATAAAGTGACGCAATCTTTTATGAACAACGCTAGTATCGTGATCATTGTTCTCAGCTTAGAATTGCGTTCCGAGAACCCTTAACACGTTGTGAAATATGGTTCGTTGCTTAATTGTGAAACATGATTCATTGCTTCTCATAAAGGGTATTTCCCATGAGTAGATGAAATACTGACTGGCTATCCCTTGTAGCTGTGCCTAACGTCAACCAGTAAGTAGCCACAGTTATTGGAGATGTTGTTAACACAATTGTTAGTTCCGAAGGTGACTTATTCTTAAAATGATGCTTTTTAAATAAAAAATCTCTAAGAACTTCCTAAACAATTTTTTGCTGTGTAATTTAAAATTGAAAATTTAGGAGCATTATATTTGCAACTATATAGTAACGCAATCGTTAAAATGAGATATAGAACGTACTAAAGGAAATTTGGCTCGAATTATGAATAATTCTAGGATACTACTGAACAGTTAAATTAGTTTACAGAAATGAATGATGGTAATAAATAATATTTGTCCATCGTGAATGTACTACTGTGTACATGTACAACATTATTGTTACTCAACTGCAGATTTTATGCATTTATGACAAAACTAAGTATATGAAATACAAAGCCATAAGTCAAATATGAAAGCAGAGCCAGTACTAGTTCGAAGACAAATGACTCAATTATCTCATGGAAATTTTCGACACGTTTCTCCGCTATGCGACGACGAAGGGTGGGCATTTTCAAGAGAGGAATATACGAGATATCCGACCGATAGCAATAAGAAAATCGAGAATACATACGTCGCATTCGCTCGCGTCCCACCATTTGCATTTTGCGGACCGATGCGAAATGGAGCGTAGAACATTCGGCCATTCCCCAAGTATAAAGCGGACAAAGAAACAAAAGCGGCAGCCCTGGGCTCGATCGATCACGGTATCATTGATGTAGATAATAACGCGATCTAATGTGTAGTCAATTGTTCGGAGACAGTTACAAATGGATCTATTGAGTAGCATTGAAACACTTGCTCAGAGAACAGTACGAAATCGGAAGCAGTGCTTTTCAAGCCCTTACTTCTTTTAAGCATCGTTTAAACATTCTTTAGATGTATATAATATTACAACAAAATATATCGTTGTATTCAGGAGAGTCTCTAGAATACATTGAAAATATTCGAACAGCTTTTACGGTTGCGGCATAAAATAATTTCCAAGTTGAAAGGTCAACTTCGTAAGCAAAATTAATTAATAGGGGGAAGTCGATTAAAAATTATTTAAACATGTTTAAATGTTTATAACAATATAAAAATTGTATATCATCGTATTTGGAAGAGTTTGCAGACTCGTTCTACGTACAGAACAATTGACTAACTTTTATAACTGTATCACAAAATTCCTTAAATTTGAAAGTTCATCTTCGACAGTAGATCTCAGCAGTTCTCTTGTGCGAGGCACCGGAACATTCGCAATTTGGCGTATTGGCTATCGAGGAACCCATTATCTGCATTAAGAACGCCATCGAACAAGATCGAGGGCCGGGAAACAGTGCGTGTAGCCGAATAAACCGTAATAGGAGTGCCGTCGGGAAGTCGGCGTCTGGGTAAATAGCTTTTAATTACTGGTGACAGGGGTTGCCGTGGCCTTCTACGTGGGCAAAGATCAACAGGACCCATATTCGGCGATGGGAATAAGGGACCGTGTATCCAGCGTATGTACAAGTGTAATTTGAAACGGGCCGGCCTTAGGGTGTGTTCTAATTACGCGTCGAGCCGTCCGATAAAAGAGTTGCCCTGCACGACACATAGAGTTTACACAAAAGCCTGTATCCGGGGTAATTAAGTACCGCGACCCGTTTGCCGTGGGTTCCTTGCCCGAAAATAAATCTCTTATGATCGAGGAGCGCGGTGGCGTCGTACCTCCGCAAACAAAGCAGCTGAGCGAGGGTATCGGCGCTGACAATGAGCGATAAAGGGAGCACGGAATTCGCGTCTCTTCTTTCGATTCAATTTTCTACACCGTCGACTTATAGGCGGCCGCAGAAACTACGCTAAATGCGGTACATTAAATTCCCGATTTTCGACAGGTCGTCGATAATTGATCCGTTATTATTTCGTAGAAACGAGTCGTGAAATAATGAACCTGATCTAAATACACCGGTCGAGAACGATTAGTCCTTAGTAGAACTTCAATTATCTAAATTAATGCATGTTCTTTAATGAAACGTGCTTTTTAATTTACACAACGGATATCGTAGTAATAGCATAGTGAAGAGCTTTGAATTGAGTTATTTTCATGTGATATTCGAATAATAAAGGAGAACCTGATTGAAGTATTGGACATCAGATAAGCTGTAGAACATGTTAATAATGACTGGAAATATGGATTGTATTTTTAAGCGAACAAATTTGAGTAGCATGGTAGAGTCGTACCACTGCAATACGAAGCTAAAAGCTGCTGAAAAATCGAGATTTTTCATTCGATCTTATACGCCATGTTATTATCATTGGCAAGTGTATAGAATATTGGATAAAATTCGTTTCCATTACGGACAAAATGTATTTTTGATTCTGGTACGAAGATCGACAAGAAATTATAGGTCAACCCAATACTTTGAATAAATATAGGAAGCACTTTCGCGGGCTTCGATGGCTTCGATACGAAATACATACTATGTGCTTCGTAAGATATGAATATTGTTTCGATGCAGAGAGTGCGTTCCCAATCTGGGTTATCTATAATGAGGGCAATCGCGCATTTCACGGTTGAAATTTGTAATTTTTAACGATGTTTGCGGAACTCGTCGACCCTGATTCACCCTTAAACTTGCAGCATGAAAGATCGTGTAGGCTAATACTATATTTTCTGCAATGATACTTCGTTCTATTTGAAGATGCTTGACCTTTATAACGATTCATCTGCGTGCCTTCACGCGAAATAAAAATTGCGTGCCTCGTTTTCACGAAACAAGAATGTTACAAATATCTTAATTTTCCGTGACGAATTCACAGTTTTGTAAGGGCGCAACGTCAAGGATGGTGTACCATCAATGCACCTTTGTTTCCGAATTATGGTCAGAACAATCGTGCGAAAAATAGTAGACTGTGCACCGTTAGGTGTTGGTTCTCCCGGTCGATGGATAGCGAAGAAGAGAAAAATCAAAGAGTAGCAGATTATTGATTTTCTTCTGGCAGGTACATAGAATCATACGAGAAAACGAAAGAAAAGCGGTAAAAACGTAGCTCGCCGAAACTGGAAATATGTTCTGTAATATCCGAGATCGATAGTGGCGCGCGAAACGTGACTGGAGCTTACGGAACGCGAATAAACTGCGAAATCTCCTATCAATTCGGAATTCTAGTCACCTGTGAGTACCGGGGCTAGAATGTAATACGCTATGGCGCCAGATTCTCATCGTGAAATTATCCATTTCTCGAGATCTGACGTTAGAAAATATTCGAATTGTTAATATAAGTAAGACGTCGAGTACAGTCTTGGGCGCAGCAAAATATTCGACTAGAATCATATTGCTTTGAGTGCAATGTCTGATCAGAATCATATTCTACTGGATACATTATCTAACTAGACTCATATTGTAATGGATACATTACTTAATTACAGTCATATCGCATTCCATGTAATACATAACCAGAGTCACACGGTATTGGGTACAATATTTAATAAAAATCGTATTGTATTGGGCACAATATCTGATTAGAGTCATATTGTATTGCACGCAATATCTGATTGGAATCGTAATGTATTGGATACAATACTTAAATAGAATACTGACTAGAATGTAATACAATAACACACAATATTTTTCTCATGAATTTGCTCACTTCTCAAAATCACTGTTTAAAAAGTATCCCAATTGCTCTTAGCGATATAAACAAGAACTAGGCTGTGCACAGCTTAGAACGCAGAGTTGCAGTCGTTCAGCAAATTTTAGACTCTTATGGTAAAATCGCAAAGTGGTAAAACGGCCGACAGCTTTCCTAATGTGGAAACTGCTGATAGGTCGGAAAAGTTTCGCAACGGCTAATCAATCGACGTTGGTTCTCGAGCTATTCCGGCAAACTAGTTGCGACAGATGCAACGAACGATTATATTAAATCAATTAAGCCACTCCTTGGGGAATAATGAAACTTGGATAAACATAGGCACACTTGTTGTATACTCGTCGAGTTTATACCGCCCATAATAGACCTTATGAACATGAACTGCACCTTGATATGGATCTGTTCATTTAAAACGAGAATTCGGTGTTCCCGGCTAAATAGCTGCAACTGTGTTTCCATTTAAATTTCTATGGCTTGATTATTTTAGTGATCGTATCTAGATATGAATATGTGCATTATTCAATTATTTAAATTACTGTTTAGATAGTTCTGACCAATTTGTAGTTTCTGATGGAATTTAATTCTGTATGTTGTTCTAACGATATTCTAAACTGTCTGAAACGTAGGAACATACTTAATTGGAATGATAATTGATGCGGCGGTATGTGCGTACCTGTTGAAACACTAATTTGTACACGAAAGTGCAGTTTAATTTAACAAGTTCATTTAAAGGTATTACTGGTATAATTAACAAGAATTTCGATGGAAGTATTAAGATAACACGGAAGATTATCATTGTCCTATTACATATAGTCCTATACTCGTCGTATGCAATTGAAAGGTTAATGAAGAGTATATTACAGAAACAATGATATTTCCTGTGAATTTTCATAAGGTTGAATATAATGAAATATACGAATAATAAAGAGAATTTATGTACAAAGGGAGATTGAATTTCATTCAGTCAAACGTCTGTGAAAACGTATTTTAGTGTTTCTTGACTTTCGTTATTGACTGAAACCTCATTTATGTATTTATTTGATGCATTCGTTCTATCAATTTACCGAATGCATGTATTGCATGCATTTTTCATAAGCAATTTACTCTGTGCACTTATTTTATTTATTCACGACAAAATTGCGTAAATTTGAAAAGCATTTGAGAACGCTCTCATACTATTTATAAAATTCGTATATTTTCTAATAAAAATGAAATTCGTGAAAACTGAATTTATGTACAAGATTGTAGTGAAAGCATTTGAAATCCGGTTGTTAATAAATCAGTGTATAGATTGTTGTTTCCGAAAACAAGCGGTCATAGAGATCGTAACAAGTCCCGGGACAAACGGTTGCGTTAATTGAAGAATTCTCGTCCGAAAGTGGCGTTGAAGTAGCCGGAGTCCCCGGCCGTAGGAGAATGCACTCCTTTGTTATTTTTGTTGGACAAAGCGTTCGTTAGTTTTTTTTTCAGCTCCGGTCCCGTTTAATTTAGCCGAGCATGTCCGAAACGGCGCGCGCGCGCGCCTCCCGGACTCTTGTTTGCCGCTTGTTACAGGGTGAACGATCCGAACAACAGACGTGCATAAAGACACTGCAGTCTGCACTGCGGACTCACGTGCAGTTAACTTTCTGCCGAACTCGCGGCCCTGTGGGCTCTCCCGGCTGCTCTCCTGCACCTTTTCCCTAGACTTGAACTAGTTCTGAATTCGACGCGATAACAAACAACGGCCGCGGCCCGGCGCGAACATTTGCTCCTGCAAAATTGTGCAACTTTTCACGGAATTAAGACAGAGCGAATGCAACTTTACTTAAATGAAAACCGCGATGCTAAAGCGCGCCGGAAAAAGCAAAGAGACACGATGATGGATGCATTCTGACCTCGAAAGTAATGATTGAGCTTGACCTTTTCGGGAAAGATCGCAATGTCCTTCGGATAATTCGGTAAAACTGCTATTTTTCGGGAAATCGATTAGCATTTTGGTATCTATCCGGCAAAAGTAACTTCTTTTTTAATTATTACTTATTGTATTCATTTCTTCCTTATTTTATAATATTTTTACTTTAGCTTGAAAGAATTTTTGGTATTCTAGATTGCTTATGTTAAAACTCCTACGATTTCGTCAGTGAATTAGCAACTGCACCGCGTTCTTGAATTGTTGCAACACAATCGCTGAGACTTTCGCCGTGCCACGGTAACCGGCTTCGAACGAGTTCATAAAGTTGCCATTTATGGTGCAGAAAAACAAATTTGTAATAACGAACAGTTTTTGATCATTTTATATTAAGATAACTGTTTGATAATTTTACATTAAGATATCTTTTTGGTAATTCCATATTAAAATCACTCTCTGATAATTTTGCAAATATTAAGTTTCCAGATAAAACAGGACCAGTATGTGCACGAGCAGGAGTAATTAAAATTCTGACAAAACAAAGTAAAAGGAGACAACAATCGTAGCAATGACACTGATGAATATGAATAGACTGACTTATTGTACGCAGGAGGAGTTTGTATTTAAATAGTTAAATATTCATCGCGGAAAGAGCAGAATCGGTGCTTGTGTTAATTGAACTTTCCGGAGAGGATTGAACATCGATTGGAACGCAAAATTGAAAACCGTTTCCGTGTGTTCATGTAGAAGTAGAATCGCGATAACCACTGTTTGCTGAAAAATTCCGCATATAGCCATTCGTTCGAGTGTTTTTTTCTACATTTCTATGCAAGTATACATATTTGATTGTATTTATTATTATTCATCGTATGGCATAAATAAAAATGATAAATTTTTCGTAAAAATTTCAACCGCAGCAAAAGTAATCTCTCATTTTTCTAGAAGAAAAATTCAATTGCGATGCAATAATTGAAAGAATGACTTTCGTGGCGTTGGAGCTCTCATTTTTTAATAATTAAAGCACGTAATTGAATTTCTGCTTTGACTTCATTTAAACGATGATTTCATTTTCTGGACTATCCGGAGACAGCATTATCCTCCAAGGGATAGCAAAATCACTTTGATCGAAATTACGTAATTAATATAATGTGCTCCTTGCGTAATGCTTTCACTTTAGACCGTAACATTGTTGCCCGGGGTAATGGGAGGACAAACGACGCCGGAAATTAATATAGCATAGAACAGTTCGCTATCCATCCTCATAATTAATTTCTTTTTTAGAGGACGCTCCGCGCAAGAGACGCAACAAAAATGCCTGGAGCTACCTACACCTTTGTGAGAGGCGGAACATTTTTTTCTTCGCCGCTCTTTCAGAAAATATAGTGGCCACTTTCAATTACCGAAGTGCCATGATAATTTTCTTTTCATAATTCATCCGGCTTTTAATAGCGGAGTCAACGCGCCGTTCGATTAACTGTCGTAACCACGGACACAGAAATTAGTTTCGTACAATAGAAACGGTGTTTTTCCAAGGGAAAAAGCCACGAGCCAATTATTGATCCGTATACTGTGCAGAAGAAATTGCTAACGTTGCTGTATTAAGCCATTTCAGCCAAGAAAATTATGGAACATCACAGAATATATGTAAACGGCGTTAAAATATTAGATTGTTTTAGCTGGTGGCACTAAATTATTTTATAAATAAAAATTGTAGCACTGTTAAGATTCTAATTAACAACATTACAACATTTCTATTATCTCAAACATTAATGAAAGAGTGATTTGTTTTATCCATTAGAAATTGCAACACTGCAAATTGTACTCAATTCAATTTTGTAAATATTAATCATTCTGCGTCGACGAAAAACAATTGAAGTGCTTCGCCGATGGAAATGTAACGAAATTGATAATTAAGTGTTTCGGCACGTGAAGTTAAATCGCGTTTCATCACCTCGTTGTAAAATATTTATAGAATACACAAAACTTCTTTCGAAACCGGTCCGCCGTGTGCCATACATCATACCGCGGCTGGTACCTGCGTGATTTCACAATCAATTTCCAGTAGGCATGGAACTTATGGTTGCTCGTCGTCCCGTATCGTGTGAAACAACGCTAAAGCCAATCCCCTAGCAATTTATATCGAAAAACGTGATCCACCGAAGAAAAAAGAAGAGAGATTGCGATCGCTATTTTGTCATATGAGCTCTCGATTCAATATTTTTTCCTGTTCGATAGAATTGCGATAGGACGATGAAGCTTTTTCTATACGCAAGCTAAAACATTATCGAATAATGCAAAAGTAGTTGTAAATTTCGAGAAATTAATTAGAATCGTGCTTTCTATAATGTACAACCTCTAATACTCGAAAGTCTTCTAGCATCCCACGACACGAGTTTTATGAAAGTTCAATTTCAATAAATATTTCACAGGTGTGATCTTGTGCGTTATCTTTCCTTTGAATTCTTCACTTGTTCTTTATCGTTTCAGCTTTCATTTAAAAAAGGTTTCATTGTTCCATGTCTATTCCGCGGGAAGTACTGCGATTTCGTCAGAAAAATGACCAAACGTTCCCGCGGCGAATCGTTTAATTTCCATTCGCAAACAGAGCATTCGCGAATCACGTCACCGACGTAACAATTGGATCCGATAACAATGCGGACAAAGGCAACCGGTCGGAAAACTAACACGAAAACCACTCCGTCTCGCTATTAATAAGTGAATTACACGCGGAAATGGAATTGCCGGGACTCGTTTCTGATCCGACTCCGCGAGATCTCGGGAAAGTTTTATCATCGCTCTCAATGAGAGTTGTAAAGTATACGATGCGGTACTGGATATAGTAGTATCGTAAAAGGGGCAATGAAAATTATTCCCCAAATTCTGTTATATCGATTCATTCGAAATAATTATCTATTTCAATGTTAACGAAAATATCGTTTGTAATATTCATTTCATTTTGCGAACGTTTTGAAAATGTATTTCGAAATTTCGAGGTAATCAACAATGCAATATTTGTGTAAACTGCGATTTTCACGGTTAATTTTCTGAAAAATTAAAATAAGGAAAACGATGAACCTAATATTGATAAATTTATACATTAAAAGACTACTGTTCAAAATTTCTCTGAAATAGTCTCCGCTAACAACAGCAGAAAATGTCCGCATGAAACGAGACGTTACGGAGGGAGCCCGCGAATTATTCAGGGCGCAGCCTACCAACGCGCGAAGCCGTTGCTCGAAATAATTACATCAATAATTTATGACGTCATTGCTCTCCGGATACGAAATCATTGAAATATTCAACGTTTGATCGCAGAAAGGAATCTCTGCGGAGAATAGAGTTCCTATTTTAAATTTCGGTAGATATTTAATGTGAATCATTATTATTTAGCAACGTTTCCTACACAAAGATGTTGAATTATGTTTCTTTAATAAACTGTACAAGAGTCTGGCTGTGCAACAAAATGCAGTATATAATTATATTAAAAACACGATGTAGTGACACATAAATCTGCGATGATTTATTTATTAGTGCATTTCTTTAATGCTTTATATTATACACAGTTATAGAATATAATATATATGTCTTCTATAATATAACTATATATCTATATATATTTATTATAATATATTTATATGTAATATAAACTATTTCAGAAATGCACCAGAAAACAAATCGTCGAGAACGTTGTGTGATCATAAAAGTAGCTTAGATTACAAACGAGTGTCTCGCGAGTACTATAGAGACTTGGACGCAACGCCGATGCAGAAATAATTTTGCATAAAGATCCGCAGTCTACTTATGACCCCCGAAGGAACGCATATTTGCATCGAGCCGCAGTAGCAGGTCGCCATTATGAACTGTAGGTCCGATATCGTGTTTCGATTTATTCGACGTCGTGTGGTTCTCCATGAAACCACGAAGATGAGTGTGTACACTGATCGCACCGCAATAACCGCAACTATCTGTTGCATAAGATTTCCCGGCGACTGTCGTGCTTAATGGGATGTTTTAACCATCGAGTAAAAATGAAAAGCAGATGCGAACGATAAAAGTCATTTGTCAAACGGTGCAACACCGGTGAGGCTCCATGAAACCCTGCCGGTCATTTTTCATCAATTACGAATCTTGTGCACGATGCAACACGTTCCAGATGCATATAGGGAACACGTGATTTGCATTCCACTCGTTTGTGCAATTTAGAACGAAGTGCTACTCTTGGTTTGCGCCCGACTTCGTTATAGTAATGGTTTTCATATTTTCGACTTGATTTCAATCGTGGCGTTTCAATTCTTTTTTTACGAAATACTTGCGTAAAATTGTTACGATAATGAATTTTCATTACTCTATTCGGCATTCATTACTTTATTCATTGTCTTGTTAATTATTTCATTCATAATATCATTTATTATTTTCTTCGTAACAATTTACTTCAGAAACTGTTTTCACGAAGAGAACTCGAGCCCCCCCACTATCACTGAATCACCTGGCAAACAGGAAAAGTTTATTTTCCATTTTAAAATGTAAAGTTTTCCATTGCACGACGAACTAGAACTCGAAGAAGAACTGCTTGGGAGTATTTTACTCCGTCGAGTCTATAAAACGATTTTTCGATAGCTAGAGGGGCTATACCGAGGCGACATTCTATTTAAGCAATCGATAGTACTCGAGTTCGAAATCTTCTTATCTGCTGGGATCCATTAACAGTAATCGAATACCATACAGACCGCAAAGCTGTCTGCGAGTTCGTTAAAAGAACAAATTCAGCCCCGCACTTCTACAGATCGTTTCGAGGAGATTGTTTAAATGAAAAGACGTGTTTCTGCGATACACTTAAATTCTCGTTATAACGTCTGCGATTACGGAAACACAGCTCCATGGATATTTGCGAATAGCCTTTTTCAAACTAGGACTGTGTGGATCGAAATATTCTTGTCTTTCGTGCCTTTAATCTATTTGCGTAGCTAGATAGAAAAGTGTGATGAAACGCCGCTGTCATTTTATCAATTGATTAGCGAGTTAATCAACGTTCATAAACGTGACCACGGTCTTCGTTTATTTTCTCGATATTTATAAATAGCGTACGTGAACTTTCGTGACTGAATGTATACCAATTACGACCCTCCTGTTAATAGGGACAATTTACACGGCAGGGTGTTGAATAAATAAAACTTCATCCCCTTCGTAGGGAAAAGATAAAAAGCAAGGGACTGTTGGAAAATTTATTGAGCAGATTTTCTTAATTTTATTTTATTAACCCTGTTAGAAAAGGGGATGTGATTATTCAGTGAAGAGGTGAAAATAGGGTTAGTAAGACAGAAACGAAAGATTGTGAATTAGAGATATAATAAATTAATGCAACGAATCCGTAAATGCTTATCCAAGTATCGAAGTTTTCCAAGTGAAAAGCAGCTATTTACAATAAATATAATCATTTAGAATCACTGAAATGGGGATTGTAAATTCAATAAATACAATTACGAAGAATTTTTTAAATTATGGATGTAAAACGTGGCTGGGAGTATATGAGAAATAAAAACGTCAGAGTTTTCGGAATAGAGATCCCAGAAATATTGGTAAAAGCGTCTCCACCGATACGATTGAAGGGCGTAGAATGTTTTCCAGGTGGAAGGCAGCGACCGACTCCGCGAAAGAGGGTTGTTTCTCGGTGAGTGGCTGTTGCGTGCCGTGACGGTAACGGTGACAATCGACGATATCTATCGTCCTCACGCAATGTTGTGAACGCCCGGCTGTACTTTTCGCCATTACCGTTATTATGCGACTTTTCACACGAGTTGCCGGGGCGACTGCTGTGCGGTATGCGCGAGCTCCACGTCGATCGAGGATCGGGGTTAAACCGCCTCGTAGCGCCAACCCGTCGGGAATCGATCTTTATAAAACCGCCAACGTCGTTAAGCACGACACCTTGCCCATATATATATGTGCATATGCATGTACGTGTGTCGGAAAAATAATGGGAGTTGATCAATTCGTCAACTAATTGATCCATCGTTAGATAATTTGTCGATCTAAACCGAGACCGCATTTCAGTTGCTTATCTATCGATAGAAGAAATTGACTGCTATTTCAATCATAACTAGTTTAATCTAGAAAATTATTAAAAGGAAAAACCATATTTGTTTGTTCGCTTTTTTTTTTATAAACGACTTAAAACATTTTTATTTTGAAGAAAGATGGTTATTAAAACCAGAACTCTTAATTAAGCATCACAATAAAATTAATCGCTTTAAAATATCCCCGGCAGATGTAGTATACATTAGATGCAATGAAAAATATATTTCGAAGAACATTCGAAGTTTGGTTTATGCAAAACAAGACTTTTGCGTCATTAAAAATAAGAACCCTCCACAGTGGCGAACTATAGGAAAAAGAAAATACACTTCGTTCGGTTGACCCTGCTGTTGAAGGATTTACAAAAGGAGAACGACGCCATCCGGCTGACATTTTATTATCTATTATAGAATCGCGGCCACCCTTTGCCACAAGTGTCAAACACAAGAGTCGCACTCGACGTATCGACGGAAAAATTCGTTATCAGTGTGAAAGATAGGAGGGAACCTTTTAAAACAGTAGCTCTCTCGTGAGTCAGATCCTGGGCACGAAATTAAACCTCCTACGAGGGAAGCTGGATTAATAATACCGCGCGGTTTTAACGAGATTATACTAATACCATAAAATTTCAACTTATTTACTCGACTCGTAAGAAGAAAGAAATTTTGATTTGGCCATCTATTTATTTAATTAGTGACGTATTTTTTGTTAGTTATTTGTCTATATAGACATAACCGGGTATATATCGTATTAATTTTTAAAACGCTCTGTACAATATTAACTTTGTTAGACCTAGATAAATGAAACATTGTTCTTAATATCACATAACAGATATGTCGATACTCAATGTTCTTCATTTATCAATTAATGTCGGATCCTCGACAAAACGTAATTGATCGATATTGCTACGCCGGTATTACCATAGTGACATACTACGTATGATGCATAGTTAATACACGATATATAAAATTACGATTTATGCTGCGGGTTACAACGAACGTACCATTTATGACGAGGTCATATAATAATAATTTTTCACTGCGTTTTCGAAGCATCAATTAGCAAAATTTAATTACAACGCAACCGTTACCGCCATCTTTATGTTTTACGTGGAGAAAATTCAATTAGCCTCGCGCATGCTGTTATTTAAAATCAAAACACGTAGCATGACGCCCAGGGAATTTATGACATATTTTATAAAAAGACGCGCGTTGCATTTTATGTAATATTAACGATTACGATTTATTTACTTGTTTTCAATTTTGACGCATTACTAGTTTTCCATTCTTAATTTATATTAGCAAGATTTATGATTCCGGAGTGCATGTTCTTTATGCAGATAAAATGCACTTTCCAAAATTGTAAAATTCCAGGGAGACACAATTTTTAGTTCCTTGATGCATCTCTTTACGCACACAAAGGCTATGCACTTAGGTATATTAAATACACTTTTCAAAATTGTAACATTCCAAATGAGATGAAACGAAATATAAAGTTAAAGTGTAAATAATAATTTGTTAAAAAAGAACTGATTAAAAGGATTGTACGAAGGTACGAAAATTGTCCAATATTTTCCAATAAAAGGTCATTTGTATGCATGGTGTTTTTGCTCGCTGAACTGGCCAATGGAATGACAAGATCATTCCGTAATCGTAGATTGGAAGCCACGACGCATTTGCGATGATACGACGAATTCCTGATCGAAATCGTTCTAATAGTAGCGAAGATGTGGTCGCGATTATAAAGAGGTCGGCTAAGCGTGTTACAGGAACGAATGCTATACATTTAACTCACGTGTATCGATCCGGTTGAAAATTCATTCCGCGGTTTATAGGCGCGAATGGCCAGAGCTAAGCGACCGGGAGAATGATCTTTTCACCTCGGGAATTTTCTTTTTACCCTGGAGAGCGATAAATCATAACTGGCGTCTGTTAGAGCGGCCATTTCGACGGCACAAAATGCCGTATAAATTTCGTGTTTGAGCTGCTCCCCCTAACTGCTCCACGGTGGCGGATCGAAGTTCCTCTGAAACTGCGGATCTTCATTGCAGTTATGCCATTCACAAAACTCGAAAATCCAAAAAAATGTGCATTAACAAGCATCGAATCTCTTTAAACCTAAATTTTACCATTTCCTCTTTTTAAATATTTGAAAACCTTCAAATCCGTCCTGCAATTTTGTTAAACTTCTACTGAAATTTTATTGACTCGGAACATGAAATTATATATTAAATTGGAATTATTTGTATTGTTAAAATTATTATTATTGGCCTAATTGTTTTAGTAACTTAGCTTTAAGAAATGAGAATATTGTGGAAATGTTGTCAGACGTTGGATTGTTAATATAATACTTATCAGCACATAATGGCGAGCGAAAGAGTCTCAGGCTTGTTGTCGAAGTACTGTAGTTCGAGCGTAAATAGCGGCCATTACAGTCGCGTGAAAGAATACAATAAAGTCTTCGTTTGAGCTGCAGATAAGCGTCGAAACTATCGAGCCATCTGAAAGTATCTATGACCAGCGATTTAAATAGTTTATGGCTGTTCTACGTCCTGGATTTTTCTTATTTCTTCCGACTTGAGCAAACAAGTGAAACAATACGCGAACGTTTTACTTTTACATTTCGCCACGCAAATTGGAATGTACACCTCGTACGATAATAATAGTTATTGGAATCGTTTTAAAGGAATGTTAATCCGCTGCTCCTCGAGCACGCTCCAATCAGCAACGCGTAGAAGAATTTATTCGCAGAATGCTTAACACGAGAACCAAAAATCCGGGAATCAATTCGGCCGAGGTAAAACGTGACTCTCCGTTTCCGAGAACTTTGCGAAGATAAAAGAGATCGTGTCTGCTCACGCGACACACTTCTTGCTGCCTAGGTACCCGAAGAAAATGTATAAGAATTTCCTCGAGCACTAATGGAACTTTCTGTCCACCCCCAAAAGTCTAGAAATTCTGTGTAATTGGTTCGTGTTTTGCTCCAATTACATCGACTCACCGCGAACAATGGACAAGAGTACGAAGCAATAAGAACTCCGGACTGTAATTAAAACCGTATCTAAAAATAATCAGCATTCAAGATCATCTCCGAACTGGAATATAATGTCATCCGTTGACATTTTTCTTTTAGAACACTGGCATTCGCTGATGCACGATTCATTGGGGGAACTAAACGTTTAGCTACGAAGCCTTGTAACAAACCGGTGGATAAAATGTGAATACTGCGAGTGTTATCGTTCACACACAGCACAAACAACAACTATGAACATTTATGAAATCAATAGTAGTAGCTCAAGTAAGACATACAGGAATGCTATGAATTTCTTAGGCAAGTTTGGCAAATTACAGTGGTTTATCGGAAACGGTAACTTATAGTGTCTCAAATAAAATATGGAGAAAGGTAATGGCAATAATCGTCCAATCATGTTTGACATATAACCTTACTTTAATGAAAATGGTTCTTTAGAGGAGTATCAATAAGATATCTGGAAATCGATAGTACCAATAATGCTATCTTAAAAAAATATCTATCTTTAAAATACTATCTTACAGCGCCTTCAAATAAAAGATACGAAACGGAGCTCCTATCAAATCTCTAAGCACATAAAGTACGTAAAAGTGTTTTACTAAAAATGTCACTTTAAAATGCCTTGAAATAAAATATACAAAATTGTAAATACTAATGTTCCGCTAAACACACTTGGCCTGCTGCAGTGTTTCTCTTTGACGTGCCCTCAAATGAGACATACAAAATCATAATGTTAAAATAATCTTTTAAACATATTTGGCACGCAACAGCGTTACGTTAAAGCTGGTCCTTTGAAATGCTAGCAAGTTCAAAGGGCAAAGAGCGTTTCCGAAAAACGTGGAGAAGTTTGGGACGTCCTCGAGGATCGCTTTTGACGGCAGATTGGTACACTCGGTGTCAAAACGCAACGAGTTTCAACCCTGTTAGGCCCGACCCCGCTGCCTCGAAGATGGTAGCTGGTTTCAGACTGCAGCAGGCGTGGGACGGCTCGCACGTGAGAGCGTTGGCAGAGTGCCATAGCAAAGTGACCCACTTTCGACGCGTAGATTGACCCAAGTGTCGCCATTTTTACTGGGAGTCACCGAGTAGGTAGAGTTGTTGCGAGAACCGTGCGTTCGCCCCGCTCGCGATCTTTCCTTTTTTTTTTTTCCCTCCCGTTGGTTTTCAGGTCGTGGCAAGGAGGACAGATCGTTAACTGACCACGCAATTATGCGCGAACAGCCCCGCGTTCTTTGAGGTTCGAGCTTTCGAGTTTGCCCGTGCGAGCCGAGGAATTTGCTCAAAGCGGAAATTGCGAGCTATAGCCTGCGCAGGCTAGCCACCCCTTTTACCCGGCCATAGTTTTCCTACAGGACTTGTATATTTTATTCCGCCACTAGCCCCGGCAACTTGATCAACTCTAGAGAACACCAGGCTTCGCGCCATTTTGTGTGGAATGGTCCACTCCGGTGCCTCCGTCTTTCTCAGTTTATGGGGTGAGGAAAGCTCACCCTCCAGCTACTGCCGCATTTACATTGGAAAAGCTCAGCGCTAAAAGAATTGGCTGCTGAAAGTGCACGTTCAGAGAGAGAGAGAGAGAGAGAGAGAGAGAGCGTGCTCTCGACGTCTATTGCTTAGCATATAACCATATTCAATTGTTCAACAATTTTCTAAACATTGATCTTTTTGAACATAAAGCCTCCAGTTTATATTGATCGCCAGGGACTAGGTTTGTTTCTTCTTAATAATTATACACATGATAGTACTCACATTCATTCCAATAGTTGCTGATGAGTTCTCTAAATATTTATCTTCTGGCTATGGCCAATCCTGTGTTCTCCAATTTACGTTGGCTCTTAGAAGCTGAGTAATTGGATCATGAAATGGCTGGTCAAATTTGCCTTGCCATAATGTTCTTCTTACCTGTAATTTTAAAGAACACTATGAAAAACAATCCTGACATTGCTGCATTATATAAATTAGCTGTATTATAAATGAGTGTATCTTCAAATGAAAGCGTTATCTTTAGAGGAAGATTTCTATAAATGTGAATGATAAAAGGTTAGTTCCACTAATTCAAATGTAGCACACCGATGAAATCGGTGGCAAAGACTGTCTCTGTAGATAGCGATCGAGTAGTCTTGGCGCAACAGTGCTGCAACCATGTACATGTATATCTATCTTTCTATTTGACTGCAACGGCACCGGTTCCATTTCCGTGACAATTAACGGCATAAATGAAAAGTATCGCAGCGTCGTGAAAATCTGTGATGGCGATGGGTCACGTTTTCTGGCGTGGCTAACGAAGATAACCGAGCTAGCCCGTACACACACGCGACTAACACAAGTCGACCTCTGCACGATGAAAAATCGGCCACCGGGAACGGTTCGTGATACGGCTATCAAAGAGTCTTTCTCAGAACGTACCCTAACTCTTCGTACCAGTCGGGAAACGAGACGAACTGGAACTGGTATCGATTTTACCCGTGCATCCGCAATTTCTAATTATCGAGTGTGTCTCGTTTAACGAAACTTGAAGAAGCCCCTGTCCTCGACCGACGCCATTTTATACTAATCATGATCTTGCATGCCGTAACATTGCAGAGAAATACCGCATTCGGTACCTACGTGTACAGTCTAGCCAGAAAGCTTGCACCGAAGACATTCCGAGGATTTTCGAATTTATGGTTCCTCAATTTCATAAGTAGACTACTCTTCAATTCTGGCGCAAATTTTTGCACAGAATCATTTTCTGCAGCTACCTTAAGACACGAGATAGTTTATTTTTGTTTCATTATTTTGATACATGGAAATATTATACAAATTTCCTTTAATATACACTTAAAAAATCGATATTAAACTGTAAATCTCTACGTGAACTCTCATTTCCATCGTTTTATAAAATTTGAATAAAAAAGAACACTTGCTGCATCACCCTTCGAAATTCTCATGCATGTTATTGATCGATTACGTCGCCTTGTGATCTACATTTATTCGTGCACGGAGAAGAAATGTGTTTGCAGCGATTTTCACGGCACTAATTGCCAGCGATTTGCAAATTACGTCCGAGCTAGGCACCGATCCAAATTCGGGCCGCTGTTATGCTCCCGCGAAATTGATTTCGGTAGTGGAAGCGATGGACGCAATCGTCAGACGTTATTTTTACGATTCGTTTGGCCGGCGAAACATAGAAAACGAACGGTTGAGCGTCTTTCGGGATCGTTATCCCGGCTCGTTTCTCGTTGAAAAGCCAGTAGCTCGTCTTCCCCCGGCATGAATACGATCGTATTCGAGTAGACGGCCATTATGCAACGACAATGCAGTAATCAAGCCTGGTCTCTTTGCCTTGTAAAAAAGGATTGCTTCCGTGACTTTGCGAATGGCCGTCTCTCAAAATTCTTTAACGGCCCGGCCTGACGGTCTGTTGAACTTTCGAGAGCGTCGTCGGCCAGGTGTTAATTCGACGACGATAAAAAAAAATCGAGGGTGGAACTGCTGGGACTTGTTTAGAACGCTCTCGTCGCCCTTCATCTTTAATTCAGGGAACGGACTTCTAGTTGCAACTTTTACAATCTAGTCTTCAACATTTAAAATCAATTTATACAGGTTTCTTGACCAATAATTATTGGTGGAAGTACGAAAACTCTGCATTATTTAGTAAAAATTAATCTGTAACGATTGACAAGGGATTGTTTCAGTCACGTTTATAAGCGAAATGTCAATTTTGATTGAGCGGGGATCAAAAATTGTCAAAGGCATTAGATGAAATTGAAAAGTTAAAGATTTAAAACGGATCGTCTCATCCGCTAAGTTTCTGGTCGTTCTACGCGATTAGATTCAAGCTAGACGGTGTAATCGAATATTGAATGCCGAACGATTAATCGACCCAGAGCACACGACGGATTCACATCCCGCAACCCGGCCGTAATTCACCCCTACGTTAAGCAAATATATCATTTGACGAAGGATCGACCGCAATCTCAGCTTCTCACGTTACCTATGACGAAGTGTGTCGCTCTGGTCTCGTGGAATCGAGGTGTACACGGTTTCAGATGCATGTGTTGGAACTTTGGTGACACTACGTAGACCGTAGAACGAGGACAAACATTGTAAAGCTGAAAGAAAGCTGTGGAGACTAAACAGAATTGCGGAACTCGGATGGGTACATTGATGATAGGAAAACTCGCAAGAAAATATTTGTCGACCTAAAGTATCGTAGAAGAATTAATTATACCAAGAAAAAGCTTGTAGAGTTGAAGGGAACGTGTGGAACGTTTACATTACGTTAAATTTTACAATTACAATGTAAACAATTATAAAACTTAAACAACTATTGCCGACTCCGGTGAAAAATATTAGAGTGTAGGAAAAGATTGCAGATGATAGAAAGAAATTCCAGGACATGCAAAAAGATTTAATTAGATTTAAAAATTTAGTACATATACTTTTTTAAAAAATCATAACTAGGATACTATTCGATATATCAGTGTAAAACGACTTGCATTGTATGTACAAAATTTGAAATTTTAATTAGAAAAATACATTACGTTCTACTGCATACATAGTAATTAGCGTAAACAGTATTTCCCACTTCCAAACTTGAAAATATCGGAAAAGAGAGCATGGATGAGCTTGTAACATTTTCTGCAGCATCTGCAGAAAGGCAGCGTTCGCCGATTTCTGTTTGGTACACCCGACTAACGCATTCACCCGTGTCTGTTCCAGATCTGAGCGGAAGGGGAACGAAGAAATTCGGTGATCAATGCGTGGAGGATCGTGAGTGCGGATTCGCGGGCTCGTACTGCGAGCCAAAGAAAAACAAATGCACATGCAAGGAGGAATTCGAGGCTACGAATCATATCGACAAATGTGGACACCGTAAGTTAGTATACTTCCAAGTGCGCCGAAGCCAAACGGAACTGTTTGCAGCGTGTATTGAAGCGAATAAATATTCCAACTGGAAAAACTCTCATGCAAAGATCCCTGTGGTGGCACTTCCGAGATGTTTACTGACTTCGTCGAGAGTGGTCAGCGTTTATTCAGTCAATATTCTATCTCTCGGATATGGCTGCGTCAGAATTAGTTGCCTTTTATTACCTTGTACTTTATTCGGAAACTCGTGCTCAAGATCCGTTCACAGTTTAAACAAATCATTTTCAAAATTGAAAAGTTCGAAGAATTTATTTCAAGAAAACTGCAGGCATGGTCCAATTAATCTAATAATACAATTTAAAACTTTTTATTTGCAACGAATATTGCCTTGTCGCTTCACAACCTAGCTAATAACGTGTGCAACGATTTTTAGCGGTGTCGTAATTGCAGAGATTATGGTACAAGACAGTGGTTAAATGTTTCATGGAGAATACAATATGCTGCCCGAGGGATTTCCAGCTGAATGTCTATTCGTTTCACTGCGAAGCGTCCCGAACAATTGTAATTCGCTAGCAAATTGACGAGGATGATACGAGACGACGATAAATAGGGAAGCTCGAGGATAGCTTTATGTAGTCCTGAACGTCTTCGTTCTAGTCACGTCCGAGGCACGAGGTTTTTCCCTTCGAGACGAGTTTTACGATCGGAGAGATATGGAAGTCGAAGGATCGCAGCTTATAGCTTCCTCTCACAGAATTTCAACGAGGCCTCGGGCTTTTATGGGTCCCAGGCATCGTCCGCGGCGTCAGAAATTATAAATGGGATCCGAGGAGTTCTCGATGAATCAAATTATAAGCGCATACCATCTTTGATTCATTATTCATGCGATCATTTTCGGTACGGCTCGATGCAAATAACACGTGCGCCATACGCTTGTATTTTCTTTTACATCTGCCGAGGTACGCGGGACTTGGTATTCATCGTGGAAACGAAGAAAAACTAATTTTCTAGAAGACATAAGTGGAGACTGTAGAACGACGTTTCTTACTATGAAATTTTAATATTGGAGTAGAACCGAGTTCTTCTTGTATGAAACTGTATCTTCGGTAAAATCGAGATTGAAAATTCATGAAGCATAAGTAGAAACAGTCGATCATGCTCGGACACGGGAAAATATATAATATGGACCGTAATTTTAGTATATGGGCCTGGGTCTTGAGAAAACGAGTTCGGAAATTCGTGAAGCACGCGTGCCGTTGAATAAGTACGGTCTGATCATGGCTGACTGTTTCTACTGGCGCGTGGTCAATAAATCGGCTTCGGTATCTCGAGAACGAAGCTTCGTAATAAAAATTCGTATTCTATATTTTCCTTTCAACGTTCCACATAGAAATCGTCTGTTTCTGAGAATTTTATTTCTGAGTTTCTATATCGCATAAAAACTGCCTGTTACAATAGAAAATTGATTTCATCGATTCATTTTTTTGTGGATACTTTCGTGATAACGTGCAGAAAATTAATTTGCACTTTTGCAATTAAATATTGTAATCATCATAACTTAATTATGACATAATGACTCATAAATACGTGGGACTAATAACTTGTTGTTTTCTTATTTTCATTGCTTGGACAGTTGGTTTATTGATCGTCATGGTGTAGCTGTCGACCAACGACAGGAAAAAGAATCTCTGTAACTAAAGCTAGCTTGATCCAGGATTAAGGGTTGATCACTATTAAGCCACTCTCCTAATTGCGAGCTCGTGGTTGATGTATTGAGGACAGTGCGGGCATATAATCAGTCGATCAGACTCGCTATGCCAATACTGGCTACGCTGTCGGCCACAAGCTTATGGCTGTCACCTCATTTTGTGAGGAATTACGCGATACTTAAATGATACATTTCAAACGTTTTATTATTTCAATCTATTATTTTCAACAAAGGCCGTTCAATGTAAATGAATATTTGAATTCAGTCGATGAAATAATATAAGCTATGAAGTAAATAGTTCATATTAGTGAAAGTGTGAAGTCATTGCTGGATAATCTCAACTTTGTTATTAATCAGTAGATAACTAGCATTACGTTAGATATTAACACTTTTTATGTATTTAATTACTACTGCATTAATGTGATGAGTACTTTTTGATTTTAAACATTAGTTATTTTTTTTTATTTATTACTTCAATTCGGCTAACACAACCTTACACGTTAACTCCTTCTTATGCAATATTTATAATCACATTAATTTGATACCCAGTAGCTACCACTGCGAATTACAGTCGCGTGCAGTATTTAATTGGACATTCTCTGCAACCATGATACACGTAATTATAATTACAATAGGCCAATTAAACCAGTCGCGTAGCATCGACTGGTTAAATTCGCATATGTCCTGAACCATAATCAGAAAGGGAAGTGTCATATTACACGATTACACGTAGCCCCATAAAGCTCAATTTCCTCTAATCTGAACAAACGAATCAGCAAAATCGATACTTACACCGATAGCCGAATGCATTCGCGGACACGTACATATTTTCATCATCGAAAACTGGGGCATCGCAAATAAAAATGTTCAGCAGAACAGTTCGAAACAATGGAAGTTATCGATCACAGAGGAGGCGGAAAACTTTTTCAACGAAGTTCATAACAAACAACACGATGGAATGTCTTTGGAGTTCCTGTGGGATGAACTTGACACAGGAGAAAGTCTTTTGAAAAATTACTCAAATAACATCCGACCCCGATGCGAACTAAACCTGAAGTTAGGGTGGGGCATCGGGACTTCGCACGATAATTGATTGGCATATCGACGATCTCTTCAAACAGCGACACACCTTTATATGACAGTGATGCAGAAACGATGTTTTGAGGTCTATGCTCATAATTCTGCAAAGTGATTTCAATGATTCGTGGAAAATGTTTGCAATTAAATATAATCGCAGTAAAAGTCGAAATCGATAGAACACCCTATTAATTTAATAGAATATGGATTAGTATTTTAATTTATATATTGTCTAAACAATTTAATAGAATATAGCTAATATCTTCAATTATACTTTGTCCAGATAATCTAATAGAATATAATTAACATTTTAATTTAGTAATAAATAATTACATTCTAACAAAATTATGATAATACTTTGAGCAGATTTGAAACGTATTTAGTAGCAACATAATCTTTTGCAGAAGCTTTGAGGGTTAAGAGACTTTAAGTTAACGTTATCAATCACGGATTAACACCGGTTTTATCTGATTTATCGTTGCACCGTACAGTCTAACAAACCACCATCGCCGCATGCATGCAAATCTTCGTTAACAGATTCATATCTCATGGATAAAGTTTTCAAGTTATTCGAGATACGAGCTTACGAAATGAAAGTTTGATGAAAACTTTGGTTTTAATGTGGATACGGAGTTTCAGAGCGGGGTCTCAAAGTTTTGTAACGTTTATCGCGTTTTAAATATTGCGAACATATTCGTTAGCCACGGTTGGCAAAAGTTTGTCGGACATTATTTTCGCACGATTCCGTCGAAGACCAAAAATTCGTCACGCGATTCCATTAAAAACCAAAGATTTATTAAACATTATTTTCACGCTATTTTATAGGAAACCAAAGGAACAGAATCGTGAAAAGTCCGTAAAAAAAATATCTAGAACGTCCGCTTCTAATTAAACCCTTCCATTCTATGTTCTAAAAATCCAAAGAAAATTTGCGGGACCCGTTGTAACGTGGAAAAAAAGAACGAGTCGAAAAATTCTACCGCAAGGAAACCAACCACCCCGTAGAAAACAAAGCCTCGGCGAAATAATTTGCCGGGTACAATGGCGATTCCGCGAGCATTCGTAGTAAAAGTAAAATCGTTTCGGCCGGCTGCGGCGCGAGACAAGTCGGCTTTAATGGTTTTTATTTTGCAGCGGTGAACGTGAACGAGTCGTGCTTTTTTAACGAACAATGCGAGGCGAAGGTGATCCAAACAGAGTGCAGAGACGGTCGGTGCATTTGCATCTTCGAGAAGATCCCGGTGACACAGCCGGACGGCCTGACAGTATGCGTCGGTAAGGACTGAGAGAAAAACAAACGGGGTGAGATGGATAAATAGAGAGACAGAGGAAAAGAGAGAGAGAGAGAGAGAGAAAGGTAGATAGAGAGCGCGAGGGTGGCACGACGCGAGTTCCGCACACTTTTTAATGAGATTCCACCGGCGTGCCTGGGGACGCGAGAATGAGACGTGTTCTCTGTTAATGGAATTCCGGCCTACAATTTCGCAGACTTCATTACTTCGTCAGCTGTCTCTTGTGATCAATTAAAGCGGCCGCGCACGCGGCGAACTTGCGCGCTCGAACTACAGAATTCGATTAAACAATCGGAACGAATGGAATTGGGAGAATCGAGCCGGGAATCATGCCCCGAAAATTCCGGTTTAGCTTGCCGCCGCTAACAATAAAATAACGCCAGGTGAATCACCTGAGACTGAAACACACGAGGTCTAAGCGAAGTCTACGAATTTTTCCGGAGAGAATTGGTACAGCGAAAATTCTAACTTCTTTCTCATGTGAAAACGGAACTCGAAACTTTATATTGCAATTTTTTTTAATATTTGAAAGAAGGATAGCAATTTGAAGAAAAAAAAGACGTTTTCGCACTGAGAAAAATCTGGTTTGAGTGTTTCTATCAATATAATTTTGTATCGATGAACGTAATTTTGTACTGGTCAAAATAATTTTTTATCGATCAATGAAGTTTTTTATCGAGCAATACAATTTTGTATTGTGTTTTGCGGAAGGAAGACGAAAACGTTCGAATCTGCCTTTATTTTTAATTCCGCGGAGCTCAAACTCAGATGCTTCAGAATATAAAGGAAGAAGTTAGAATAAGGTCAGTTGCTTGACGAGCCGCATCCAGCGCTTCTTTGTCCCAAGGCTCATTCGAGAATATAGTCCATGACTTCAAACTTCAATTTATCATGGAACTAGTGGTGTCAAGTATTTTTATATAGACACTGCAAAACATACCCTTCTTTATCATGGTGATTTTCCTACAAATAGATCAGAAATCTATTAGCTTTAAACCTTTCATACACGAATGAAATGGAAACAACTACCAGGAAGTAAATCGATCTAACTTATCAATATTATTCTACGCCTTTGTATTAGCTTATCAATTTTTCTCTTGTACACCAAATTTTCAAATAATTTTGCATCAATTTTTGGATTAATAATCTTCAATTTTTTTTAAACAGTTTTGCAATGACTTATAAAATAATTTTATACCAATTTTTAGGGTAATATTTCACCAGTTTCTAAAATAATCTTCTACCAATACTAGAATAATGTTACAATATAGAGGGAACGTTTGTTGGTCCAACTAAATGAAGATCTGCGATTCAAAGTTAAACAATAATGTGAACTGTTTCAGCCGAGCAAAGAGAAGAGCCCAATCTGCAATACGTCGACGCGACGATGATCGGCGTTCTCGTTGGCATGGCTCTTATGTTCGTCATCATCTGCGTGGTTCTTAGGCTTTTCAGCAAGTAAGTTCCCCGTTTGCTTATCTTTCAATAATAACTCTGAACTTTGCCAATCCCTGAAAATGCGAGGACGAAACTTCACGACCTACTTCAACGGAAAACCCTTACGCGAAAATGGAATCCCGCGGTCGCGCATCTAATGCGAATTTAATGTCCCCGCACTGCATACTACTCGCGAGGAAGAATCCGCCATGCCAACTACTTCAAATTCATTTCACAAATTTATTCGGTGACTTGTCACCGGAGCAACACAACTGGCGGTGCTCTGGCTGGCGCCATTGTTGTAGCGAACTTTTTCACTGTACATTTTTCTTCTTTCTATGTAATATCAATTTTTTATCATCTTCCATTTGTCGATTCATAATCACAACATACGATGACACTAAACGGGAAAAATGGGCAGCTGTACAATCCGATGATCGTTCTTAGTCCCAGAACAGAAGATACTATCGCCATTGATTTGAATTTATGGTGGAGGCCGTCAATTTAAAAAATCGATGAAACGAATTGTGAATGTATAAAATTTCTTTTTACAGCCTCGACGATATTTTCTGGCTTATGGAGTTCAGATAATGGTTCGAAATGATTCATAGCCTTTTCTTCAGATAAACTTTCGGATAAAATGGAATTTTAACGATGCAAAACGCAATTGTTGATTTCTCTCAGAAAGAAAAAATGGCTGAAAAGTGGACGTTGCTTGTAGTCTGATTGTGGGATTTGTTTTCAGGGCTCGCTGGCGCGAGAATCGCACGATCTTCAACACGCCGAATGCCCGTCTGATGAACGTCTCGTTGCTGAGGGAGAATAAACTGTTGCACCCGCAAGAGAGACGCGGTTCAAGGGCGAGCGTACGGGTTCCCTCGAGGCAACCCTCGATGGCCTCCTTACGCGCCCACTCGCCGAACGCCTCGCAAGGTGCGAAACACTCTCAGCACTCACAGCACAGAGTGAGCCGTACGGGTTTTTATTCATTCACTTACTAAGCAAGCAACTTGTTATACAGTGTCCCGTTGAAACAAAACGAAACAAGCAACTCTTTTGCGCGCCGGTATATCGGGTGTTCGATGGAAATCGAGGCGCCCCCGACGTGTCGCCATCACCGTAGAAACAAGGGACCAACTCATTTATCAATTCTTCTCTCTTACATAAATAGTGTTTCCTTGCGTGTTTTTCTTCATTATTTTGTGAAAGTATTTACTTCTTTTTTTTTTCGTCTGTGTTTTTCTTTCGTAAATTATTGTTTCCTTTTTTTGTTTATTTTTTTTTCTCTTTTTTTGGTAATCGTTCTGTATCTTTTTTGGATTATGTGAGAACAGCTTTTGACTGAGTAGGGTATTCGCGTAGGGGTAGTCGAGGGTGTTCTCCGCGTGTCAGAAATGTAGAATGCATTGTGGTATATTGGAGAAATTGTATGTGTACCCCGGGAACGTCCCTCATTAAATGAATGTGCGAGCATGGCAATGATTAAACGATCTGAATGCGCGTAGGATAGAGAACATTCGTTACAAGTACCCGTAGAATTTGATGGGAATATCGATCGTAGAGAACGCGATTTGCGCGTCGCTATCTTGCTGACAAAATGACGAAAGTCGGACGACTTTCAACGAAACGTCATAACTGTACGATAACATGTCTACATCTATGCAGAAACATTATGTATGAATGCTCATCTTCATCGAACACAGTAAATAAAAATATCTTTCCTTTTTAAATCACTGCATCGAATTGAAAATAATATTTGAATGTCTTTAAATTCTTTTAACATTTCTATTGTTTGAAATTTCACCCACTCATTTTTTCTTGCAAATGCATCAAATCCGTAGTCTAATTATCATACTACTTAATATTCACTACTATTTCCATTTTAAATTAGAATATATAATTCAAATATACTATATGAAAAAAACTAACCAATCTGTATCACTAACTCAGTAATTGCGCTTCCGAGTTACGTCATAATTACAGCAAACGAGCGACGTGTAGGCTAAACTTTAAGTAGTTACATTAGCTATATTTAAATAAGTTTTTCCAAGCAATCGAACGTTGATTGAACGTACTATGCAAACTGAAGATCCGCAGCCCATACCACAATTAAATATAGGCTGCATACAAACACCAAGTCTGATATCGTTAAGCACAAAACTATATCTTAAAGAAGACTGTGTATCGCGGCAACAAGCGTTTGCAACGTCACTTTAATAGCTCACCTAAGTTGCGAAGACTGATAAATATACGAATGCGTTGAAAACTTGCTGATATACATTCAATTTCTTTCAATAATCCGCAATGCTTTGTGCAGTTCTTGCATCTCTTGATGTAATCCTTCAAATACCTTTGTCGCTCGCCGTTTCCAAACATTGACGACAGATTCGTTGAAAGCGGTTTCGAATAATCCTGATCTGCCGAGTGATAAAAGTGAGTTACAATAGAACTGTACATTTGAATAGCTGAAACCAATAAAACGTAGAATATCAATCCGACGATCAGAGGAAAGTCAAGCTTTTTTTTGGAGATACAATATACGATGACGCTTACACATACGATTCGACAACAGTTGCGATCAAGGTTTCAGAGTCTATTTTTGATAACCCTTGTAATTAGAGTCGATTAACCAACGGGGACGATGGATTCCTCGGTAAATCAGCCGGCGTCGAAAATAGCTGTCACCCATTTTATCGATTTCCGTAGAACATCCCATATATGTACAATCTAGATACGAGTACATAAAGTAGGTGACTTACCTACTCTTGCTATCTTTACTTTAGAAACCTTCTGTTCAGCGCAGAATCCTTCTGAATTTCTCGCATGCACAATTGCCTGCCAAGAGGGTAGATATATCTGCTAACACATCCTATATGCGAGTGTGCATCGAGATCGATGTGTTACATTTGGATGCATCGTTGTGACTGAACAGTTTACGGTGTTTTTGAGCGCTGACATTCGATCAAACGACATCGTCACCATTAAAAGATCTCGTAGACTCTCTTTCTAACACCATATCCACTATTGGACCAACCTGAACCGTTTCTACAGTTAGTCGATTTTTCAGAAACAGAAATTACAGGATCAAGTATCGTGCCGAGAAACCGTAAGTTCATGGGGAACATTGTATAGTAAAGACAGTAGATAAATACCCGTAACAGGAGAAATGTAAATATCTATGCACCTTGCGTTAATTAGTAAGTGAATGACTATCTCGAACCGTCCCCTTAGCAATAATTAGAGAACCAGGAAAGTGACCACTTCGAGTCATTCCCAAATTGTTCGCTGCTCGAACAAATGTTTCCAACGGGAACTGTTTCGTGTCAAGTGGCACGTATATCGCGCTAATTAATTTCTTATTATTTCTTTTTTCTATTCCGAACAGAATAAAGAGGTCAGTTAAATGAATAAATAACATCGCGAATTTGTTCAGAAACCATCGACCGAAAAGTTCCGATCCTAAAGACGCAACTTGCAGACCTGGTATCTAATTTTTTTGTTTGTCCAACTCGAAAACTTCCAAAATGGCGGAGTTTCGAAACCTCGCTCTCGACGCAATTCAACTTCCGTTTGAAAATGTTATCCGAAACAGTGAACAGCTTGCGAATAATTTCGAACGAACGATCACGTCCGAAGAAACAGGGTAGATTCATGGAATGAAAAAATTTCGTTAGAGATTGTCGCGATGAATTGGACTCGATCAGAGGAACCACCAGAACGATGCATCCCTCTCGCCATAATCATGTTTCTCTTTTAATGGTTAAGTCAAATTAATTTGACTCTCTTTGCAGTCGACCATCTATAGCAGTAGTCTGTTTAATGATCCCGTCTGTGACCGTTAAATCTTGATTATCGTACTGTACTGTGGACCTATGAGGTGCTCTATTATAAAAACAAAAAAAACACTTTTCAAACTTGACGCGTCCTTCGAAGAGGGTAAGTTTCGTAAACCACTTACCAGACACTTACGTTTTTTACTCTGTTACATTATAATATTATATACGTATATATATATATATTATAGATCGTTATTACACACGGTGTACCGTAGCGTGTTTTTTGTGTTTCTTGTACATATAGCACCGATGGTACTTACCCTCTTTCGGATACGTCAGAACTTCGAGTGTTCGAACGTTTGCCGGCTCTGTCTCTCTCTCTTTGTATTTTCTTTTTTTCAAGAGCCTGTGAATTCTTGTCGATAGACCAGAGAGTTTCCTCTAACCCAGCGTCTTCGAGGATCACGACTATAGTTGCTTGCTACAGTAAAAGAACATTGCTTGTGTCTCTATCGTAGAGAGATTGCGATTCATAGTCAATCCTGACTATAGATATCATTATAGATAGAAAAAAGAAATTCGGTAGAATAATCTGGGAGGGAATAAGAAAGTTTCATCGAATCGTCGCATCGTTCTTTGCGCTAGTTTTGTTGAAATTTTGCTTGGATGAACCACAATCATCTATAGATCGTACACCTTTTTTTTCGTAATGCCCTAGAATCAATTTTTTAATCCCTCGTCCTTTAGAGTTATAGATAGATGATAGCTCTTAGCACTTTTAAAGGTTAGACTTCTAATGTAGACAATTATAGATAACTTTGTTTGAGATGCAATTAATAGACCAAATATAGTATTATTTCAGATTCGACTTGCGATATTGAACGTTCAGAAATGTTCACAGGAGGGCACTGAATAATTACTTTTGTAGAGCAACGTTTACGGTCGCGAACTAATCGATCATTATTCTTAGATCAAACTGTCTCAAAATGCACTCATCTTTCATTTGTGCCTTAAAAAATCTTCGTATATAAGAAAAATATAAACAAGAGACCACGTAGCGTGCACATAATTTTGAATAAATTCTGGAACCGAATTGAAGACTTACTAAATTCTGTTTAATTATAATGTGTTCGAATACTTAGATTGAGAGACATTTAGTATTGTCTACAGAACTTTGTTAAAAAGATCTTAATAATAAATAAAGATCAAATAAAGTAAATAAAGTAAAAACAAAAATAAAACGCACAAACAATTAAATACGGAATACTAAACGTGATGCATAAATGAATAATTACTTGTGAAAATCGTCCAGAAATCGCGTCACGCATCGATGAATTTGCAATCATTCTTGCACGAATTTTTTGCCCCGATGTCGCGAGCTTGCACTTAGGAAGCGCAAAGACCGATGAAACGATCTGATATTCGAATAAACGATCGCGTCGATTACTGCAACGACCAACGGACATACGATCACCGCGTTGCTGTTACGACGCGAATCTCCTCAACTCGATAGATTTTTTTATTTCCTCCGCGTAGTATGAGCAACTAGTATTAGCGTTGCGAGACACGAGTTGCGGCGATGAAAATGGATACACGCACTCGAGTACATTTCCATTATCGCACGGAGTTCTGAAGTAGTTTCTAAACGAACCGGGTTGCACTCGAAGGAATGCAACTCGGTCAATTGACTCGATTACACGGTAAGCTAGACTATCGATCGGGTTCGCCGGAAATGAATAATAAGTCCCGCATGCCACGCAGCTACGCGATACACAAGCTCGCATACTCGATACAAGCGCGGCTTGTTACTCGATTCCGAAACCACGGCGGGCCCGACAGCGGAATTTCATACACTCCTTTTGAAATTCCACTTCTCGAGCACTTTTTCAATTAGACGACTGCATGCACGCGCACGTAATGGCGGTCGGTTGCGAAGCACCAGTTTCGAAACTGTCCGAGACTGACCGAAATGAATTCGAGGATTTTCTTCTTTTTTTTTTTTTTTAAACCAGAATAACCCTATCTGAAAGTGGACTCGTGTGACTTCAATTTGAGACCAATTGGGTTTGAAAATTCTCATGGGAGATACATCGAAATTAGTTTAAGGTGACGGCTTGAAATCGCGCCATTTTTAATTGAGTCAGACGGAAGTTTTCTAAATTAACGGAGCTTTTAGAATGGCATCAAATCCATGATTGAACGCAAATATTTCTGTCATAAAATGGATACCTCTAGCTTCAATTCGAGGATAAGAATGTTTATTAGACAAGAAAATATTTTAAAATTGGTTTGGAATGACACCTCGAATTTTACGAAGAAGAGCGTCCACAAATTTCCCGCGAAATAAGACTAACAAGAACCTGTTATATCAGCCACGTATTCTCGATTAATCCGCGGCGAACGAAAACTCGCGGGTTTGTTCTCGTTCTCAATTAAAGGGCGAAACGCGCGAAAGCTTTCAGGCTCCGCCATCGTCCAATAATTTTCTCGTCACAGAGCTCGAACGACGACGACGGAGCGGAACGAAATTTCCTGTCTCGTGAACGCCGCACGGCCCGCCATTGCCGGCGTTTTCTAACCGCGACAAAGCGCCTGCTCGGCACGATAGCGGTTTATACATGCTTTAAAACTTTACTTTGGCTTTTCGTGTCATGTCTTAACCACTGTCGCGCCAAAGCACGCGATACTTTAGCGAAAAAATCTCTGTCACCAGGGTCACGAACAGGATCACGACGCGGGAGTCGCAGCAGCAGCAGCGGGAACGCGTCGGCTGTTTCGACGAAGTCGAACAAATCGCCGCCAAACCAGCCAAGTAACACGACGGAAACCGTTTTGGATAACGTCACCGTGGAGATTCTCCAAGCGAACGCGTAGATCGGCAAGAGAACTCAAAAGCGAAACCGAAAAAACCGCATGAAAACACCAACAAAAAAAGAAAAAGAAAGAAAAACAAAGGTTCCCGACCCTCGTCCAAAGAAGCGTTCAAGAAGCTCTCTATTTTCAAAACTCCACGTCCTACTCCTTTCCCTTTCTTTTCTAATCTAGCGAGGTTTCCGGTTCGTCGTTGTACCGCGAGTCTCTTTTAAACAAGTCACTTACATAGCGACTAGAGCTTCGTCGTGTCCACCTTTCGAGGGCAGACGAGTACTTCGTCCGGACAACCGTGCGAAAACGGCAAGTTTACAACTCAGATAATCATTGTTTACCGAGATAATCACTCTACGATCACAAACTGCCACCTCGATCTACCGATCCACTTCGAGGTGGAGAGAGAGAGAAAGATAAAACCGGATCAGCTCGGATGCACCGGAAGCTCGCGACATATCCTCCGATCATTTTGATAAATCACTGCTGAATCACAGCGAATTAGGATAAACGCGGTTCGTACTGCTCTCCGCGCAGAAGGATAATTTTAATCGACGCCTTCAAAGTCGCGCGAGCGTGAGGGCTGCGCAGCTTCACAAACCCAGATAGATCGTCGCAAACTCCGCTGGTCTTCTAAAAACTCGAAAACAAAAACGCGTAACGTTTTCTACAACCGAGAGAAAGAAAAAAAAAAGACAAAAAAGAGACCTGAAGCTTAGGTAATTATGGATCGCGTAAATCGCTGGATAATTCCTCGCGGAGACTTTCGACGTCGTTTGTAACAGTTTCGGACCAAACGATAACGCGCATCGCTTCAAGCTGATCACACTCTCTAAGTAATTAACTCGTATTCGAGGCTGCAACGATGCACAACGAGTTGAATCGGTCGTTCTATGAAATGGCGGTGCGGTGAATGCCAGTCGAATTCGAGTCTCGTTCGAATCGTTTGAGAGACCGATCGACTAGTTCGGAAGATCGAGTTGGCCGGAGCCGAAGGGACACCTGGAGAAAAGAAAACGGTTTAGGGTCCTGGAGGCTAGATTAGGTGACTCTCCAAGTCGTCGGCTGGCTCCGATAGCGGATCGTCGCGTGCGATTCCATGAGGAAGCTGACACAGGAGCTAGGGAATTGTAGGGGAAAACCGGCCGGGACGACCGGCTTTCCGAGAAGCCAACATGACAGGGACCAGACGTGCAAGTTTGAGCCGACATGAATCCTGGAAGTAAAATAGCGACCAACTTCGCCGAGTGGTTTTCTTAAGCACCGTCAAAGTAGCTTTATAATCTAATCCCATCATCGAGGAAGTCTTGATTCGCGCATAATTTAGGCAACGAGATAGCTTCACTACCGTTTAGATCGATTATTACCGCTTGGCGATCAATCGTCTAACTATACCTTTAGATACCTTTTTCGCTAAAAACGATCGCTCGCCTGGATTCTTAGAGTCTAAGGAGTTTAAGGCTTAGACTGTAACCGCGGCGACAGGATGCTTCGCGAACCGGGAAAACAATTCCTCCGAAGGATTACCTGTCTCGACGAAGCCGATTGTAATTAATTACCGGACTACTCTTCACACAGTAGATTAGGCTGGGAGCGCGTCGAGGACGCGCGGGGCGGCGCGGCGTCTCTATTGAATCGCACAAGATCACGTTCTTCAGAAGCTTCGATCGATCTGTACACACTCATCGCGCACCGATCTACACATCGAATAATCATCATCTTCAAGTATATTGTATCTACATACACAAACAGCCAGGCAGGAGACAGACAGGCAGACAAACAGACAAACAAACAAACAAACAAACAAACAAACAGAGACACACACGCAAACATTACGAATGGAAGATCATTAATACTCCGGTACGATTGTATCACAGCAATTTAGTGCCTGCGCTCTCGCGTGTATAGCGTTTTATGCGAACATATGAATACAAAGAACGAGAGATATGTATTATAAGACAGATCTTATACGAGTACAAGAGAAGAGAACAGATGAATCTATTATATTATATTATATTACATTATATTATATTATATTATACACGCATATACACGATGAACTAGGTTTCACGAACTATTTGCACGATTTGTAGAACTATACTTTGATTCGATGAGACAAACGCCTAGCGATCGTATCCACTCTGTGATCTATGTGCAACGTATACAGCTACGAGACAGAAAACAGCATTCTTCTTGCTACCGTCGTTGTTATGCCGACTAATAATTCTTAATCGATTGTACCTAGGGTAATTAGCGATCTCGAGGATCGTTTAAGCGACTCGCTTAGTTATTATCATCCCGCACCTCACAGAAGTATTGTCTCTCTCTCTCTTCGCACGATTTTGTATAGCACGAAACTGGAAGGTCTCTCCTATTTCGCTAGACCATTTTGTGAAAGTCTAGCATTAACCGATTTCGAGAGAAAATTCCGAGGAGGAGGAACGATCGGTGAGGAATCGGTCTGATCCGCGAACGAAATTCGGGGAAGGTTTCCGTTTTCGGATAGAACGTTCCCTCCGTTGGTCATCTATCCAACTCTCTATCTCTCGGCTATCGTTTTCAGCCGTGGAAAGTAATCGTCCGCTTTAATAACTCTAGAGTAATCGTACAGAAGAAGTTAGAACGTATTTGTCGATCGTAAGACGCTTTCGAGTCGTTAGTTTCCCTCCACCCTTACAAGTATCTAGGAAAAACACACCAATGAAAACAAGCAGGGTGCCTCCGTCTTCGTCACGTGAAAGACGCTCGTTCACTTTTTCTACGCCTCGAATTCTACCACAATATAGAAAGGTAGAAACCCCGTAGCTGGTACTCACCGAAACAAACTGTTCCATTTTTTTCCGATAGAGTCTCCCCTTCCTTCGTGCTCGCCCATGGGATCATAGGAGTTCATGAGATCAATTTCTGGACAGCCCCGGATTGATAGAGGATTCAAGGGACACTGTAAGGTCCTTTGGGAATCGAGCGTGGATCGGACGGTGCGGTAATCCAAGTATGGGGAAGTGTTTGGATTACCGTCGTGGATCCACATTGATAAAGAAGCTGGAATCGACTTGCTCGACGGTGATCCACAACGAGGAATTTAGACAATAGATCGTCGATGTGGTCTCTCGACCGATGGCGCAGAGACCGCGATAGGGACGGTCGTCGAATCGTGAATTGATCAAGTGATCCACGGGTTCTTGTCTCGCCGATTATCAGAACCTTCCATGGCATCGCGATCGTCCCCCGATCATCGATTATCTGCTGTAACACACACGTTTGTTAGCGTTAACCAGTTGTATTTTAATCATTCTCACCTTCGCTTGCTTTTATAAGTATTATTACCAGCTTCGATGAGACATAGAATGACCCTCTATGAACGATTTAATAGGGAAGTCTCGTCCCGTTGTACTTCGCTTGTTTTATGAGATTCCGATCCGTCCTCTGGATTCGACTGGCGGGTCGGCGAAATATTGTGATTCTCTAGCGTGAAATGATATATCATCGTCTGTAATCATTGACACCAAATCATGAATACACCTAGGCGTACCACACGGGAAAAAGATGATACAGTTCGCGATATACCATAGCTCCGCTTTGATTCTAAGGCGTTTAACGATTAAGCTCTATCAATTACGCGCTACCTTGAGAAATTATAACGAGACAAACATATTTAGAAAAAACTTCAAACGTGAGGATACCGCGTAGCGATTTAGAGTATCCTAGGTAATCGCGTGGATGGGTGCGGGTAAAAATTGTATGCGAGTCCCTCATTTTTTCAATTTTCAATATTTTATAAAGTGTCCGGTACGCGACGAAAGTGAATACGTATCTATACATAATATACGTACTGTATAGTATGTATAGGTGCGTGTGTTATATATTAATATCATTGAACTTTTAGCAATATACTACCCACACTATTTTATTAGCGGCTTAGCCTACCTTGTAACCTTTATATTATACATTTCATATTATAGCTTATATAACGAATAATTAATGATCTATTACGATTGTATTTGAAACTTAAATTATATTCTAACTCTTCGAATTCATTTTAATAAACTTATTACACTGTATGAATCAGTCAATCAATATTCCTTCACCAATTTAAGGGAGGAAAGTGGAAGTTGGAGAGATCTATGGCTGTGAAGCAGAACAATCTAAGTCACGATTGTTAAAACATTTTTCATTAGAACGCAATTAAATGAAAGACCAAAATTTACTTCTTGGGCATGGAAGAAATAAACGTACAGTGTCCCACGAGAACATCTGTACCCAAGAATAAAGTTTATGCAAAACTTAGTCTAGGAATTTTATATGAATTTAACGTAATACTGCTACAAACGCATTCTTGAAAATCAAGAAATTAAATTAGTCAATTTCATCCCACAAAATTTGTCCAATAGACTAATAAAGAAAAACAATGTAAGTTTATATTAATCTCGAAAATACGGTGACTTAATTCATCTTGCCTTACAAGCACAGAAACAAGACAATTAAATAAATATTCAAGAATCGTTTTCTTGTTTTGTCATTTTATACAAACAATACTCGGTTCTATGAATTGTTATAACAACTCTAAATGTAAAATTATCTTAAACGTACGGTATTTAAATATTTACAGTCTGTAAATACTGTACATGTTGTAGTCTAGGTCTATTTATAGGAATTTTTAGCTCTCCAGTCAAGGAACTCTTCAAAGTCTGCCTCGTCGTCGCTCGAGACATCCTCGTCTATGTTCTTTTGTTTCCTATCTGTGGCTTGTACTTGTTCTTTGCGTTTCACAAGGTCCATTACCCTGTTGGAACAATATGTAGTTAGAAATATCGATTGATGTTAAGTGAAACTTTACTTTAATTACCTAGACCAATGTCGTATCTGTTCTTCTATTTCATCCAACTGCCTTTCTGTAGTAGCTTCTTCCTGATCATCTGCAATAATCTGTGCAGACTGTGCTGTTTCTTCTTTGATTTCTTTCTGGAACTTCTCCCATTCTTCTTCTATTGGGTTTTTGTATTCTACATTACGAACCTAAAACCATAACAGCTATAGATTTGTATCTGTCAGGTTTATATTAGTCAACAATTTATTATTTCTAATTACTTTGGCATCTAAAACTGGATCATCAAAGAATCCTTCTGGTAGAACAGTTTGATTTGTATTCTTGTTTTTATCTCTTTTGTTTTCTTCTTCTATTTCTGTGGTTTTTAGGTCCTTATCATTTCCAAGATCTTTACTCTCTGACTTATGCAGTACTGCCGATGCATTTATTAGTATTGAACCATTAGATTGCTTAGAATTATCAAAGAAGTCTGCTGGTAAACTTGATGCAACTTGCGTTGACTGTGGAAGAGGATTCTTCAATATCCCTCTTATTTTTTTATTTACTGAACATTCTTGGGAGGGAGATGTAGGCCTTTTAAACGTGTGTGTTACAGTCTTTGTTGTTGTTTCTAATTTGGTCTTTTTTGCTAACTCTACGTTTTCCTTGTGACTCTTTGAGTTTAAGTGAACTGGCCACACTGTTTCACTTCTCACAACAGCTTTACATAAAATACACATCAGCTGTCCTGCATCTGTATATGTGTTTACCATGGTTAAGGATTTTTTAAACCATATGCATATTAGAGTTGATACTTAATTTGATTACAGATTTCAAATAATATGAACCTTATTTCGATTAATTATTTAAAAAGTAGTACAAATGACTGAAACATTTCGAAGAATCATTAAATATAACGAATTTTTATACTGACATTTAGAGAATTATAACTCTTAACCTAAAAATATAGTAAAAATAATAAAAAGGATATTTTGCTAACGGCGATTCAATTTTCTTGACAGCTCCCAACTTCTTTTTGTGCTCACTCATCGCTTTACGCAGATCATCTTGTGTTAATTTTCGTTTCAGTGACATTTTGAGGCACAAATTATAACTCTTAAATCACAGATACGATTCTTCTCATATAGGTTATGTTTTGTTAACCGTTTGAACTTATGTAGGTATATGTGTATGAATGCGAATGCTGTGCACTCTGTGCTCAATTTAATGAACTAACATGGACGTTTTGCGGTTTGTATCAGCTGAAATAATAAAAATCTGTGCATTTTAAATAATGGACACAAATTTACATATTTTTTCTTTCTTAATATCATATTAAAAAATAAATAAATCTTTCATTGTATACATAAAGGGTTTGGTATTGCTGGATAAATTAGTCATGGGAGACCAAATTTCTGAGGCCTCTGACGATAACCTATTTAATATAACTGGACCTTGTAAATCATGTATTGTAGAAATTCCAAATTCAGAATTGTTAACACTTTTAATGAAATGCGTAAATTTTGCGGCAATAAAACATAAGGATCAGAGAAGAAAAGACCTCGCGGAAACGCCATATATAAATCATCCTATAGGTTTGTAATCTTTTGGAACACAATTTGTTTTACTGTAGATTGTTTAAAACGAAAACACACAATTCTAATTTCCAAAACCTTATAAATTGCTTTAGGTGTTGCGAATATTTTGATTCAAGAAGGTAATATTTATGATCCAGCTGTAATTTTGGCAGCTCTTTTACATGATACCGTGGAAGACACGGATGTAACGTTTGATCTAATAGAAGCTCAATTTGGTAGAGAAGTTTCTGATATTGTTAAAGAAGTAACAGATGACAAGACCTTGGCAAAAGCAGAACGTAAAAGATTGCAAATCGAAAATGCTCCTAAGCGAAGTTATAAAGCTAAGTTAGTTACTTTAGCAGATAAATTGTATAATTTAAGAGATCTTGAAACAGCTATACCAAAAGGATGGACACAAGAAAGAGTAAAAGAATATTACAAGGTAATCCATATGGGGTGATTCACCCAAATATCTCCTTCAGTTGTGATAATATTAAATTTATTAAACAGACTTGTATCAGATATATATTAATTACAGTGGGCCAAAGCTGTGATAGATGGTTGTCGTAAAACTAATTTTAAACTAGAAAGAGAACTAGATTTAATATATGCCAAACGAATAGCAAAGGAGAGGGAAATGTGTGGATGTAAAAGAATTTCTGTATCAGACTTTCTATAGTCCATTAATTTATACATTAAAAATTTATTCAATACATATAAAAGGGAAAAATGTATCTTTCATATGGAATGCTATTAAATATCAACTTTCCTAATTTAATTTGAATAATCATATAGAAAATTATATAAAAAATATAAATGTCTGCATACATAGCTTGCAAAAATATTATATATGTAATGCATATGTAACTACAGACTATTTTTTATGAAATATTTATTAAGATGCCCAATACTATATCTAAACTTCATTGCAATGCTCTTTGTAGAATAACTTCATGTATTCTGCAAGTTTCTCTACCTCGTCTACAGTAACAGCATTGTACAACGATGCTCGAATACCACCCACAGTCCTACAATAAGTAATGAAAGGTATAACTTATTGAAATAGAACAGAAAGAAAGTATTATTCAAACTGAAAAGTCAGAGGCTCTCATTGTTGCACAGACTATTTTCCAAGTCATACTTACCTGTGACCTTTTAGTTGAAGCATTCCGCGGGCAGTTGCGCCTTGCAGGAATTTCTTCTCAAGCTCCTCATCATCTTTGCCTATTCTAAATGCCACATTCATCCTACTCCTCACATCAGACTTGACTGGGCAGGTATAGAATCCTTTAGTCTGATCAATCACCTCGTATATTTTCTGGCTCTTTATGATTGCCAATTTCTCCATTCCCTCAACACCCCCGTGCTCTTTAATCCATTCGAACACCAATCCGACCATGTATATTCTAAGCAATTAAAATAAATTTATTTATGTTTAGAAATAAATATTGTTAATAAGCTTTGTCAGAACATATTGTCATCGAAAATATTTACTGGAATACTGGTGGTGTATTGTGCACGGAATTATCAGCTGCCATAACGGTATAATCCAGAATTGTTGGACAGACTTTCACAGCCTTATTAAGAACATCATCGCGCACTATGACGAGCGTCACACCTGCCGGACCAATGTTCTTCTGGGCAGTCGCATATATCAATGCAAACTAAACATAATGTTATTCGTTTTGATTAATCATCTATATCGATCATTAAGACGAGTATGATTTTCTAAATTAATGACGCATACTTTGGAGATATCTACAGGTCTCGTCAGAATATTCGACGACATGTCGGCAACAAGAGGTACTCCATTTGTCTCAGGGACGTAATTAAATTCAATTCCTGAAACAATTATTCTCCATGAATAAATCATAAGCCGAGCATACTATGCGTTTCATATCATTATTAATTAACCATGAATTGTCTCGTTGGCGCAATAATAAACATATGATGCATTTGGATCCAAGTTCCATGTAGACTGATCGGGAACCTCGGTGTATTTCGTTGTCTTTGGCAGTACTAAATTTACTTTGCCATATTTTGTTGCTTCTTTAGCCGCCTTAGCCGACCACGATCCTTAAAAATTTATATTCTAAGAATTTATTAATTATTGTTTTTAAATAACGGTAGCAATTAATAATTGGTCTCATTTTTTAAAAACATATTTTGAAACTTGAAATTGTAGAATTTACCAGTCACTATATAATCAGCAGTACCAGTTGTCATCATATTCAATGGAATAGCGGCAAATTGAGCTGTACCTCCGCCTTGCATAAACAAGATTTTGTAATTATCGGGGACGTTGCTGAAAAATTGGAAGAATACATTTTTAAAAAATATAAAAATATTTTTAAACTAAAAATTAGAAAAAAAATTGTTTATTACATACAATATGTCACGCACAGTTGCCTGAGCAGTTTCGACAACATTTTTAAATTCGTTTGATCTATGACTTAATTCCAAAATACTGATTTGAGTGTTACCAAATGCGAGAAATTCCTGTTGTGCTTTTTGCATTACCTAAAAATGATACAATTTTATTGATCTATTTAAAACTATAAAAATAACTTCAGAGTGTCTTTAAATTGACAATAAAAATACAGGTAAATATATGCAATGTTATTATAAAAATAAAAATAAAATTAAAATATATACAACTGTATTTATTGTTAATTGACCTTAAGTGACGCACGCGATGGTTCAATGAACTAATTTGACCTCTACGTAATTAATCTATTAGTGTATTTAATATTTCGAGAAATGCGTTAATTCTAGGTTTCCATTCCGAAAATTTATTGCTTCCCTAATATATTTTATACAATTTGCACATACAATATTTACAAAATATTTCGATAATTATCACAATATTCTTATTGTAATATAATTTTTTTCGTGAAAAATCGTTTCGTTAATTAAATAAATCATTCGCAGTACCTCGAGTGGAAGTTTACTCGGTCCGGCACCGAAATTAATGACGGTATTCTTCATTTGCTCGGTCATTGTAAATGTAGCGTGCTCGTCAGTTGATGCGGACAGACTTGAACAGACTGATCTGAAATATCCAGCACGCGAGTGAGCAAACCAATTTCCAGTTCAGCAAGTCTCGTTATCACTTTGTAAATGCTTAGGGCAACTTTATCTCGTATAGATACTTTTCCTTGTCTATTTAAAACTCGTACACATGTTACAATGTGTTCTTGAAATATGCTGCGATTTCTAATCGATCTACTCAATTATGGATCACTTTCAAGAAAATTTCCACCCATTCACCGGTTCTTTCACTTTCTCTCTCTAATTTTATTTCGTCTGTAGTCTCTTATATAAGCAGAGATTTATTACGTGTGGTACATATCAATTTCCGATAAGTTGGTATGTTATTTCAAACTGTTTTGTTCCATATATGTATGTACACATAAGACACTTGTTGAGCAGGTTTTGAAGGTCAGAATTATTGATTGGCCCTTTGGTGGGATCGCATCATTCTTAAAATTGAAATATTTATTTAATAATTTGTCTATTCTTTATACGAGAATATTTCTGTTGATGAAGATTGAAAATTTAACTAAAATTAAAATGCGCGCGAGGACTTTTGTTAGATGGGTGATAGAAGCAATGAAACAATTGTAGTAATCACATCGTTGTTTTTCTTTGTACGGGCGACCTATTTTGCTACAATAGCGTTAAGTGTACATTTTTTCTATCCTATATGTAACAATTTCCATATTTCTCGTTTTAGTATTAAAGAAGAGATTATTATTCTAAAATGATAAGTCTTCATGCGCCGATATGCCCCCCGCAATGTCTTGCCTTTGGGTTATAAAAACAAATTCTTGAAATGACATTTGACATATGCTCCGGATGATTTACTAGCCTGGATCATATAATAGAGCTACTCTTATCTTTGCAGTATTTATAAGCATGCCTTACAATTGCACATGTACAATCTTTTTCTCAAAAACAAAAAGTTGAGACACTGACTCAGTACATATCGATTTTCTATGGAATCGACTTTTTCGATTTACAACATTTCGTCTTTCTAACTTCATCGCCTTTAAACGATTGGTTAATAAATGAATATTTATCTTCTATAATTATCGAAACACTATCAAATATCAATTACAGTATCTTATGATGAGACACTGCATACAAACTTTTAAACTAGATTAATATATTTAGTTATTTATTTATGACTTAAAAAAAGGAAGAATTAACAATAATTGAAGTGTACAGTAATCTTGTAACGTTGGTAAAAAGAGGGGGACACCGTACATAAAGGATCAAGAATTAAAAGCGCGGCATTTACAAAATATAAACAAATGAAAATTGGATTTCACTTTAAAAAATGTTTTTACCATTACATCGCGTTTGAAAGAGGCTCTGCAGATATATTTTTATAAGAGGAAGATAGATACAATATAAAATAATTAAAAAGTAAAGCGAGATTGCCCTTTGTAAACTCTAGAAATTGAGTTGTAAAAATCAGTTAGAGTTTCGTTTCTGGAATAATGCGTTGAAGTTTGAACTTCAAAGAATAAACAAAACATTAAATTTTGGAAGTATATATACAAATTTGGTTAAATAATTAACTACGGTTGTTTTTATATTTCCATATGTTTAAATGATGTGTATGGTTATTGAGTTTGTACAAAGGTCTATATTGTATTTAATATACCATTAAAATATGGATTCGTTTAAAACGTTTATGAATATTTTCACAAGGGCTGTTGAAAATAGAAACAAAGACGATCTTGTAGAAATATTAGGTAACAGTAGAACGTATTTTGAAAAATTATCGAAGGATGACAGCGGTATGGATAAACAATTAATACTACTTTACTTTTCACTATGTTTTTCAATTAATTTACAATAAAAATATAGCCTTCTAATGTTTTACGTTGTTCTTTCAGAATTGGCATTATCTTTACTTTTTAATAAACATGATGGTATTGTTCGGTTTCTGGAAAATGAACTGAATGGATCACAGCTTGAGAAAGGTTTTGATTCAATAATTAAGGGTGCATTTGATCTGCTACAATTTATTATAGAACAATTATTTGAAATATTTGTGCCGTACACTGCTGTCACTAAAGTATTTTATTATGTTTTATATAATAAACAATGTAAGTAGAATATAATGTAAATCAAAGTGTTTTCAGAATATATGTCAAAGAGCACTTGAAGTAAAATGCTCGTCAGTAATCAAAAAAGCAGCTTGCAATGCTTTTAATAAGTTAATTGAATTATTTGGTGAACATGAAATTGGATTAGGGGAAACTGTAGAAAAGTTTGTACATTTATTTCGCATAGTAGACATAAAAGGTAAGTGTTTATTATTATAAGTGAATCTTATTATATAAATTTTATTGTATAAATGATTTCATGTATGAGTTCTCTATTATTTCAGAAAGGAGTATATTATTTTGTATGATAGGTAAAATTACAAAGAATACACCAAAAGTTCCAGAAATACAAAAAAATGCGATTGTAACCTTCAAACAATTAAGAAATGACTTTATAAAACAGGTATATAATTTTAAAGAACAACTGTATATGGATAAACACCTATTCTTTCGTTTATGATTTCAGAATAATCCACATAGTACAATATCAAATGATATATTTCAAATATATTTCGATGTTTTTTCGGATTTGTTGGAAATACTTCCAGATGATTTTAAACAAAAATATGTCAAAGAACTGTATAATTGGGTTAAAGATTTTAGTCGTCCAGAGAGATATCAAATTAAGAAAGTTACAATGAGATCTGCTATCAACTTATTGTCATGTCATATGAAGTTCTTTCAAGAATTTGTTTATTCTGATTATAAATATTGGTATGAACTGTTAGTTAAGTTTGCTGGAGACAAGAATGCACAATGCAGTGAATGTGGACAAAATGCTTTAAAGACTTTTTATCAATTAATTGGAAATACATTAAAAGTCAAAACTTCTGAAGAAGATAGAGCTATATTTTTGGTAAATCTCGCATTCAACATTTTAATTAAATATAAATGTTCTAAGTGAATGTAATAAAAAATAATGTTTCAGTATTTTAAAAACATTTTCGAAGAAGAACTGAAAAATAAGTCAAAAGTAATTGCAAACAGATGTTTTGTAGTATACGGATACAGTAAAATGGCTGCTCCATGTAAAATATATCTTACAAATAATGATGTACTAGAAATGTTTTCTCTGATTGCTCATTGTGCTGTGCCAGTCTGTTCAAGGTATGAATTTTAATACTGTCTACCTCCAGTTATTTAATTGTCTTCAAAATCGAAGATATACTATCAAGGATATTTTAATAACTTTTAGTACCAATTTTTACAGAGAAAATTTAGAGCGTTTGGAGTTGGAAAGTATTTACTATTACCAAGAAGCATTGTCTGAAGTAATATTGCATGCTTTTGACATATCAATTGATCAGATTAATATAATTTCAAAGCTCAGCATTATTTTAGTTAAAAAATTCCCTGAACTTCCCATAGTTAGTCAAAAGCCTGCAATTTATTCACTGGTAAAAACGATCATTAATATTGGGACAGTCAGTAAAGCCTTATTAGAAGAATTTTTATATAATTTAAGTAAGTGTTTTGCAATGTTGTATAGTTACTTATGTAAATACAATAACTTTTCTTTTTCGTTTTATTTAGACTACAATGGAATTATATGGACCTGTTCTCATACTTTATACGTCGACGCGGAATTACAACGAGAATTAAAACACCTTGAAGAGCGCGTAATGTGTTACAAAAACTATTTACCTTTATGGATACAACTTACAAGACCAGGAAGATACAGACGACATGAACGCATTATACAGGACGTAGTTGATTCAATGATGCATGTATGCATCGCGCTAATTGATAAATTAAATCTAAACACGAAAGTAAAGGATGATAACATATTCTCAGACGCAACCTTTTCGCATATTGCCGAGAACGCAACAGATTTTCGAATGTTCATTAATATTGTTGATCTGTATGTTGACATCATTAATGAATTGGAATCTTCTTTGTTGGTGAACACTTTGCACAAATTCATATTAAAATTTATTAATACCTCTTACAAATATCCGCTTGTATCAGGATTCTATAAATTAGTGTACGCAACGTTTAAACATATTTCTAATTTAACCGAAGGCGAGATTGAAGTAGAGACACTAGATTTATTATACAAATATCTCATTAATATATTAAATTTGATGTCCACCTTCAGCGGTGAATTACTAACAACGTGTTTATCTTTAATTTTAAATATACCTGAGATATACATAGAACGTATACTGGATAGTTCCATTTCAACATTTAAAATAGCTTTAACTGTGGGTTTAAGTGATTTTGAAATAGCTTGGACTGCATTGTGTGCGTTAGAAAAATGGGCAAGCCGTTCAAACGATCAACAAAAAACGAAATTTTTGCTAGAAATTATTCCGTTCTTGGAGCCGTATTTGAACAGCGGAGAAAGTTGTGTGGAAATGTCACAAGATATAATAAAATCTCAGCGGAAAGTTATCAAGCGCATCGTACTCAAAGACAATGAAAAAACATTAGAAAGATTTCAGATGAGAGTATTATTATTTATTGCATCGCTCGACACAGATATATTACTAAATTTCGTGTATAAAAAATCCATGAATATAGGAGCTACTTGGGACAAGAAGGACTTACTTAAATATTCATTGTCTTTGTCGGATACAGAAGTGGATATTTATTTTGATAAAATCTTGCCAAGGGTGACTCAATTGGCTCAAAATTCAGGGGACAGGCGGACAAAAATAATAGCCTGTGAAGTACTTCATTCCATGGTAATGTTGATTCTAGGAAAAACATCGAAATCAAATTTGGATAAATTCGCTCCCCTATATAATATAATATGTCCAGCTCTATTGAAACTAGGCTGTGATTATGATGAAGCGGCAAGGCAAATTTTTCAGCCTTTGATGCTGCAGTTGATGCACTGGTTGAGCTCAAAATTTATGCTCAAGTCTTTAGCGACTACTTATTTTATAAATTCAGTGTTTGAGGCTTTAAACAATGATTCAAACTCTTCGCTCAGAGAATTTTCCGCAGCATGCTTGGCCGAATTTACTAAATGGTCTATAAAACAGTCTAACAACGACAGAGGAACTCAGTCGAACATTGATGAGGTCTTATATAAAATGATGAACTTTGCGGTTCATCCATCTTTGTCTAAACGAATAGCAGCTGCAACAGCTTTCAATCATCTTTACACTATATTACGAGAAGACGATAAAATTGTCTCAATGTACTGGCTAGAAATTTTGTATTGCTTTGTGAAAAGTTTAGATGGTTGTAACGATCCCTCAATTGTGGTTGCACTCGATCACGTTGAAAGAGTATTAATTGCAAAAAAAAATTTATTGAATGCACGTCATAATAAACGTAAATTACCAATTGAATTTAAAGAAGCCACACTAACAGATGCAGTGTACTGGCTGCTTTCTCAATGCGGTTGCATAAACCTTTCTTGCAGGACGAAATGCATGGACTTGGTGGTTAAACTTTCTGAACATTTAAAAGACTGCAATTCGATTACAACAATGATAAATAATTTCATTGATGAGCATGGAAACGATGCATTTAATGCAATAATATTTGGCGATCTCAATTCGAAGGTTGAAAGTCTTTCTTGCAGCATTATTTTACCTCTCCTGAGAAGTTTGGATTGCTATATTTGGCTGATAAAAAATGATTTATTGAAGATAGAATATTTATTCGCGAAGACAAATGCTAAAAATGAAATACTTTTTAATAGCGCAAAAAATTTCGTTTATATAGTCAATAAAATTAAAAGCGAAACAGATGATGATAGCATAGTGGTGCTATCCACAGAATTTGAAGAATTACAATCGTTACAGTGTAAACTAATAATAACAATATTTGATTTTCTTCAAATTCTTCTCAATTCTAATGTAAGTAAATTATTTCTAAAGAGGCATGGAACCTTGTAAGCTCTAAAAAGATTAAATTGGCAATAGTTGTTTTAAGCTTGCAAGAATGCATTCCCCTTAAGATAATTGTTTCATTTTACAATTTCAGGAAAATTATGTGCCAGATTTCTTCCTGTGCAAGGATCTGTATGAACTAATTTCAAAATGTATTATGTGCCCTCAAGTTGTAGGATTTGAGACAATCAATTTTGAAAGTATTGAATCACTTTCGATAATTATGCACAATTTAATAGAATCGATAATACGAAAGGGTGATGATACCATACTGAATTCTATAAAATGTGAACTTTCTGTACACGTGGAAAAACATATAAATAGTTTCATTGATTTGGATAAGATTGTTTTCAGGACAGATAGCTGTAGTGAATTGAAACAGTACGTTTGTGGATTAAAATTTTTGGAACAACATAATATTCTGAGCCAGATGTACAATGTAATCTTTATTAATCATATTTTTTTAATTTTTTACATTAATGTACTTTTAAATATTAATTGCTATATTTTTAGGGAATTTATTCAATAGAACAACCCGGCGATAAAATCACACGTATCTTTAATGTTCTAGCAAGAAAACAAATGGGTGAACTAGTTTGCGTGAATATGAAAGCGTCAGTAATGGAATATTTGCAAATTCTAATGGAATTGCTTCTCATCCATTACAAGGTATATTGATTTAAAATCACAATTGGCAAATCAATAGTTTAATCACTAAAACATACCATCCTTTTCAGACATCAATAACAGAAACGCTTATCACATTAATTGGAAAAGACACAATGCTTGAATGGGACTTCAAAAAAATTGAAGATGGAATGTACTTTTTACGTCTGTTTAAAAACGAAATCTTTAGATACATGTTGAAGGATGCAGAGAAGACTATGGAAGTATTGAACACCCTGCTGCAAATGAATTCATCATTATTGCTAACATTGACCGAGCAACTCTTCCTCTTCGTGCAACGTCATAAAAGTGAATTACAAGAAAGCAGGAAATTCTTAGTGAATGCTGTAATTCAGAGATTTACAATTTTTCAACGGGCTATAAATAATTTAGGAGATAGGAAAGAGAAGATAATCAGCATTTATGGGATTGTTGTACACTTGAAGGAAAATCCAATGGAGGTGCAGTCTTTGAATAAAGACTTTCACATATGGATATTGAACCAATTAACAGAAAGTAATGATCTAAATGACAAGACCAAGATTATTCAGAATTTCCTCGTATGTTTGACCGATATGACGTCCGATTCCCAACCAGAATTGTTTGCCATTTTAAGTGCTTTGCGAAGGGACAGGATTGCCTTGTGTCCAAACGATTTCTCGCAAAGAGATGTGAAAGCTATAAAAGTCATTAATTGTTTCCAGACGTTGTTAAGAGTGCTTACCGTGACAAAATCAATTGTAGTATTCAAATCTATAATTTTATTTGCTGCTGGAATCGCTGAACATCTGTGCAATGAAAAAACTGAAGAGTATCTGAAGAAATATTTCAATTCCATTAATCCAACAAATTCTTTAAATTCTCTGGAGGCAGCATACAAAATATTCTTAAACTTGAACATGACTATAAACGAGAGATTCGACATACTACGAAAATTTCTTCTGCCATTATTTCAGTTCTGTGAAACTACCGAGATACGGACATTTTTTGAAAATAACATCCGTGCAATATACACTATTATTGAGCAAGCAATTATTGGCAGCAGTTCAGATACCAGTCATTTGATAGTATCAAAGATAGGCTGTTACGATCTCGTTGGAATTATGTTTGCGAAGGTAGACATACAGGAGATAGAAAATCCTGACAGTGTCATTACACAAAATGCCATTGATGATGTAGTAACTGGTAAAGAATTAGTGAGAAATTTATACAGTAACGCACTGCGTGTACGTATGCTCAAGACAATTGATCCAGAACACAAAGAGATAATAAGATTGCTCCATTGTTCTGCATACAATTTTTCCATAGCAGTTGTATGCTTAAAAATAGATGAAGATGCCTACATGAGCATCTTTGCTGAGAATAAAAAGAAGGAACAACTGATCTGGGCGAACATTGTAGATAGTCAGAAGCAGTATAATCTTCAACAAACTTTGAAGGAGTATCCGAAAAATTATAAGAAATTGGTTAACATAAGAAAGAATTTGAAGCAACGAGGAATCTCTGCACAAAACTCTTATATTTATAGCTTTGATTTGACTTGCTGTTCCTTGAACGAGGACATAGATGCTTATGATTATAATGAAGCAGTTGTACGCAACAATGTTAACAATACAGATACCACAAAAGAAAGCATGAGTGTGTTGCTTGAAAGCGACGAAATAAATAATCATGAATGCATGGCAACCATTTGTGGTGTATTGAATCATATAGTATCACAACAAATATCTGTAGTACCTGATGACAATGATTTCATAATACCAACATGGTTGAAACTGTTCTGTAATGCAACAGGCAGCGACAACGTTAAATTGTTCTTGCTAAAAATTGTATTAAACATGCAAACCGTATTCAAACCATATGCAAAATATTGTCTAAAGCCAATAATACGTTTGACCCATTCGTATTTATTACGAAAACCGTTGAACTATGTAATTGCTGACATTATAGAGATGTTAATAGATTGGCAAAGTGTAGCTCAACCTGACACAACTGATGAGAAAATCATTGCACAAAAGTTATGGGAAATAATGATCGACAAAGCTGTAGTGAACAAGACAGACGAGATTTCTAAAACGGTTTATAAATATAACTTGTATATGATAAAAATTATCCTTGAAATGTGGCATACTTGTTTGGAATTGCCACAGAATTTAAGTAAGAAAATAGAAACTGCAGCTGGCTCTACAGTATATTTGATATTAATTTGTATGGTAAACGGAATGACAGACAAGATACTCGAAAAAAATGATATCTTAGAGTTTCTACAGAAATCTCTACAAAACTGGAAAGATGATGAGGAAACAATTTTGCAATGTTGCGAATGTTTTGGCTTTATCTTGAAGCACTTAGACGAGCACAATAGTACTTCAAGCAGAAAGGGGCTTATCATTGAAGAAATTAGAAACGTATTAGGACAGATGCAAACATCATCGTGCATTTCTAGACAAATAAAAAGTATTCGTGCATTATGCAAAAGTTATCCAGACGCTGCAATAATTTATTTCGAATTTGTTATTGCGAATATATTCAGGGTGGACAAAATGGGACAATCAGATTGCTTAGAAATATTCTTGCAGTGTATACCAAAGTTAAATGTAGAACAGATACTGAGAGAATTAGAATTGATAAAATTTCATGATCTATTAAAAAACAAAGTTTTACCTTACGAGAAGATAGCATTGCAGGTCATTCATACTTTAGTTACTATCGTTCCACCATCGTATCTATTGTCTCTAGCCGTTTTGGTGATTCCATATACCAAACATGATTCTTCTGAATACAGAGAATCTGCTTATGATATATTTATAGATATTTATAAAAAATATGTTGAAGATACGTCTGACGAGGATGATGTGAAAAAATTGATGGATAGCAGCAAAGAAATGTTATTTAATGGCATATTAGATCCCACTGAAAAAATACAAGAGAAGATTCTACTCTTTTGGACTCAAGATGCACACCTAGAGCGCACTTGTGAAGAGAGATTACTGGAAACTTTGAACGTGTATGTACCTGGTGGTGGCAAGAATTTTCTACCATTTATACTTCTTATGATTCTGGATCTCACTAAGAAATCAAGAAATTATATGCAGACGATATTTAAAGAACCTTTGTTCGAAGGTTGTTGTTACAGGGATTATAAAATAACACCTTCGTGGAGAACAAGAAATCTTGGTTCGAAAGCTCCGCTGTTTGTTCCGTCTCTTGCTAGTAAAATGAACGAAACATTCACTCAAATGAGTATTTCTTTTACAAATTCATTTGATTCTGAATATACATCGTCATATACGAACACAAATGCCGAGTTTGAGCTACGGGCCACACAAGATCCAGAATTTGAACCGACTTTTGGCGATGAAGAACCTATATCAATATCCGCTGATTATAGCAGTGATGACGTATTTAAAAGACCAGTGGTACCAGAACCTGCTTACAACAAGAAATCAAAACGATTCTTGTGTAGTTCGGTTGATATTTCGTCAAACATGCGACAAAAACAAATTATGAAGAATATACAACGTGCTGAAATGATAAAAGAAGATGTTGTTCGTCAGAGAAGCAGTGTAAAATTGTATAGAAAATACAGAATAGGTGATTTTCCAGACATTGAAATATTCCACTCAGCATTGATCGAACCACTGCAGCAATTGGCAAAGATGGACTCACAGATTTGTAAAGACTTGACAGTTTCTATCGTTTGCTCGTTACTGAAAGAATCCAGAGGAGACGAATTTGTAAAAAAGATTGCCAATAGTTTGAAACAGATCACAGAGATAGAACAAGGAAGTAACTCTATGATAGCTGTAAGTTTAGAGATACTACAAAGTACTCGCGCAATTAATTGCTCGCCGGAAGTTGTTACAAAGGTTTCAAGATTAAATAGCTTGAATTTCCTTGGTCCACTTATTATAGAAGAAAATTTAGTGTATGGTAAAAATGACACCGAACCTCCTAAAAAGAGAGCAAGAAACGATAGTGTACAAGATAAAAAGATGCAACAAGTTTTAAATAGAGATCCTAATTCTGTGCAGGAAGAATGGCTGCAGTTAGCCAACCTTTACGAATCCATTAATGATGTTGATGTGGTTCTTAGCATCTTCCAAAATCATATTACCAATGAGGATATACGAGTAAGCGATATACACTTATGTGTATATTTACTATTCTACCATTTTCTTTAACATTGTTTCCATTGCAGGAAGCATCGTTTGCCCAAACATCTAACAATTGGAAGGATGCGAAAGTAGCTTATGAAAAAGCTTATAAAACAGGTTCTGTACTTGTCAAAGAACATTGTCTTCAAGGCTTGTTTGAATGTTTAAGTAACATGTGTCGCTGGGATGAGGTTGGCGCACATATACACAATAAATTAAATGAAAACATAGAGAACATTTGGGATGACCCATGGAAAGATTGGATGTTCCCATGGTTATTCGAGGTCTACGTGAGGGTATTGACAGGCGCGAAGACTAACATTGATCTTCCCGCAGTCCAGAAAATTATCCGTGACTGGTTAAAAGATGATAAGAAAGTGAAGTATCTCAAACGATTCTTTAGTGGGGAATTAACAATGTTCTGGTTATACGATCAGATAGAAACTGCTCGCCACGCAACACTGAGTACATTGAATGAGATGAGAGAACAGTGGCTTGGACTTCATCCACTCTCTACACAACTGAGGATACATTTGTTACAAAAACTGCGAATAATCAATGATGTAAACTGGTTCATAATAACACTAAAAACGGCGAAGAATTCGGATGACTTGCAAGGCATTCTGAAGTTTTGGAACAGCAGTCTACCGTTTGTACAAGACACCATCATTCCATGGGATAAGTTAACATCTTACAGAATTGAGTTTATCAACGGGCCATTAAAAGGGGCATTATCGAATTGGAACGTGGATGAAACTCAGGAAGATTCATATTCTGTACCAAACGAGGAAGAGAGTGGAATTACCCACCAATTGTGTACAGTAACTTTCAACATGCGACTGAAAATGATTGAGGCAGCATTGCGTCAAAAAAATAAATACATCGCGAAGAAATACTTGTACCAGATAGAACGAAATAACTCAAATTACTCTATAGATATGGAACAGCAATTCATTTTAAGTGTTGCGAAACTGAAGTTCTTGAATGGAGAGATTGAAACAGATATGGAGAAGAAACTGTCCAATTACACTTTTTCTTGGACATATTGTCACGATCTTCTTCAACAGGCTGATCTCGACCCCATGATAAATGTACATGTTCGACGACAAGTTAGTAAAGTAGCTTCAAAGATCGCAGAATTAAGTCAGAACGACACAACATTTTCTGATTTATTAGCAAAGAATACTGTAATCTTGAAAGCAATTAATGTTACAAATAATGATGTATCCGTCATCAGAGAATCATTGAACACTTATAGTTTAGAACAACTAAGAGAGTGTTGTACTGTATCATCTTCGAAAATTCAGGAGTGCTATTTCACTCTTTCAAAGTATTGTTTTACTAAATTATCATGTGATAACAGTAATGTTAACATAAGTAAAGAATTTGTGCGTTCCACATTAAAAGCGATGAGCTATGGATCTCTTGAAGCAGCTCATTACTTCCCATGCTTATTAAAATCTGAATATTTTGAGGACGAAGAAACGAAGAATATTTTTATGAAAGAAAGCGAAGCAATCGAAACTTGGTTGTTCTTATCTTGGCAGGCCCAGCTCTTCTCACATCTAGGAACGTCCATTGCACCATTAATCATACCCATCCTGAAACGCATCGTCGAAACATATCCAGATGCTGCGATGTATACATTCCGTTTAACTGTAGAAACTAATCCTGCTCTCCTCAACGAAAATAGAACTTATGAAATTCGAAAAATGCTCTACAAGAGATCTGAAATCGATCAGTTTCTACAGGCAATGCACTACCTTGTTCAACCAGAATTATATTTGCAGTATTATCTCCTTCAGTTTTTAAAGGACTTATCGCAAGGGCCTGCTACAGCCGTGAGCATGCTTTTAAAGAAAGTATATCCAAATAAGCAGGAGATTGAACACAATCTAAGACCAGGAACGATATTCAATGAGATCAAAACCTACGAAGACCAAATAAAAAAATTAGAATCTAGAAAACCTGAGCAAATCAAGCAAATTGTATACCAGATGATTGAAAACATCAAGAAGTCGTTTGCTAAACGTAAAGATAAAACGCATTTGCAGGACTATAGTCCATGGTTGCACAGATTTTCTGGGAAAGACATCGAAATACCTGGACAGTACACAGGCAACAGGAGACCTATGCCACAGTATCATGCCAAAATCATGAAGCTAGAACCTTTAGTGAAGGTGCTCAAATCTCTTCGGAAGCCTATTCAAATCGTTATGATTGGTAACGATGCAAAGGAGTATCCCTTCCTAGTGAAGTTCGGTGAAGATTTGAGACAAGACCAAAGATTACAGCAATTGTTCACTGTTATGAATAAAACATTGCGCATCGATGCTGCTTGCAATCAGAGACAATTGTCTATCGACACGTATCAGGTGAGTTCGCAAATGCATAAAACTTCCTGGTTTCTTATTAGAATAGATAATAAATACATTTTCTCTATGCAGGTGATTCCTTTATCTAAGGCGGTGGGGCTAATACAATGGATAGACAATACAAGATCTCTGCAAGAGTTTATACACTTTACATTATCTGCGGAAGAAGAAAAACGGTATGAAGCGATAAGTGGACATTATGAAGAATGGATTCGAAGTGCCGCACCCTCCAAAAAGCAAGTTGAGAGATATAAAGAGTCAACAGTGAAATACAGCGCAGCAAAAGTGGTTGCGAAAATGAATGAGTTTATAAGTAAAACCAGTTGGGATAATTTGCGCAAAACGTTCACAGTAGTATGTCCATCTATAGAAAGCTTCGTTGTGATGCGTCGAAATTTTGTCACTACTTTTGCTACCATGTGCATTGCCCATTGGATTTTGGGTATCGGTGATCGACATCTTGGAAATCTTCTGATCGCAGTTGAATCAGGTCGTTGTTTAGGAATCGACTTTGGATTAGCCTTTGATGCCGGTGTTGATCTGAGAATTCCTGAATTAATGCCGTTTCGTTTAACGCATCAAATTCTTGGCTTGCTCAGTCCTTTCACTGAAAAAGATCTTCTACGATCTGTAATGGTACATACGTTAAAAGCACTCAGGAACCAGACAGGTCCTATTCTATCTTGTATGGATGTTTTTCTTCATGAGCCCTTAAATTGGACTGAACATGTAAACAAAAAACAGCGAGAAGACGAAGATGATATCGCGGACATAAAATGGATGCCCATGAAGAAGATCAAAGCTGTTACCAAAAAATTAAACGGAATCAAACCATCTTTAATTATTCTAGAGCAATTGAAGGATCAACACGAGAGCAAATATTTTGATCGATATTTTGCTATATTAAATGGAGAAGATGACATTAAACGACCCCGAGCAACTATAAGTGATGATCATCTGAGTCCTGAGGAACAGGTAATATATGTATCCAAATCACCTATTCATTATTCTTCTTCATTTTAATAAGAAGCGTAATCTATGACACAAATTATTTCTCGATGTTGAATAGCTAATTTAATTAAATTTTTAGATTGAATGCTTGCTGGATCAAGCAACCGACTTAAATATTCTAGGCCGTACATATGTGGGTTGGCGGCCATGGCTTTAAATCATTTTAACTTGGACATAGTTACGCTTAACCATGCCATTACTTACAGTTATAGGAATATAATATATTTTGTATACGAATGTATTTTGTCTAATTTAATCAAATTAAACAATTTTATAGATTACTTGAAATCTTAAGTTAGTATTTATAAATTATCTATTAAGTAGTTTCGTAATTAATTATTTATACCTAAAATTAAGTAACATGAAGTACTAATATACTAGGTTTTAATGAAATTTCTTCAAAATTGTAATTACATTTTATAATTTTATTATTTTATAGTTACATAGAATTTTAAAATATACAAGTTATCACTACTTACATATTTTCTGAATGATAACGTTTAGAGGCAAAATTTGTCCTACAATACTAATATTTTAATTAATAATTTACATCATGTTTAATTTTCTTCTATAAAAATCAAACAAAATGAATAGTACACGTAAGGTAATAATAAATTTTACTAAATGAGTTTTTTCAAATAAATAATAATACTAAAGTATGAATTGATTTCAAGATTTATTTTTGATATTTTTTCACTTAACAACTATATTATATTTCTAACTTTTTGCTAATAATAAATTATATTCACATTAAATTTATTCAGTCCTGAAATGTGAAAAGAATTTATTATTATAAAATTACTACCCAAGAGAATTCTTATTGTGACCTTTTGGTAAATGGAGCCATTCTACGCCAAATTAATCACTTTCTGTCATTGATATCAGATATTATATTCAAGTAAAATAGAATGTAAAACACGCGGAACTAAAGGGACTTCAAATCATCAGTTTGTTGATTTCGTCGCAAAATATGAACAATTTGGCGTGAAACTACCCTAAATATCATTTCTTTAAGTATACAAAGTAAGTTCTTATATTTCATAAAACGTTTACAGTATTCGAAACGTATGTTACAGTGAATCATGATCTTAACGGTATTCAATATTATTGCAACTGATCTTGTAATTGCGCGTATCGTGCTTGCAAAACGCGTTCTCGCTCTGTTTGTCTATTAACATCTTCCATAAGCGCATTTACTCGTCTTGGCACCGCTGCCTCTTCTTGCGTTTGCAAAAATTTGAACGTCGAGAGTTCTAAATGTGCCTGTTCTATTTGCTCCCATAAATCATGTAACTGTTTTGTTAATACTTGTGCTCTAGTCTATAATTACAGTAATTGTATGAGTGAGCATTTCATATCAAATTTCATGAATTTTTTGTAATTACATAAATTTAAATACCTGGTATCCTCCAGTGAGAACTTTTAGTTTCTTTTCCATTCTAGCAGCTCGCTTGGCTTCTCCAGTCATGTGCATTCGATTTTCTTCTAATTTTCTTTCACATGCTTCCACTCGATCCTTCTTCGAAGCTAGAGTTGCTCGTGTATAACGTTTCTGAGTTTCCAAATACAAAATCTGGGACAAACACTCCTCCCACACTGTTGTGTAAGAATCTAAACTGAGCTCTCCATGTGCCATGCCATCTTTCACAACTGACATCTCTTCAATTAAGAGTAGTTTAGCCTAAATTATAAAAATATAGCGAGATAACTGAGTATAAAACTTCAAATGAAGTACACTGCATATCAAAACTTACCGCAGTAAGCTCATCTTCATCAAAGTTAATGTAGGGATGCTGTTCTAAATAAGCTTGAGCTACAGAACTTGATCCACCCTTACGATTTTGTTGCAATGGATTTTGCAGTGAGTCGTATTGCATCATTGTAATCATTTCTCTTTTAATTAATTCCTCAGCCTAAAATGAAATACCTATTAACAGTAATTATATAAAACATCTATCTTAAGTAATAATGAACTTTACGTATTCGCACCCTTTGCAAATCTGTTAACGAAGTATCCATAAACGGCCTCAGAATATTCATGTTCACATCAACAGGCCGTGGTAAATCTCGTTGTATAACTTGTGATCTACGCGCTAATTCCTTCTTTCCTACAAAATACAATATACTTATATTGAAGAAACTATTTCATATGAAACAGGAAATAGTCATATCATTACGCACTCTGCTCCATTAATTCTTGCTGTTGTCTGGCGTCTATATCAGCTTGATCTTCGACGATTTCGGTCGCAGGAGCGGATGCATTATCATCTTTATGTTCCCCTTCAGGGACTACTATCTCGTAATCATTGCGCGGAGCTGGAAGAGTACTGAGGCCCGCACGTAATTGTTCTTTAACTTGCTTTTGAACCAAAGGAGTCTCTGATCCATCGATATTCTCATCTGGATTAATGCTGAGCTTGTCGCGAACGGGCGTAGTTGCTAAAACTCCGTTTTGCGTTCGTATAGATGTTGGCGTGTTGAAAGAATTTGCTGGAGTTCCATCGCTACGTTGTGAACGAAAAGGTGTAGCCAAAATTGTATTTGGTGTAGCTATGGCATTTGCAGTAGGAACAACACTGGTGAAGTCTGAATTGTTTAATGGAGTATTTAATCCACCTGTAAATAAAAAAGTCAAAGCATTGCATCACAAACGTGTCATTTACAATTAAGTAAAATACATTTGCCTACCCTTTAATGGGGTATCCACGTGAGTAAGTGCCATAACATTCTGGGCTTCTTGGAGAATTCTGTCAGTAGCAGCTGGAGTACGTGGAGTTATAGCCGCATTTGTTGGTAGAGAATAATCGGCGAGCAAACTGTCCGATAATGTGATTCCACTTTCAGTTGCAACTTCACGGGCAACCTATTATAAAATGTAAAAATTAGAAGTATCCATATATTTTATAAATTAGGGTGTACGTGTAATATAACACTGTACCTCTGATGCTCTTCCAAGCTTAACAACTTGTTGTAATTCTTGGTCAGATATCTGTGGCTCTGGCAAAACTAATTTACTTCTTTTCTTTATTGGCTCTTCATTATTGAGCATTCCCATTGGAATATCATTCTCCTTGCGTTGTTTTAGTTTTTGCTTGTCTTTTCTACGTTCCATTTCTTCCTTCTCTTGTCTCAATTCCCCATCTAAATGCTGCTGTCTCATCCTAGAAAAGTCGATAGCAAGTGGATCTACATGCTCGTTCGATGTATCATAAAATCCAGTTGCAGGCCGTTTTTCAAATGGAATTTCAGAATTGTAATTAACCCCGCGTTTCCGTTTATTTTTTTGCGAGACAGTAATACCGGCAGCTCTCAGTTCTCTACGTTTTTGTAAAGCAGCCAGTCTGCGGGCTTCTTCCAATTGTTTCTCCCTAGCTTTACGTTTTGCTTTCTTGCCCTGAGTATTTGCAAGCCTAGCACGTGCCTCAGACAACATCTCCAATTCTAAAAATGACTACTTTTACACTCTTTGCATGGAAGGAAAATAATTATTTATAAAATAAACCTACCATCTTCATCCATATCTTTTGGATCAGGTCTAGCAGGTTTTGTTTCTGGATTCGGATCAATTTCTCCTGGTTTGAGTTTACGGGGATCATCTGCTGCATCATCTCCTTCTTCTTTCTTCTGAGCTTGATCACTAAATAAAAAGAAACACATAAACTATCCACAAATCTAAATTGTACAAATATTTTCTATGATTATTAAGATAACTTACAGTAAATATTCATAACGTTCTAAACATTGAGCTGCAGTACGTCCAATAATTGGTGCAATGGTTCTCCATTGTGTAGGCATCAATTTGGCAAGATGTAACAATTTCTCGTCTTCTTCTCTGCTCCATTCAGTTTTCTTAATGCTTGGATCCAACCATTCAAACCATCGTGCTTTACATTGTTTGGCAGATTTTCTGTGTAAAAGGGATGCTATTCGACTCCATTGATTTTTCCCATATTTCATCACAGCGGCTTTCAGGATTTCATCCTGTAATAGATTACATGAGTTAGAAAGAACATGTTTTACAGTGAAAATATGAGTTCCAGGTTAGAAGTTGAATCTTACCTCGGTGTTCCGCCAAACACCACCTTTTATCATAATACGCGGCATCTTTTATGTATTCTTTATTGTCATACAAGGCAAAACGAACAATTGTATAAATTGTGCTGATTACTTTCACTTAGTTGACAATTAATAATAGCTACATTGGACACTGGATCGGGACCACAAATTCCCGATGGCAACGCTTGGCCATAAACGAAATACATATGAGTCTGTATGTGGCAAACTTTTGCGACCCAAATTGACTGCTTTATCGACCTGAAAAATAGAAAATATAGAACGTTCTTACCGGAAGAGGCTCTTCTCCGGCTGTCAAAAAACAATTATTGACTATTAATCTTAGGAATTATTATCTATGGTGGTATGCAGTATGCGACTACATTCAATGTTGTTGATATAATATGTGGCATCAACATCTTTCAGTTACATAATTATTTAACATAATTTAAAAGAAATACTTAATTGCAACATGTAAAGCTTTTTACATATTTGTGCAATGCAAAATATTCAATTCTTAAGTAGCCAGTTATGTATCTTATTAAATGTAAGATAGTTATGTGTTTACATTCATAAATTTCAGTATAATACCTACACAGTATTAATTAAATGAAAATTTCAACATAAATGATTTAATTACAGGTAAAACTAAAATTCAAAAAGACACAAAATATATCAAGTTGTTGATGAAAATTTAAAAGCAGAATATCATTGGTAAACATAACCTACGATTTCAGGAGCCTTAGTAATGATTTTCACGATATCAAAACGGTATGATTATTAAGGTCATTGAATTTGTTTTTATACAATGTAAGAACATCGAAAAAACTAGAAGTTTTTATTTTGAAAAGTCGCAATGACCTTAACATCTTCCAAAAATATTATTTTAATATCAGTATATTAAAAAACATCACAATAAATTAAATTAATATCATATCTTTATTGATATTAATGATTAGTTTAATATAACGTCATGACAGACTTTGCAGACCAGGTTGCAAGGCTTTGTATACAAAAGTATGCAAGCCTTAGTAAAAATGGAAAGCCATCTGAGAAAGAATGGACTGTATTGTCTGGTATAGTTTTACAACAGCAGAATGGATTGCTGTCTTTAGTAGCCCTTGCAACAGGTACAAAGTGTTTAGGAGAAGTAGATTTAGTAAATATGGAATTATATGAAGCAGGTTCCAGATTACATGATTCTCATGCAGAAGTCCTAACTAGGCGTGCCTTTTTAAGATACCTATATGAACAAATAGATTTATTGTTCAGTGGTGCTGGAAGTGACATCTTCTTTTTAGATGAGAAGAGAAAGATTAATCTAAAAAATGGAATATCATTCCATTTTTTCACAAGTCAGACACCTTGTGGAGACTGTTCAATATTTCCAAAAGAAGACTATACTGAAAATGGTGCACCACCTAATAAAATTAGAAAACATAACTACAATGAGGTTTGGGATGTAACCACAGAACCAGCTAGTAATGAAGAGAGACAACAAAACATTAAAGATATTTATAGAACTGGTGCAAAATGTGTTAAAACTGCAGATTACCAAGATCTTCATCAGCCCGGAGTATATTATCATGTAGTAGAGACTCTACGTACCAAACCAGGGAGGGGTAATCCAACTCTTAGCTTGTCATGTTCAGATAAAATGGCAAAGTAAAAGATATTACAAAAACCAATAACTTCTTTCATATACGAAAATTATGCACGATAAATAGAATTTGTATCTCTTCCAGATGGAATATTCTTGGATTGCAAGGTGCACTTCTATCTATGATAATACCCCTAATAAAAATGGAAACCGTAATAGTTGGAGGGGGGTGCCCATTTTCTTTAAGCGCAATGGAACGAGGATTGTATACGCGATTCAATAAAAATATGCACAAAATAAAAATTATACAAAGTCAAGTATCGTTTAAACAGCAACGAAATGATGAAAGAAAACAGCCATGTCCTTCGAGTATTATATGGTGTGCTGTGAAACATCGGTAATTGTTACATAAATTCTGTTTAGTTTGTATTTACTACTTTAACTATTGTGAACTACTTTCAATAAGCAAGATTCTATCTTATATTGAAAATTTCAATTAATGATTGTGTAGCAACATAGAGGTAGCAGTTGAAGGTAGAAAACAAGGAGCTACTAAAAAGAAAAAAGGTAGCACTTTACTTGTCACAAGAAGGGCACTCTTTGAAACATTTCTAAAGATATGTGATAAATATAAGAATTCTGATTCTTGTGTAAGGCATCCGAAAAAAATTACCTATTTGGACTGTAAAAAATGGTCTAAGAAGTATCAAACATCATGGAACATGTTGAAACTGGAATCTTTCCGCGATTGGACTATCAAACCGATACACTTACAAACATTTGTCTTGTAAACCTTTTATTTTTTTAAGATATATTTTTCATCGTTTTAAAGTATAAAATAGTCATAACAAAATCTAAGTATAATACAATATTTTACAACGTCCGTTTACTTATGTTGGTATATCCCACGCCTACACAAGTTAGGACAACTTGATCCAATATTTCATCTTCTTCTTTATATGGTTCAATTTTAAAGACTACTCCAAAAAAGTCTTTCAAGTCACGTAAAAATTGTATCCTATAAATTTTATAGTATAAAAACAACAACTCGTATCGTTTAAAGGATGCAATTTTAAATGCCATAATGAATAAAATAACAACTACTTACATTATAGGTGTTAAAGGTCCTGTTACAACCTTAGAAACATCTCTTTTGCCTAATGCCATGAACATTGCAGTCATGCTTTGAAAAGGTGAATCTATACATCCATTTCTGAAATTAGAAATTTTAATACACTTCAATGATTTTCTTGTCATTATTAAGTAAAGCTTCATTTACCTATAAATTTCGTCAACTAGTTTCATAGCTGCTTCTTTGCCAATATCTTCTGGCACACAAGGTACAGAATTTGTTGTCCTCAGAGGTGAAAACGCTTCCCCACCAAAAAATACTTCAGTGGTTGTTTCGGCTGACAAACTTATTCCGAAACCTGATATGTTATTTTAAATTAAATTAGTGCTTTGTATATGAAAAAAATAAGATACCCTAGTGTGTGTAAACGCGTATAAAACAAATGATTATAAACCATTCTATTGGCTTAGAAGTTAATATCTTTATCGGTAACACGAGAATATTCCATTAATAGGTTCGAACGTGTACCCGGTGATTTTCCACTGGATAGCCCTCTGCAATTGTCTGTGTGAATGTATACATCTGGTAAAAATTTAAGTAGAACACCTTTAGCAGATTCTACCATTCGATTAGCAATGGCAGGAGAAACTCGTATACTGCATGCAGTTCCACGTATACGTTTTACCATTCCACTATTCTGAAACTGCAGAAACAATTTCTTATGCTAGTTAAAAAATATCAAAAAAATTATATTTTCAATTAAAGCAAAAAAACTAACTTGTACAGTTCTAAGATTACGACTAGCAGGGCATTTGAAAATGACTTCACCACCTCCTAAAGGAGCTGCTCCTCTTTTAGTAATATTGAGTGTAACTTCATTATCACCTGATAGAAATTTCTTTATGATAGGTATTCCAGTTGCCTTTATTCTATCCACGCATGGATCTGAAAAATTAAATAATACAATTATTACAATTATTTTCTAAATAATTAATTCTTTTACTGTTCTTTTACCTGTTGCGTTATTGGTCACACCTCTCAGTTTTATATTAACTGGTTGTTTACAAAATGGAGCCAATATCATGATAGCTTCTAAATAATATCCAAGTCCTCGCTGTGTACTACAATCATGTTCCAAATCTCCTCCATATAGTAAACCAGGATTATAGTATAAATTGGTTCCAGTTTCGTTTAATTCTATCCTTGATCCATTTGTAATTTTGTCCAACAGACGTATAAAATTGACTTCATATTCTGGTAGAAAAAAAATATAATCGATTATAAATTAAGGAAAAATGCTAGGCTTCATGAAATTTTTTGAACAATACTTTTTTCTTACTGCTATAGGGATGACATTCATCCGGAAAGAGTTAATTATAGCATGTTTAAACTAACCTCTCACTCCAGGATCATCATCTTTAATTCTAATCTCTGTTATTCGCACGGGTTTTCCCGATAGTGTAGATAATAGCAAACGATGTCGCATATAATTACAGCCTTCATAAGTTAGTATCTTATTCTTTACTTTTGCTGGCATGTTTTATAGGAATTCGTAATTAAACTAACAACGTGTGAGGAACACACAGTCTGATGTCATAATACTCAATGTGTACTGTCTTCTTAACCAAACTTCTTGTAATGTAAACTCAGTGTTGCATACATCATAATTAACAATAAAGTTTATGTATTATGCTATTGTTTATTTAAAATGACAGTATCAAGAAAGAAAGTATTTGTTACTGTTGGTACAACCACATTTGACGAATTGATTAAAACAGTACTTACTGCAGAGATTTTAGAGGTAAAGCATACCTACAAGAAACCTTTTTAAAAAGTTTTATTTTTAATGTGCAACGGTATAATAAAAATGTGTAACTACAGATTATTTCATTTTTTGATTTTCTATATTTTAATATATTTAGTACACAGATGATCTTTTTCAGATGTGACATAAAATATATTTTGTTAATGTAGGATGTCATGGAATAATCTGTGTCTCTAAAACTAGTTGAAAGGGACAACATTTTATATAAATTAAATTATGTGTATTTTGCAATTAAGTTTATGCAGCATTGCATCAGAAAAGTAGAATTCTAAAATCACTTTTAATTGGCTTGCAAGAAGAATGCTGAGAGCATATAATGTATGGATATACATATATGGACATGTATAAAGATTAAATTTACAATATCATTAGGATAATTAATTAGCAAAAAGGCTATTATCAAAAAAGTTCTTTTATGCATATTTTTCCTTAACAATCGTCATAGATATATAAGCAATGAAAATGCATAACTGTTTCCATTTATAAGCCCCATCCTGTATTTATATTCTTATTTTAGGCATTATCCTTGAAAGGGTACAATGAGCTAATTTTGCAAATTGGCAAGTCTACCCTTGAACCAGATTGTACACCACGTAATGGTTTGATTAAAATTGAATATTTTAATTTAAATCCAAACATACTGGAATATGTGAAAAATACAGATCTTATTATAAGTCATGCAGGAGCAGGAAGCATTCTAGATGCCCTTGAAAATAAAAAGAATCTGATTGTAGTTGCAAATAATAGTCTGATGCATAATCATCAGCTAGAGTTAGCAGAGCAACTTCATTTGGATAAACATTTATATTATGGCTCTTGTGAAACTTTATTAAATGTTATCCAAACTATGGATTTTACTCAATTGAGACCTTATGTTAACAATAAAAGTGAACGTATCGCTGGATTTATAAATCAAATAATGGGTTTTCCAAATAAGAAATAATGTTTAACATATGCAAATTGTTTTGATCACATATTTTATTTGTTAAAAACAAGAACATTAAATGAACAATTAATATAATTTGATTTCAATTTTTAAACATGACTTAAAATACGAGTACATATTATTACTGTTTCTATCATTAATTACAACAGGTATAGCTTTGATATAATTTACAGTAGTAAGATTTTATTATTTAAATAACTGCTTCATAAAATTATGGCATAACAGCATAGAAAAATTTATAATTTTAGAGCAAGGAAAACAGTGACAGAATAATGGCAGTTAATATTTCCTTAAATATTTGTTTCTATATTATCTCTGGACATTTGCAGCTGTTAAAATAAAAGCTACATCGATACAAATATTTTATAAACACTGTACAGTGTTAAAATAAATTCAGTTCTTTAAAAAAATGTTTGTGAGTCTTCCTGTAAATTTGATCTTCAGGAATAAAATAACTTGGCATTTTTTTTATCAACAACAAACAGTTGTTTCGAAGTGACCAACTTTGCATGGTTTACCGCAATATTTGGTTTCGTTTTTTATATTATCGATGAATTATTCGTACTTTCAATTTATTTTATGAAGATACATGCACATGAGGCAAACTACATATGTTTATAGTGGCATGTGTTTTTTAATTACAGACCAAACCGAGACGCGTCATTTCTTTTAAGAGTTCATTTCCCATTTGTGCAGGACTCCTTGTTACTATTACACCAGCCTGTAAAGGAATTTTTTAATAATAGTAAATACTATAAGATAAAAAATATCTCTTGCCCTTAATATAATTTCTTAAAGATAGATTCAGACATGAAAGATAATTATAATATAGAAGATAAAAAGAATATTAAGACGGTGCCATAAATGATAAGAGTACCTTTTCTAGTGCATTGATTTTATCTTGCGCGCCACCTTTTCCTCCCGAAATAATTGCACCAGCGTGTCCCATTCTTCGTCCAGGTGGGGCAGTAATACCAGCAATAAATGATACAACTGGTTTAACTTTATCACCCTGAAATAACAGAAAATAATTAACATGTTTGCAATTATATTAATATTTCTATAATTTCTATTTCCAAGAATTTGGTAGGATTTTTGGTAGTACTAGGATTAACAAAGGATCAATGGATTATTGGTACAGGTCAGGATTTGGATACCAATAATTCAGAACAGCAACCAACAGTATTTTTTTCGATAAGATATTCCGCTGCTTTCTCCTCTGCACTTCCACCAATTTCACCAATCATTATGATACCATCACAATCTGGGTCTCTAAGAAATACATCTAAGCAATCAATGAAATCAGTTCCATTAAATGGATCTCCACCAATCCCAATACAGAGTGTTTGTCCAAGACCAGCCTTAAAATAATAATTTTCTTTATTAATATGTTATGTTCCATTGTGAAATGAACTTGAAATTAATTATAAAACTATTTAGTCTGAAGAAATATTATTTACTCACGAGGGTTGTCTGGTTCACGGCTTCATATGTCAAAGTTCCAGATCTTGACACAATACCAACTTTTCCTTTTTGATGTATATGCCCTGGCATGATACCTATTTTACACTATAAGAATGAACGATAGAATACAGTTTATTGAATAATTAAATATGTATACAAGGGAATTAGAAATTGCAAATATCATACCTGTTCAGGAGCTATTATTCCAGGACAATTTGGTCCAATAAGACGAGATTTGTTTTGCTCTAAAAGATGCCTTTTTACTTTGACCATATCATGTTGTGGAATACCTTCTGTGATACATACAATAAGGGGCATTTCTGCATCAATGGCCTCCATGATAGCTGCTGCTGCAGCTGGTGGAGGTACATAGATAACAGTTGCTGTAGCACCAGTTCCTTCTTTAGCCTAAGAAATTAAATTCACGATAACTCTATAATACAGGACAGAAGGACAAGTCTTAAATAAAAATTTACACGGACAATAAATATTGTTTACAAACCTCTTTAACAGATTTAAAGACTGGCTTTCCAAGGTGCTCTTGACCAGCTTTTTTAGGATTAACACCTCCTACTATTTTGGTACCATAATCAATAGCTTGTTGACAATGAAATGTTCCTTGTTTCCCAGTGAATCCTTGACATATAACTTTGGTATTTCTATCAATTTTTAAATTTGGTCTAGTTTCTGTGTAATTAAATCTTACTTGATTTCGTAACAAATTCCCACAATTTCTTACTGAAATATAAACAAATATTAATTATAAAAAAGTATATACATCATGTTTTAAAATAAGAAAGTTTCATTGAAGTACACATTAATGGCCATTGAAGGCATGTATCATTTTATGACAAGCATATCTCATATAAGTATTGTTTAAGCCAGATGTTATTTATAGTGACAATATCAAATGACTTTTCTTTTGGGTCAAGGCTCATTGAATATACATCATCATCCAATGATGCCTAATTGATTGGTATGACATTTCATATGACAGATACAAAAAGTAATTGTGACAGGAATGTATCTATAAATCATTGTGTATGATATAGAATCAAATGATAGTATTCATAAGGTAAATCTGAATAATATACATAGTAAAGGATTGAATAAGTAAAGGATATACATATTATAGAATCAGATATCTACTTCAGAACAACTGTTCAGAAAGAACAAGATTTCGGACGAAAACCGTAACGTTATTCATTAATTTTTAAATTGGAGTAAATTTACGTTGATAAGCTAATCAATTGAAAGGCATGTTTCCCTATGAAGATTGAATTACGAATTATTATACGTGTCCTTACATAATGGAGTATGAACGTGAACGCGGGATATCAGGTGTATTTTTAGTTTCTGAAATAACGACAGGAATCACGTGTACAGGCGTGAAATCTAAAAGTATTTCCACAGAATAATAATTAAAGATTTGAAAACCTAGTAGGGCGTAATCTTGAGATAGTAAGACACTCAGAAAATCGTCTAAATCTTACCTGTGAATTTCGGAAATGTTCTGACAGCCGCAGCCATGATTTTAATTGATAAATTGGTTAAAAATTCTTAACGACCAATATTAAATTACTAGAAGACAACCATTAAGAGGACCAACTTCTGTGGACTAACGAGAAGGTTTAGTCCGATAGAAAATACACGGACAAAGTGCAGTTATCGCATGTACATCTGCTTCCACGAATCCGTTATGAACTTGTCAAGTGACAGGACCATTGAGCATGAAACTGATTGGATGGTCAGAACGTGAACGTGTTCTTCCGATCCGATTTCCAATGAAGAGATTTTTCATGATAAACGACAGCTTGATAGATTATTAAAAAAAATCTTACACAACTAGATTAAACTTTTATATTTTATATCTTTTCAACAACTTCATATTAAAAGATGATAACTAACAAAGTAATCTTATAGATCGTTGTAAAATAACGAGTATCGGGTAACGGTTAACAATAGATTTATCAAACAAATTTCCATTAATGGAAATTCAGTTCAATATTTATTTTCAATCCATCAATTACAATATTGAGCCCTACTCCTGCATGTTTTTCGTGTTCCCTAACATGGTTCGCGCATCCCCACCATTTTACCGCTCATCCAGCTCCGCGCAAGTACTGTAGAAAGAGAGAGAGAGTTACGATAGAAAGAAACATAATCCCCATCAAATTGTGCACGTGGATAGAAAACCTAGCTTGTTTTACTTTTCCGAAGCTAACTAAATGTTAAAGATAAAGTGATTGGAACCGTGATGGTACGATCTTTGACGAAGCTCCGACACTGTCATAGAATATAGGTAAGTTTAAAATATTCCTCCGTTACCCTTTGGCGGAATTCATGTATCGCGGTCTTTTGCGCTGAGACATTTATAAATTGCTTTTTATAATTAATGTTTGGGAATTAATAAATCATTTTAACGTGATAATAGGTTACTTCGGGTATTGTTTTTGATTTTACCTGACTCGAATTAGATGTGAGAAATCTCATTTTTCGGTGTATCACTTTTTTCTAAAGGCTTGAAGCGCAACCCCAATTGAAGTTGCGGCAAATCACAGGCCGCCATTTTCGCGCCTTTCGTAATTTCCGCGCCAAATCGTAGGAGTAGGATCGCGGGTTTCTTAGAAATTACAAATGTCGAATTTACATTTAGTCGATTTAATAGATACTATCGTAATTGTTCCTATGAGGTAACAAATTTTATTAATTGCAGTTTCTTTAAAAATCGAATTTCGCGCCGCGTGTCTCCGATGGCGGACCAATCGGAGGATGCGCAAAAAGTGTATGATCGCAAGCACGGTAGAGTAAGACAAGCTACATCGTTCGCCAGTGTAACTTGCTGCACATGTATTGTACTGATTTCATGCTGTCTCACTTACTCACTGTTTTCTTCCTTTTTCTTTGATTGTGAGGGCAGCACTATCTCACCAGTACATTTCCAACCAATCAGAGCAAAGAAAATTCCTTCACTGACCCTCGCTAAAGGTTCGAGCTGTGGCCTGGAGGTGTGCGGAAGTAGGACTCATTACTGCGTTAAATTCTGTTAATGACTGATGGTTAGTTAGAACTCCGCCACTATCACTTGAACGATATGTCGTGTGCTATCAAAATTATCGTCGTTTAAATTTAAGTTACAGATATTTAAATTACAACAAATGAAATGCATTTATGTACATAGTTGTCTCTGTCGTCATTTATTGTAAGTGTGCGCTAGTTTTACAACCAATTGCTAGAGACATAGGGGAATTAACTTTTCTTCTAACATGTACAATGTACAAAAATGTACATATAATGAATCGCAGACGCATTCAGAAAGATTTTTTGAATGAATGTGTACAGCGTGAGAATTGAAATAATTGTGTGCAATATAATGATTTTTAAAGAAATTAAAATAGTGTACTGTTAGTGAAATATTTTCGGAACCAACGTAACGATTGTTATCTGTCTCGGAAAGGTAGCACACTACATAATCAACGGAGACTGCCTAAAATTGAGCGTAGTTAATGCAAGTTACGATTGATGGTATCATAGTTGCCAAATGTAGATTACCGAAAGAAAGTCTACGTAAATTTTTCTCCGATTTTATTGTTATTACTGGTAAAAGTATTTAATCGAAATTTTTACATGGATTAAATGTTCGTGAAAATTTTAAGTGGAACTGTTATTTAGCTAATATTGATGTGTATAGATAGTGCTACATAATGACAGTGATGTATAGAAAATAAATATCTCGGGAAAAATGACGTGGTGAGGAGAGCTTTATCGTTTTACGAAACCATCGAAGGAATTGCAAGGTATGTAAGTACTTACACTTTCTTAACCCTCAATTTAAATATTGCATCGAGTATTTGCAAATGCAGCAGAAAAATTTGCATGAAATGTCAGTCGTTACCGTCATACTTGTGAGGAAGTGCTCATTTTCGTAGGACTGGTAATTGCAATTATTTGACTCGCGTGATAAAAAGAATTTTTGTATATATTATTATACGTTACGTGATATGTACATATTGATATATATGTACATTGTACGTATTTAGGACATATTCTTCTAGATTTTTGTTCTGCTCCAATTTGTATGTGTATAACATTTTCGTATTTTATTTTGTTTCTCGCTGCATTATACTATTGTATTTACTCGTAAATCAATTGTCTGCATATTCCTTCCTATCAGAATCAGGTAATTTAATGAAAATTCATGTTTAAATATCTTAGCTTGTTCATTGCATCATGATCAGATGATTAAATGAAAATTTATGTTTAAATAAATTTGTTTGCTAATTGCAGCATTAAATATAATTTGTTTAAAGATGATTATCAAGTAATTAACAATTTCGAATAGGATGGAAGAAAGTGCAGGCTCCGAAAAAGTTTGGTGTAAGACTAAAGCAGAAGAGCAGAATGGTTTATATCATGGGGAATCTGCAACTCAATCAATGGAAGGAAATTCTACTTCTTTAGCAGATATATTTGATACAGCATTTACATCTACAGTTGATCCATCTCCTCAGCCAAGATTTAGTACAGGTAAAATAAAGTATAAAAAGAATGGGGTATATTAAAATAGATAGCAATACTTACAAATCATTTTTGTTTATTACAGGAACTGACATGGATTTTGAACCTTTATTTGCAGAAAGTGATATAGAAGAATCTGAAGTAACTCCTATTAATCCTGACCATATAAATTATGATATAAGTCGACATAGGCATGAGAGAAGCACAAAGCACCAGGAATGTCATAGACAACAATTCAGAAACATATATGGAGCAACTTGTGGAGATTTCTGTAAAAGATATTGGTATCAGCGACTTCCACCAAAGTCCACAAGTGAGATTCATAAGTCAATAAGTGATCAACAAGCTGATAGTTTAAGTATAGCAGGCCCATCTAGGCTCTCGGATGGTGTTCCTAATAGGTATGAAATATTAATATAGGCGAATTGTGTTTTAATTAATCATTGCTATTTCATGTTATGTGTATGTCATATTTCACCAGCACAATTAGATCAACAACAAATATTGGAAATATTTTGAATCGAGTTCCGCAAAACATTGAAAACGATAGTGCCAATGAAGCCAATACATATTACCACCAGATTTTGCCAAACACAATTAATCCTCAACAATATTCTACTTGTCCAATAAGTAAAATCATTTCTTCATATAATTACTTTTAAGGAAAGACAAAATGAAATGTTTATCACAATATTTTTTTTTGATTAGGTAATGATGATGCACCATCAGCACCAGACTTACAGTTAGATTGGTCTTCTAGTAGTGACGATGAAGATGGTTCAGTTTTAGTTCTTGGAACAGTAAATCACAATAGTAAGGTATGGAAACAAAGGCCTATTGATTTAAATCAGACCTGAGCATTATTCAAATAATATATTTGAAAAATACACATTTCAATAATATATTAAACTAAGCTAACAATATGTTATAATTGTTTAGCAAAATTCTGTACAAAATAATGAAGAGAATAATCGTCCAGTAACAGTGGTTGATTTAACTGTGGAATCCGATGAAGAACATGCTCCATCTACATCAACCAATCCCGTAGTAAATCCACGACCAGCAGATTATGTACATAAGTATGGGAAATAGTACTTCATGTAACATGTATTTATTGGGTATTTCCTAATTTAATAAACTTAATCATTTTTTCAGTGAGAATAACTTCTATTGTAGGCACGGTCCACCAGTTATACCTGTAATACATAGTCAAATGCCACGTAAGATACATTATTTTTGTTCAGTAAAATCAAACATGATCGTGTATATATTTAATTCAAATATATTTGTTGCAGCTGGTATAGGTGGAATACAAAGGTCACGTATGCATCCTCGGCAAGAAAAATTATGGAGGATTCAACAGGACACACAAGAGTTACGCAGGCGACATTTTTATTCTCCATCTTCATCGCATCACCCGTTAGTATGATGATAAAAATTCAACCATTTCCATTATGTAATAATTCGTCCAATGATTTCTAGGAATACCATGCCATGTGGTCGGCATATGCGTGAACCGGACTATCTGCAACATAGATATAACAGCGGAAATGCCAATCCTTCGAACAACCGTTGCAACTGTTCGGAAAATATGGCATTTCGAGAACATTATCTTCCAATAGTCCCAACTCCTCGACATTATTTCCCATATATTTCACCACCGCCTCCACGACGTTATCTAGACCCAGGAGCTCGCCCAACTTGTCCGCTGCTACGAGAAATGGTATTTTTGATTATTCCTCAAGGAAACTACAATACATTAAAGAATTATATTCGCTTGTAAAGGCATTGAATTTTCCTTTTTAGGAATTCGTTGTAGTAGAACCAAGACGACATGAAGTAATGCCTCCTTTTCATCCGTTGTCTAATGCTGATCGTGCCCATCAGAGACGCGATATATTTCAGCATGATATTATTGTTACCAGTAGAGGCCATGAACCACGCCTATGGCCAACGAGGTCTGAGGTATAGAAGGACGTGATAACAAATTTTATAAGTTAGACTAGAAAGTTTCTATACTGTGAATGGTTATGAATGTATCCAAATTTTTATATATGAAATCTTGTGAAGCTTAGCTTTTTATTGAATTATGCTTTGTATTGGCTATATACCACTGACTTATACATACATTTGAATATGTAGGACGGGTTATCAGCATTGTCACCTTGGATATCATCCGTGCCACCTTCACCGAGTCTCGAAGATTACATGCGATATTTTGGTCATTCTAATTTTGGAGCGACGCAGGAGTCTATTGAAAGGAATACATTCCCCCACAAGTACAAACGGGTAATTAATTATTTAACGTAACACAAGTCTCATGTATATCAATTTTTGTGTTACTATTTTATCAATTATATTTGCTTACTCTTTTCTGCAGGTTAAGAAAGTTGAAAACGGTGAAAGTGCTCTTGAAAAATGTACTATATGTTTGTCTGAATTTGAAGACTGCGAATGTGTCAGGTACAAAATATTTTCTATGAAAGGTACAGGATATTTCAGATTTGATGGTATGTTCAGATTGACAGAGGTATTGTGTGTAAAGTAAGTTTTATGATACCGGCAATATCTCGCTTGTTATTCATAACGGAAACAATGTCAAGGGAAACATCCTATATAGTAATTATTCAGCTGTATTATCAGCCCTGAAATATCTTGTGTATGTTATTGTAAGTTATTTATAAAGCTACAAAATCTCTATAAATATATTTTGCATCTCTTTTGCACAGGAGGCTTCCATGCATGCATTTATTTCATATAGACTGCGTCGATCAGTGGTTGCGTACTAACAAACGCTGTCCTATATGTCGGGTGGATATTGAAACTTTTCTACACAAGGAGCTTGCTGCATAGTTTAAGGCCGACTTTACCCACCTATTTTCATTTTTAAATATGAGCAGGTAATATCCGCATTTTAAGAAAAAAAAAACACTTTAAGATATCCTATCCATGGGTAAACATTTCTCTGACGCTACTATGAATGTTGGTGTAACAAATTTCACTGTGAATAATCAAAAATATTGATAATTGAACAGAACTAAGTTCCTGGAGCTGTAGGAGTGGTTTTGTTTTAACATTATTTTTTCTTACATCTGTTTCGTGGGTATTAATGTTAATAATTAAGTACATTAATGTTAATGTACATAAAAAAACCTTAGATTTGTTCATTGTGCGTTTATTATAATATTCAAATTTTGATTTCCTTTCTTTTTCATGTTTAATCATAACGATAACATCTGAGTTACAGATCGGGCGTTTGAAGTAGTAAAATGTTTTCTTGACTTTTTGTATCCTGCTCTGTTTTATTTTGTGTGAATAAGGGAAGAAATGTTACTTGCTAAAATTTCTCAATGCCGTTGTTGACATAACGCATCATTTTTGTTCAATTATGAAAGGGAAGAAAAGAACGTAAACTAATAAGAGTATTAGTTTATGCAAAAGTATTTTATCCATGTGTTATTCAATTCTACTGGGTGCTATATCAATATATATAGTCTATAAAGTCTATATACACTGGACGTATTTTAATAATTTTTGAAACTGTTAAACACTACATATTGATGTATAAGTAACTCCCTACGAGGCTATGTAAAATTTTCGTAAGTTTTTATATAAAATGAGCTTTTTAACAAACGTGTATCTGAATAATTCTAGGAACGTGTAATCAATAAATATTTCACGAGGTTTTGTTGATAATTACTAGTACTGAAGCAATGATTTTTTTTGTTCTCTCTTTTAAATTGAACTCTAAAGATTTTACTTAAGGAATAAGTAACTTGGGCTTTTTAGGGTAATACCAAAATTATCGAAAGTCGGGTCAGAAATAATCGATGGAGCATAATGAACAAATAAACAAATACTGTAGAAAAATTCTAAAGAGTAGGTATAACTAACAGAATACATACTCTTATCAATATGCCTATGTGATGCTACTGTATACTAACATTGTATATATCAGCATAGTAATATTAAATAATATATTACGTATACACTACTATACGGTAGCATTACATAGAATATTTTCTAGCAGTACGTTAACTATAAGTAGCGTAATTTTATAATCCGAGATCAATAACTAATTCGATTTATTCAACAATTATATAAAAAGTAACAAAAACAAATAATAATACAATCTTCACCAAGTGTATTTGCAATTGAAAAGAAAGAAAAGAGAAAAAAAATGGAACGGACTATTTTCACTTGTTTTTTGTACAAACGACATAGATGCCTTTTTCAAAGAGAAGATATCTGATAAATGATGCCCTTGATTTTTATACTGAAAGAAAAAACAATTGACGTGATCGAGACGATCTCGACCCGTCGTTAGCAGTAAGTATCGTGTTTATGTGATTTTCTGAGTGTATTGTTAGATGAAATACGACATAACGCAGCCACTACTAAATTAACGAATCCAGAGACCATTCAATTAAATTGTATACACCTCTGTTCAGCCTAATTAGCGAAGCTAAGCCAAGTAGTTAATGGTTCAATGGATCGACTATTTTCTGCTAGATACACGTCGGTTTGTTCATTTGTATACTCGTTTCGCCAATAGTCAAAGTTATAAAAATACATATATTTTCAATCGATGTTCATTCTGCGAAATTGAAGCTTACTAAACATAAGGGAATTTGTTTGTAGAAGATATTACACTGTAACTGTACAGGCCTTACACAACATTAGTATACTGTAAAAAAAAAGTTATTAGATCGTAATCAAAATGACACTGAAACGTAGGAAGCTGCAATCAAATTTACTGTTACTAAACTTCCGTTATTCCGAATATGAAAAGCGACTTGATAAGCTTCACTTATCATACGAAATGTATTCAGAATTGTTTAGGGATCAATCAAGGCACCGATTTTTTTAAAGAAATTATTGAATTGCGTTGATCAGGGATATCCTTATATCCTAGCTTTCGAGAGGAGATATCGTGTGATAATTAATTGTTTACTTACTGCGACTATCAATGTAACTCATACTTCTTTCAAAAATGAAGCTACAAGGGACAACTCTTATCTTTTTGAAAATATCGTGTTATGTTATCCTGCATTACGGTTTCTGAAAATTGTATATTTAAACTTATAGTTGTCCCTTTAACATTCAGTATACAAAGATCCAAATGGCTTCAATTATATAGATTTACAATTAATATTTATTTAACAAAAACATCACGTGGATTCTTTTTCCAGTGAAAAATATGTTTCTGACTTTTTGATAATCAAGAAATATTCGATATTTTATTTACAATAAATAGGAGAAATATACTATTATACTTTAATAATAGTGTTGTTCAGTCAGATAACTTTAAGTATAAAAACGAACTATCCGATTTTTGTATGTTTCCCGCTACGAATAATACTTCTTCATTTGTTTAAGATTTATATTGCAAATACTTGAGCAAATGGGACCGCTCTTTTCCAGTATTCCACGTTGATTTTATTGATACTTGAATGTCAAAGAATGCTAACGTCTGTGTACCAAAATAAGCGGCCGTCGTCAAACGGACCGCGTCTATTTAATTGATTGATACTTCCCGTTACAATAATTATTACCATACAGTTTTAATTCTACTGCCATAACAGACAGTTTCGTGAGGTAATTAAGTGTAAGGCGCTTAAAAATGATCTGTCGGTTCCAATGTTTTTCACGAGGCGTTTGTACAGTTTTTCTAACATAAATGCGTGCGCATTGTTAAGTTCAGACAGGTAGAAAGATATAAGAATAAATGTCATGACAGGTTTCGTTACACGACAAAATGTCATATCCTATGAAAATGAAATTGCAAATCGCAATTGTTCAAGTCGCGTATACTAGGCAGAAGATAATAAAAATCGCATGACAGAAAAAAAATTACTGAATAAATATAAGAAGGTATGCAGGTGTCTGTGCAACGTTGACAAACTGGCTATGTATGTAAAATGTATTTCTCATGCTTCCACTCCGTACGATCGAGTGGACACCTACCTATAAACACTAATGAAATATGTACATTGAGGAACTTCATAAATTTTAAGCATATAAATTGTATATGTTATTATAGGAATGTAACGCAATGTTAAATGTATCAATCTATTGTTAAAATGTCAGAGTAAAAACTATTCAAAATAAATCACGTACGAGAAAGAAAACGGCGTAATCGTTACCATGATTTCTGTTTGACATAGAGACCGCAGGATTTTTTTAAGAAACACATTTTCACACTGTTAAACGCAATTATGATACCGACAATTTTGTAGTATTGTGGACGGTATTACTTTTCTTTGTAAGACGAATTTATTATTGTTTGTCAAATCTAATGTTCATCTAAAACAATTGATGCATGCAGCACTGTTTCCGTAATTCTTTTTGTCTTTAAGTAATAGAACATTTATTGATGCATCAATATTGAATTTTAGCATAGTTATATGTATAATAATGACTGCAGATTTTTATCCTAAATACCATATTTCCACTAGACTTTCACCAGAAGTACATTTTCAGTCGACGAAATAAATTTTGTCTTTGCTATAAATATCAAATTATGAAAACAGGATACTCGAATAGCGATACGTATTTATCATTGACAGGATCAGGAAATCAGTGTCTGCCGGTTCTCTTTCAATGACGAGGAAAAACAATCGACGTTCTCCGCGTTTCATGTTTCAGGAACAGCACAATAAACTGAATCAGTCATTTCCCCAGGTAATTTCGCAAAAAGCACTTTTAGTTTTAATTGATCAATTCTTCGGCATCCTTCGATTACAGTTCTCGAAGTTTACGGTCTCTTTAAAATTCCAATCCGAATTTTGCACCCTTTGGCTCCGACTGTGCCCAGCAAAAATTGCGGGGTTTGCAAAAATAAATATTGGTGTTGGTCAGTGTATCGCATCACACAGCTGGTTTCCCTGAATCGATTAGCGCTAAATTTAAACCTGGCTGATCTGCGCGCGATCATCCCGATGCAACATAGTTGACAACCTGTCACGGTGTGATCAGACGATACGCGAACCGGTCATCATCGGATCAACAATACCGAAGAAAAGCGGATCTTCCGGCCGAGGACGAGAGACATTGCCCGTGGCCGGGTGACGAAGATGATTGACACGATCCGCGATCTGCTCAATGCCACTCGCAGATCGTTGAATTCTACTTGCAAGGGAAAAGAGAGGGAGTACCTCGGTGGCTATATAGCGAGCTACGGAACCGATCATTTCAGTTTCGAAGTCCTCACTTAGGATTTGTCCACTTTCCCCTTTAGCGGCGACCGACCGGGTACCCGATCTTCTATCTCGCGACGATGACGCCGGCAAACATTTGAGATCGGTATCTTCGGATCCTTGTGTACTGATCAGATAAGAAGATATATCGGCCTGCTTCGAAGCTTCGAGGGAACGATGCTGCGCCGCGTTATCAACGATTAGGAGAACAGTGGGATAGGGGATCAGTGATCGGCAGTGATCGTGATCAGTGAAAACTAGCTTCTGAGAGAGCAAGGGTTCCCCGAAGTCTCCGAGGTGTTCCCCAAATCTTGTGATAAAGGATTTGCGGGCAAGATGCCACCGCAGGAGAAATTCGCGACACCTGTGCCGTTGGATAAGGAGAACAATGCCGGTGCTTGTCAGAGTTCTATGAACCTGGAGGTCCCTGGGACTAAACAGGTTGCCAAGGATGCGAAGGATGAAGCGAGAGACATGGATTTCGACGAGTTGCTACCTTATGTCGGGGAATTCGGGATTTATCAGAGGATCCTATTCATCTTGATGATACCCTTTGCCTCGTTCGTCGCCTGGGTGTACTTCTCGCAGATCTTCATCACGCTGATACCAGACGATCATTGGTGTTGGGTGCCGGAACTTGGGAACCTTACCGTGGACCAAAGGTATGCGATTGATTAATGGTTTTCCTAGTACTCTTTAACAGACCTTCATAGATTCGTGATAAATACAACTAGGGTCTCTTTGTGAATCGTTTGACGTTTCATTGACTTGTCTTTAACTAGAAGATGCACTTTATGAACGTATCTTAATTGGCTACTTTCGAAATTGATAATTTTATATATATCGATTTTAAAAGGAAATTTTTCAAAATAGGTGAGTTTCCACATCGTAGATTCGTTTTAATTGATAAGTAAACGATCAGTGATTTTCGAAATCGTTTCTCGCTGAAAACTGTCTATGTACTGCTTCCGCGAATTTGTGGATTACGCAATCGACGCTGCTTGTATGGATAATGTGTGTTAAATTGGAAATTTAATGAGCAAACGCTGTTAGCTGCCGATGTCGATTGGAATGCAGCAATTTAAAATGTAGCAGGTGCGCGTAAGACTTTCGTGACCGACTCTGTATCTATGAGAGCGATCACAATGGGTGATTTTTTATTAGATCTGCGGCTCTTGATACGTCGTTTTTTTTCATGGTGGAAACTAGTGCTCGCACTATCTGCGTTCATCGGCGAAGAAAAAAATGCATAGGTATCTTGACACTATTAGTATTAGAGATCTGTATCCTTGCAAGCGAAGTTCTGGTATTTCGAGTATATCGCATTGATTGCACTGCTTTGTTAATACATCGCTGAAAAAGGTAGGTGAACATGGCGATTAATAGTATCAAGAAGGCAAACTACTAAATTAATTGCGATCTAATAAACTTTATTATTGCAAGCTTTCATTGTTTGGTAATGCCAGTGTCAAATAGACTAATCTTTTGTTCCACAGAGATAAATACAAGTTAAAACATTCTTTGTATAGACATTCGAGCTGTTTTTGTTTAATTTGGTCTTCTGACGTCAACTACAGTTATCTAGCGTTCGTGTTCCGATTATACCTTGGCCAAGTTAGTAGAAAAGGAACGCCGTTTTCCGGTACTTCAGATTTAGCAATCCGAATGACATATGGTAATTAACGGGCAGCATTAATCGACCAGTAATTACCGGTTATGTAGAAACATTTACTGTACCAGAACATGTAATTTCACCGAGAGAAATGATTGCTAAACTATTATTAAGTACAGCGAAGTACTCCATACTGAAGTATTCCATAGTAAAGGTCTTTATACTGAAGTATTCCATAATACGACATTTTACGATGAAACACTCGTACTCGAGAAACAATTGTTTTATAAAAATAGGCATGCGTTACGAATACACTGCAGATTATCGTTAATGTGCATTCGGAAACATTGTCCAGGTCCGTGCGTTTCCTGTCAGGACAGTTCCATTACCGTTAAATCATCGTTCTTAATTACTTCCAGGACATTGTTGTCACTCCCGACGGTGTTCTGTGATTCATCCGGTCGATTATTAATCTATTTACATATCCTGCTCCTTAACATTTAGTTTTTACACGATTAGACACGAGCGTCGCGCAGCTCGATTTATGTTTTTCATACAAAAACAGATGCTCATAAAGTTGTCGCAAGAGCATGCAAGCAAATGGAATCGGTCGTTGAAATGCCAACACGAGGTGCAGCTGTATTGTGCCCAGTTCTCAATTAATTAAGTAAAATAATGCCATTGGTTGGTAAGAAAGTGTTAGAGATTGATGTTTACCGCGATCGCGTAATGCTTTTTGCCAGACGAAATGAATATGGATAACATAGACGCTGCGAGATTATTCTTCCTGTTGAATAATGAGTACTTGTTTAATCGAACATGAACAAGACGAATAACAGTGCTTTGAATTATGTGGAATTCATTTTCTAATTCTAGGCGTTATTCGCTTACAAATATACATATAGTTTTGATAAAATTGCAGTTTTTGATCCTTAAGCGAACTTTCAAGTTGATCTACAATAGTGCAGCTGATTCGTTTATTTATTCGATGCTGGTTACATTGAATTGGTAAATGAAATTCAGATTTGCTTAGCAATATTAAAAGCATTATTATAATAGATTTATTTATATTCATATTTTCAAACTACAGTATATTAAAAACATTGTAAAATGAGACAGAACATATTTCATTGTCTGTTAGTAAGATTTTTATTTAAAATGAAAACGTTCTGCAGCGGTTGTATACGTGCAATAACGATTTCTACAATCAGCATCTACGTCAAGTAAAGGTTCTTTGTTACTTTAACAATTATGACAGTTTCATAATAATATATCGGTATTCCAATAATTCATTTAATCTTTTTACGTTATCTGATCAACAACCTGTCGCGATTAGAATTTTACGCAGCAGACGCTCCGCGTAACGGGAAAATAATGTTTGCGAAAATTGTCGCGATTCACGGGTGATAAACGAACATGCGTTTTAACAATTTCGTGTTAATAAAATCACGTTGTTGCCTTACATTACTAGTCTGCTTGTGGGTAATTAACAAGTCGCGACGGAAAGAATGTTTCTTATTCTTGCCAGTGACGCAAAGTGTTTTAAAACGTCGGCTTGCGAAAAATGCACGCCAAGCATGCACTTTTATCTGCAGTACTACCGACACGTAAAATAAATCGTTGCGAACGACACATTTTATGACAGCCTTTGAAATGGTAAAAATTTACGTCGTCCCGTGCATTACTTTACTGTAACAATTTTCAAGGATGAATAACAGTTCAATTCTGAATAGAAAATCCTACAATTCTTGATACACAAAATAATTCATCGCGAATGACACTTCTTATTTTTTAAAATGGCAAGGCGTTGATTCTTCGAATAATTTACGAAAAGTGAAAGCAATGCAATCGAAGCAGGTCTCCGAGTAATTCAGGGGTCTGGAAAACCGAAGAATCGTGTGGCAAACAAAAAAAAAATGGCAAAAATTCGGAAATTTCCACGGTCAAGTGACCGTTTGAAATCAGCGCGGGACGTCGCTCGGGAATAAGACCGCGATAATTTACAATGCATTATGCAACGCGCGGCGCGGAGTATCGTTGAGAAAAATGAAAAGGAAAGGAACGAGCGGTGTACCCGCTAAGGCGAAACGCGTTTTATTCGGTTTAACCGACTGCCGATCGAGGTGTTACATTATTTGAATAACACGAAGGTTCTTAACCCGCGGTGCGGTGGCTTACGACAGCGTATGTAACCGAACGCGAAGCTGCAATCGGGTTACACCTTCGTTTCGTCACCGTGTTTCTACACTTTCCCAGATAGTCGGCGATGCGATGACCGTTTTTGCCGATGCTCTTGCGCCAGTTTGCCCGGCAGGAAACAATACAGACCGATACACTTTGCTGGAAATTAACGACCAGACGTCCGAACGAGCGCCCGATCCTTGCTGCGAACAACAACCGTCTCCGATCGTACCGGTTGCTCGCATGGTTCAAAAAAGATTTTCGAATCTTACCTATCCTTTCGGACATTCAACTGCGAGAAAAATGATACGCGAAGTATCGCAAAAATTAGATGCCGAGCTATCGCAGAAATTCGCTATAACAATTGCTCTTTTAACTCGATCGCTGAGTGATTAATTAATTTTTTATTTGTTCAGATTCAATGTATATGTTGTTATTAGAAAAGTGAGCGAGTTGAGAAAGTCAAGTGCGAGGTCACTGAATATATTCGATTAGGGAAAATTAATTGGTTGGAATAGCGCATCATCTGTTGCATCGTCTGCTCTTTATGTGGAGGTGTCTGCGACATTTCGAGGCCGCCGGTGATTCCTGAAGAGAATATTATAAACTTCTTTGTGTATCGACACGTTTCTTTGTTGTCTAGAAAGTTGCGTTGAAAATAGATTGGCTCGGAGATATTTTAAATTCTGCGCAGCTTAGACGTAAACATTGTTAATAATAGTGCACGTGTTATTGTTCATTTATAATGCAGGTTGGGAACGCAGTTCTTTTTCAGAAACCATTCTTTTGAAGTCATCGTAGAAAAGAGACAAAGGTATTGCGTAATTTGTCGACGATAATTACATACATCTGACGTTTTTACCACTTGGTTTTTCTAACGTATGCGTCAAATCTACGGTTTTTTTTTCCTGAATAGTAACCAGATTTGTGGTAAAATTTGAAGATCGTGAGATCACATTGTTTATGCCGGATGGTTGAATATTAAACACGGCAAGCTTAATGCTCATCAATGATGTAAGTATGGAATTGCATGCTTCCGATTAACTTGAAAGATAGTTAAGGAGATTGGTGGCAGATAAGAATTGTAAAACTCAATGGATTCGCTAACATTTCATTGTATACGTTCCTTACATATCTCGCAGATGTCGTTATTAAGACGTTATTGCTATTCTCGGTGTCCATCGGCAAGTATTTCGTTCGGTCATCGTGGATCAACAATGAACAAAGACAATGCACGACCATTTACAAAATAGAATCGTATTTCCATTAATAATTCTATTCAATTTTATTCATGAAAACTGGTTTGTTGTGATAGCTGCAATCCAGCTGCATTTTTCGTCAGCATTGTGACTTCGTTCTAATGCGTGCACATTTTCCTTGTTGAAAAAAATGAATCACTGGAATAATTCATTAATTTTTGATTACTTGATAATTGAGCACCGTCAATTTTCTTATGGTTGTCGAGGAAAAACATTCTTTTGATATTATTAGATTACAATTCATTGTAATTTCAACGAGAATAAAAAGTAATAATTAACAAAGATTATTTGCAGAATCTCTGCAAAAGATCAATCGTAATTTTGTATAATTCGAATAATTTAAGCTTTTACGAAAACCTGCGTTTTCTCCTAGGGAAATATTCTCTAGGTTTCACAGCTCTTCCATCGAACATTTCATAAAATCGGAGAAACTTTCAGTCTCGTACAAAGTCGTTCCAGATTTCGAAATGTAGTTCCGTCTCTTCTTCAACGACAAAATTTTGCAATAACGTCATTAGTATTGCACGCTAGAATACTGTCGTCCGGCACGGCCATTCACCAGAAAATATGCAACGAATTTATGCGCGGAGCCTTCGTACAAATAATGAGAGCGTGAACGCGAAAGATTATATACGTAACGCTCCATCCAACGTTGTGCACAAGCCTGGTGCGATAAAGAAGTACAATCCTAATAGATATTCGTCTCACAATGGCAAACACATCAATTCTTTAAGATACGCCGAAAAAATTTTCCACGTCATCTTATTCTTTGTTTGAGAAAAAAAAATGACCGATCATCCCTTTGTATACCTACTAACAAGTAGTCTACCAATTTCTAAACTCAATTTTCTGTGAAAGCAAGTCTCCTTAACAGCACATTGTTTATTTTTCTTTCCACTTCGTTTCATAGCGAGTTTGTTTAACAAACAGGGGGTCTCCATCGACGACCCTAAGATAAAAAATGCCAGCCAAATATCAGCGACCAATTACAAAGTTACTGAAAACAATTTCATAAAATGTTTATTGAAAGTTCTTATTGAAAAGTTCAAATTTTTAAAGTGTTAACAACGAACCCTCTGGTCAAATGGCGAGTTTCGCGTCCATTGAAAAACTGTGAAAAAAAAGATTGCATAAATGTCTACATCAAAATAAAGATGGCGAGTGGTTGACAAAAATCTTGACTTTTCATTCTTACAAAGCTTTAATCGCTTTTAGTCTTCAGTACGTCCAGTGTTCAAAATCGTTGAAACGCAACTGCGTTTTTGCAATTGCGCTTGATCTTTAGAACTGCGTTTCCAAAGAAACGCAAACGTTGCTGCAATTGTTTACGTCCGTCTTATCGCATTTCATTTTCATTGTGCAACGATGAAAATGTGTGCGTGTAACCCGAGAAAGCCTTAATTTTACGATACCGCGTAAGTGGTTTGAGTCGGCTCGAATCAGACGGCGGCGATCTCGGTGACGTCACCTCGCTAATTTCATTGTAAATTAAGGATACCTGAAACGGGATAATCATCTCTCGCGAGTAATTACCTTAATTAAGGTGCTCGGTAATAAAGACGATTTCGACACGATCTTTTACTTCGCAACATTCGGCTCCGCCATTTTGGCAATCACGGATCCATATTAATTCGCAGTTAATCGCGTATTGAGCGATCGAGTAGACCGAGAAATCGATTTTACGATAATGCTGTGAAATGTCTGAAAAAATTCCACGAAATTAATAGCGTATGCAAAAGTAAAAATCGCTGGGCAAACTAGGCTAATCGGCGTTAAGCAATCGAATGAAAGTAGCCGCCGGTTCAATTTATACGCGGTGCATCGGAATGCTGTTTTCTGTAGGGTTAGTCATTAACTCTGGCTGCAACAGCACTATGTTATAGTACACGGAGAATGTCCGCGTGAAAAATGATCTCTTTCATGAATATCGAAAGCGTTATAAGTTCTGGACGTTCCTCAAATCGAGAGTATGCGGTTTAGTGCAGAATACAAATGCACTTTGGTGATCGCGCGTGTCCTTATTGAGACATTCAGTGTCTAGAAATAATTACATAATTACGTTAGCCAATAAATCAGAATGCATGTATGTCAACGCCGATCTTAGAAGATAGTCCACCTGTTGAATTAACATAAATAGTAGCGAACCGCTGCGCTGCAAATGCGCCGAAGTGCATGTTCGATTAAGTCGCATTCGATGGCAGAGGTTCGTGCTTCTTTTAATCTAAGAATTACAATGAAAGGAACGAAAAAAGACTAAAAGAAGTTCTTACGAATTTTCTATTTAAAATTGTTTAAATTTCGTTCTCTTTGACTGAATATTAGAAAATATTTAGACCGCGAATTCCACTTTGCCGACGCTGGAATTGCAACAATTGCGATCGATTTCAGCTGCGTTCCGCGTTATTCGGAAATTTTAACTAACGATCAATTTTCTTTCATTTTCCAGACGGTCGCTGGCGGTGCCAATCACCCACGAAGGTTACTCGAAATGCACCGTTTACGATGTAAATTACACCGAGATCATGCTGAATGGAAACCACGTGCCGGACCCGTCTTGGCCGACGAAAAAATGTCAGCACGGATGGGAATTTGATTACACCACCATCCCGTACGCGACCGTCGCAACGGAGGTGCAATAGAATTTCATGCAATTTTCACAATTGTTGTATTATTTTACAAACGATTTTATTCGTCGCGAAAGTTCGTTTCGTCTCGAGTTGATCCAGCGAAAAGTTACGAAACAATGGAACATTAACGCGACGATGTTCTTTGTATATCCTCGTGACAATGCGACGCATCGTTGCAATTAAGGCACGCATAATCTCTTAGTTCTATTGTCTAGCGTGCAGATTAATCTACAGGCTTGTTTTTAGTAAATTCATTCGTACACCGCGCGATAGTCATCTTCTATATGTTTACTTTATCTTGGAACTAATTAATCAAGTAACGAGGTTATAAATGATTCGTAGAATAAATGATAAATATGTTCGTAAAATAATAGTGGTAACAGAAGATAATTATGTGGAAATAATTACCTAGGATATAATTAGTGGATTCATTCGATACGGCGAATAAAATATTTGATTTTCAATGAAAGTAAAGAACAAAAATAGGAATTAGTTGAAAGTGAAGTTAATCAAAAAGCTCGTGGAATCATTTCTACAGATGATAAAAATATCCTTTGTTGACAATTATGGCATTTGTTATAGTTAGGATGGGTGTGCGAGTACAGCGCTTTGCCGACCGCAGCGCAGAGTATCTTCTTCATCGGCGCCATCTTCGGAGGGTTGATCTTCGGCTGGATAGCTGATCAGTATGGCAGGATACCGGCATTGATCGGTGCCAATATGATGGGATTTTTAGCTGGAGTTGCGACAGCGTTCTCTCAAACCTTTTGGCAGTTCACGCTGTGCCGTTTCTTCGTTGGATTCGCCTTCGACAATTGCTTCACTATGATGTATATACTAGGTAATACAATCTTCCTGTTCCTTGTTAAATGTCTCGAAAAATTTAGATTACTTCAGAAGAGAACCAGACAGGTAGCAGTTTGTTTCTTCATTTAATAATTTTGTAAATAACAATGGTAACTACGATGTCGTTAATCAGGCGAACCATCTGTTGTATTTAATTCTTAACTGTATTTAGTTATTAGCCGTCACAGATCAAAAATGTAGGCACAGACTTTAAACAATTGAATGAGAAAAGCTGGGAAAGAGTTTTAATCAATATGTAGCGAAGCGAACAGTTCGCATGATCTAGCAGCCTCCAAGGAGAAGGGTGGCGGTAGACGATCAATTACAGTCGCCTTGACAATTAGGAAACCCGAGTACTTGACAATTAACGCGAACACCGTCAACTTGGCCGAGTTTTCGACGATTTTTTCCGGGTCTGCGATTTGAGTCATCGAGTCACGGTTCGTGGAACCGTTTCGCTTCGGTTTTCATTGGCGGAATGCTGTTCGCTGGCCAATTATCCGAGAGATCAAGGAAACTAGTTTCCATGCCTCGGACATCAATTACCAAACCTTTAATCAACATCGATTATCAGTAGATCTAATCATTGATCCAATAATAATCTTTTCGAAGAAAAGAAAGGAACAATCAGCCGGAAATGTTTACTTTGCATGAACAGAAATTTTCGTCTATATCACGAGTAATAAATTTGAGACGATGAATGTTATTTATTTAATCAGTTCATCTTATTTTTAACTCTACAATTTTCACTTTCTTAACACTAAGTGGAATTTGTTTAAACATCGTACGATTTCTATTTAATGTTAACATAAATGAAGAAGTTTTTTTAGCTTAGTTTATTATATACGGTTTAATAACCAATTTAATGTTTTAATAATTAATATAATAATTTAATAATCACACAATAGCTCTAACGTAACACCATATCGTAAATTCGCGTCCTTGCCTCGACCCGGTAAACGTTGGTCGATCGACCGCTTTGTGCGCCGAGGATATTATTAACAACTAGCAACACGGTGTTATCATCGTGCGCGTTAATCTCGAGCTCGGTAAATATCGATTTAAAAAAGTCATCCTTTGATCGACGATCGTTCGCCGCGGAATATTCGCCGGTAACGGCGAAAGAAACGACCCCGAGGAAAGCGAGTCCTGTTTTCTGATGGAGTTATGCGCCTCGGAGGCAATAAACCTTGATGGCATACGATGAATCAATCTAACGATGAGAGAAGGTATGACAACACGCGACTGTTTTTATTATTTCTCTGTCGCTGCTTCTTGGAAAATCTTACTTTCGAGAAATGGTAGCCGCACCTTTGACACCAGAACTATCGAACCAAAAATAACTGATTTCTGTTTGCAGATAAATGCGATCGGCAAAAGTGTCGATTGAACGTGCTCTGCAAAAGAATGAATTTTATACGTAAAAGCTGTGAAATTGTTTCAACTGAGAAACTTTTTAATAAACTTCTTCACGGAAGTATATACTATTGGATTTCGGATTTTTGTACAAAATGAAGAACATCTGCAATTTAATTATAAACAGCAATCGCACGAAGTTTTAGCGAATTCGGTCTTGTCATTCTTATAAAACAATATAAATTAGTCGCGTTTAAAGTCCGGTAGTTCCATCGCTAATGAACAGGTATCATTCTTGCTAGTTCACTCTCGCTTTATGGGAATTTTCAGCAATTGAACGCGCGACTAGCCGGCGGTAATTAACGTCGACACGAATGCGTTTTCCCACATTCCCCGCGATACACGCGATTTACATCATAAGGATCGGTAATCATTTCCTTTCGACGACTCCGGCGATGGTCATCGCGGCAAGTAATTGACAATTATCGGCAATATTTCGTGGCGATCATCAATCTCAAGGCGGCGAAGAAGGTTTCACCTTCTCGCCACCTTATTCAGGAAGGAAGCGAGGTCAAGACCGGCGAGTCATTGGCAACCTCGAACGATTCAAGTAATCGAGTGACTTTCACGTGTCAATAATGGCACGTGACCATTATGCCGCCTCGTGGATTCAATTCGACGATTGTGCAATCGCCGTAGTAGAAAACAAAGAAATTTCATGACACGGAATTACGGTTGCTATTTATACTCCTCCAGAAAATGGAGAATAATTGTTCTTAACGAAGCAGCAGCGTTAGATGGTTAACGAAGCCTTGTCCTGTAATTCAGAATTACCTTTAATACGCCGTAAGTGCATCATCTATTGCGAACATTGTTTCTCGTATCATGTAACGAACTTGTAGTTTTAGAATTAAGTGGAATTAGGCGCATTAGAATGAGCCGCGTTCGGTATGAGTTCACTTCGTCGAAGAAGGAGTTCCGCATCGTGTAAATTTTTACGTATTACTGGCTTTTAAACGTCTTTGGAACATTCAATCTAGTTTAGGGTCCTCGAAAGAATGTTAAGATGCTGTACAACATATTTAAAATGTTGTATTCAAATTATATGAAAAAATGTGTTAAAACATTTAAAGAGGAATGTGTAATGCATATCCAAAATATTTTAAAAAATACGTACAACGTCTTGAAAATAATTTAAAGATATTTGAAAGAATATATGCTAACCATGAAACTTAATTTTCCAGTGCTGGAATACGTGGGACCAAAATGGCGTACGTTCGTGGCGAACATGTCGATAGCGCTGTTTTTCACGTTCGCTGCATGCATCCTGCCTTGGATCGCTTATTTCTTAGCCGACTGGCGAATGACCTGCATTGCCACATCGGTTCCTCTCGTTTTGGCAGTGGCAACACCATGGCTGATACCGGAGAGCGCCCGATGGCTGGTTAGTCAAGGTCAGGTGGACAGAGCCATCACGATATTGGGGAAATTCGAGCGAATAAATGGCACCAAGGTGCCCGACGATGTGTACAAACGATTTCGGGTAAATAAACAATTACCGTTCGGACTGAAATAGTGCGCAGCTCTATAAAAATCATTTTATACGCCACAGGAAACCTGCGCCAAGATAATGAAGGAAGAGGAAGCGGAAAGGACATACTCTGTCCTGGATTTATTCAGAACTCCACGTTTGCGGAACATCACCATCTTATTTATTGTTATATGGTATTTATCGAAAATATTTGATATTGTTTTTCGATTGAATTTGATATTATATATTGTTCTTTTATATAATATATTGTTCTATATTCAAGGCGCTCAGAAAATTAATTTCCGATTTTGTTTCCAGGATGGCGATCTCTTTGGTGTTTGATGGTCACGTACGAAACGTCGACAACTTAGGCTTGAATGTCTTCGTGACATTCACAATCGCGGCAGCGACAGAGTTACCGGCTGACACATTCCTCACTGTCGTTCTTGACAGGTGGGGTAGAAGGTGGCTGGCTTGCGGCTCGCTGGTCATTTCCGGAATCTTCAGCATCTGGGCTTGCGCTGTCTCCAATAGTTAGTGTCTAAAATGCGTTACTTGATAACCACAGGCAGAAATTCACCTGTTACAATGTACGATTCAAAATTAGAAATTTCATTCAAAATTTGTGCTCTATAGAATGATCCCAGTACAACAGTTTGCACTCTGAACAATATTCAGAATTAAAAAAGTACTGCATCTACAATATTCTAAATTTTAAAAGTCATAACGAAACAAAACAGCTTCTGCAAAGGAATTTGTACAGTCATCTACAGTTCAGTTAGTGTATAATTAGTATTGCATTAGTTAGTTGCAAAAATTAAGATGATTACATACGCTGGAACATCAAAATAGTCACAGTGTAATGATAATCAAAAACGCTCTACAGTATTTTCTGCTGCAAAGAATTTTATTCTTCCAATGATTATTCGTAGACTTTATGGGTGTCTCTGTTTTTCCAGATATATATTCAGCCTCATTAGCCATCCTGGGTCGATTTTGGATAAACATATCCTACAACATAGGGCTTCAGTACGCAGCAGAAGTGCTACCAACAGTGGTCAGAGCGCAAGGTGTAGCCTTGATACACATTATGGGTTACGTCGCTAGTATTTTAGCTCCTTTCGTGGTCTATCTCGACGTGGTCTCGTCTGTCCTGCCGCTTTTGCTATTAGGCATTATCGGCATTGCTGGAGGTCTTATGACGCTGTTCCTGCCGGAAACGTTGGACAAGGATCTGCCACAGACGCTGCAGGATGGTGAGAACTTCGGCAGAGATCAGAAGATGTGGGACGTTCCTTGTCTTCGAAGGTGATTTTGCGATTGTCCGTTCTTTCACCGAGGCCAAACATTGACTCCTTTCATTTGTTCCAGGAAACCGGAAGTTGAGGAGCCACCGCCGTCCTTCAAGACCTTCTCTCGCGGTAGCGTGAGGAACTCGATGAGAGCGTCTCTTCGCGGGGAGACCTTGAGGAGCAGCATGATTCGAAGGTCGAGCGTGAAATCGAGGACCGAGAGCACCAATCCGGGAACGGAAGTAGAAAGATTATAGCGAAACGTTCCGAGCGACGTCTCGGTCACTATGATACCGACCAGGAGATCTGTAACCTTTGAAAGTCGCGTGGAATTGATGTCGTCCGAGATACCGAGACGCGAGCAGCTCGTGTGATCGTCATCGACGAAGAAAGACGCATCAAATAATGATAATGATGACTGGACTGCGGATTTTATGCGCTCAAAACAGAAATGCATAGGACAACTACGAAAGTGTTAGAAGATTTGAATAGCATTGTTATATTAATGTCAACTTATCGCAATTGTTGAAATAGACCAAGTATTTTCATCGTATTTCTTACAATTAACGTAGACAAGCTGCATTTTGTATAATTGATCCGCCGTCTAGCGATGACACTCGATGAATCTGATTCTGTGTAATGATTTGACGAAAGTATTTCTGAGGCTGTGGTTCGTTTGTATTCTATTACTTGGAGAATTACGTTCTAAAAGAATTGACAAATGATGATCTACGTGGATCCATTTTTCTGAGAGTCTGGTGTGTTAGATATTGAGAAGATAGTTTCACCGATAGCCAAGTTAGGCGTTGGAAAATCAGAAACGTAACTCCTTGGATTGATCATATACCACTTGCAGAGACCACAGAAGACGAGTGATAATTGTTTTCTAAAAGGCCATAGTCGTGATAGTCAGTTTAATTGTCTCGCGGAACATGAGACTAATGTGTTTTCAGTGTTCGTTTATTGAATATCATATTATGGAATGTTTATCTACGTATTAGATAGTCTACGTTCGCAGATTTTATACGAGTATTACATCTAATTGTTTAGTACAGTAAAGAGAGATCGGCAATTGTCAAGCATTGGCTGTGCGTATGCCCATTGTGGAACATAAGTATTTCATTCGTATTGTTACAAGCTCCCGGTGAGTTCGATTATCTATTTTACCGAGGAAACAGGTTTTTCCCATCGTGGATTTTTGTATATAATGTATGTATACCTGTGAAAGATGTATTAGATTAGCGTTAATAACTGTCCTCGGTGTATACAAACTCCACGTTAGCTAGTGATTTTTCATGTTGCTGACGATCCGTTCGCGGCTACTTTTGTAATAAAAGTTTGTTCACAGAAGCTTGTACTCGTACAGTTCAATTATTAGAACCATCTTCGCGCGTTTGGCGTCACGTTTTTTCATACTGATATCTTCTTATCATATATTACATATTCATGAATGATTTACATAAACGACAATAAATATTCATTATCGTATATCAATTGTGTAACATTTCGTGGCACAGACAGATCGTACCATTTCAACAGAATGTGGCCACACATTAACTACAAAATAACAAATTGCAGAACTTACGGTGAGAATTGGTTTACCATTTTCAACTTTATAACATTATTAAAGAAAGAAAGGAAATTATAGCTGATACATCTGTCTTGCAATTGATGCAGATATTTTTTATTCTGCATAGAGATCCGCGATCTGCGTATCAGCATACATCACCCGAAGATTCGCCGAGATGAAAACGCTTTGGAAATAAGTGCCAAGAATGATTATCAGATTACGATTTCGGCAATCTCCTACCGCGTTCAACATGCATAAGCCGGTAGAAATGTCACTGTCTGCCCTCAGTTCCATCTACATGCAACATTATTTATAGACACCGGACAATGTAATCGTATATCCGAGTTGCTAGTCAATGTCACAAGTACCAGACGCGGAGCCAAACTCACTGAAATAATACTATGGTTTCTGGTAACGGTTCCATAACTGTGCCCGCCATTGTTATCAGTGTCGTTGACCGCTAAACTCTTATCGCTAGTGCCAAGAAGATTTGTGTTGGTTTTGGGTCAGAGTTGAACCAAAGGTATCGTTCTCCTCTCGCTTTTGCATTCGCGCATTGTTGTCGCGCTATTAATACGCCGTGACCTTGCCCGATATATTATGAAATCGTTTCTTTTCTGGTCGATAGAGACCAAGTGAGCCAATTTCTTGAAAAGATTCGGAAATCACGCGCCGTATAAGTGACAAGAAAAATCGTAATTCGAACTTTTGAGTAAACAGTATGACTTCTTCTCATGTTAACACGTTATATAAATAGATGACCCAATTCTTTGCGGGTAATAGAGCAGAGTTATAGATCCCGAACGTTCAAACCGCTTTGCGGCACGAGATTTACGCGTTCACGAAAAATTGAGTACATGAATTATGAAATAGTGGAAACGCAATAAAAGTGTAAGACTTCTTGTGCAAACGAAGGTTGCTAGATAAAAACAATAGGAAGATTTTGCTTACTGAATTCAATTTTAAAATTCTGACAAAATAGAAATCAAAATTTTATTTCCGTCTTTCAACAGGTATCTGTATTATCCACAGTTTTGGCGCAAACCTGATATTTAACCACTTTCAAAAGAACTTTATTTTTCTGCAAGCCCAATAATTTTCTTATAAATGGATTTCAATTTTGTGATTTTTAATTAAGATATTCAGTTAAAAATTTGTCTTGCCATGTATAATTTCTTGCATACAAGAGATATACATTAAGAACCCGTTCAGAGAAACAGGAAGATTATCATTCGGAGAATACGAAGCCAGTTCCATAAACATGAAATTATTAAGTTTGATTGTCCTTAAGCAACTTCAATAGAAGTTCTTCTGTGTAGCAGATTACAGTACGATAGACCAGATTTTTACGCAAAAGAAAGATCTTTTACATCATCCCAAACAACTGGGGATAGATAAGAATGTATTCCTTGTTTTGATAGCTCTAAGTAATGTTGACGATAATATGACACCGCTAATAGATTGTTATGACGTTTTTGAAGCTGGGTATTTCACTGAATCAAGCCATAAATGCATTTAATACCGCAGTCTACTTACAAAATTCCAAGTATCTTTCAGTTGAAGAGGAAACTGCGTCATTATTCTTTTGTCAACATTGTGATAAAATCACTATTTAATAAAATTCTGAACTAGTAGGTAAATTATTATAAAATTACTATTATGTATATTACTCAGTATTATTATAAAATTTCTTCTCAAAGAAAATTCTACTAAAAATTACTAGGTGACGCTATATTTACATGCATTGTCTCTCACGATATAAAGTTGCGCTCAAAGCGTAAACTATTGATTAAATAAAATAAATATAAACTACTGAATAAATAATTACTTATATTTTAGTATATTGTCTCGTTCAAAAGGAAGTTGCTCCAAAAATTATGCTACTGTCACATGGTATATTTCCCATTAGAAAATACTTTTCCATTTATGGGTTGCAATCTTCTAAAACAGTTATCAATTGTTCTCGACTCGAAATTCAAAGCCAGATTTTGGCGTAGTCGTTCTCGTTGACGGTAGTAGCATCGAATAAAAGGATCAAAGTAAAGTCGATCGATAGAAATCAAATTGAACGGTGGCATTGGAGAACATGTGTCCTCGCGGATCGCGATACGAGACGCGTGCGAAATTCCTCGCGCGCCGGCCGGCCAACCAGAAGACAGTCTCTCTCCCTCTCCTTCTCTCTCTTTTACTCTGCTATTCGCAATCTCTCTTCGATTCTCTCCTATCTTTCCCGGGTGACTTCTGTATTTCCAAACACGTGTCATCGGGTATCCGTCTTCGAAGCAAGCTCGTATATTAACGATACCCGAGCCGCTTTCCCTTTCATATCCGCGCAAGGCCTCGTTACCATCGCGGCGGGCCCGCCGTGACTTCTTCGAACGTTCTGTTTTATTAAAAAATTAACACCGCTAAGAGAGAAGGGGCGGTCGGTAAACAGAAAATGTTCCACTGAAATTTAAATCGTCGCGATTCGATCACCGTAGACCTTCCGCGGGGTTAATTGACGCTAATTCGCGGCGACGCCTTTCTTTGCGCTGTCCATTGTCCAAAGAGGAGACTTCGTGATTGTGATCGTGAATGTTTTTCCACTGTTCATTATATAATCGAGTGCTCATCGCGTCTGGATCGACGCAAACGGATTCGCCTAAATTGCCATTCGTTTGTTGACCGTTGCCGATAGCGCCGACCAGGACATTGCCCGAAGATTTTTGTCGGTGATCTATGGCCAGGTTTGAGAATCGATCCTTTTCATTTTTTCTGTTATGCTTTGACCTTGTTTTTGGTCGCGCGGCCTTCGCTATCACCGGAGATGATCGGGTTCTTCGTCTAGGATTGCCGAACGCGATTCGATCGGCAATCGACAAAACCGGTTCGGGAAACTATGTCGGCTGAATTGAGATCTCTAGCTTGGATTCGTTGATTTTATTTTGCGGAAATTGTTCGCGCTGTTTTCTGTGAACATTTCGGTGTTATTTGGTCGAGACGTTGCGCGTGTGTTTACGTTGATTTTCGAAATCAATTGCTACGGTAATTGTAATCGGACGGTCTCGTTGTCGCGTGCTGATTGTAAACACCTCTTCTTGTGATTTGTTCTACTCCGAATATTAAGAAACACTTTTATCCTTGCTAAGTTAAACACAATTTGCCAGGTTCTGTGCCAAACAATTTTCAAAGAATATTCTACTTATCTTTCTTAAGACAACATTAGAGATATGAAAATTGTTGAATTTATGAATCTTGTATCTCTTGGTAAATTACACTCTATGCTACTTTATTGATACAATAAACTGATCTAGAATTGAACCGGCTGCTCCACATTGCGTAACAACGATTACTGTGTTTGGAATATTCCTAATTGATTCACGAGCATATAGTATGAATAAGAATACAATAGAACAGTGTAATCATTTTTTACTATTTTATTTCTGTAATTAAATGTACGCTGACCGAATGATTCGAATTCTCGACTAAAGAGATGTTAATTTTCATCTAAAGGAGATGTTGCTGTGCAAATTTGTGTATTTTATTTGATCGCTTCCTAAAGAAATACTTGATGTAACAATTGTTTGTAGGGAAATTTTATTAATCTTTCAGAACAATGAAGAATCACAGGAATCTAGGCAATTCCCTAGGGCCAACCGAGATGACAGCATTGAGGCCAAAACTTGAAACATTCGACGATGTACTGCCATACGTCGGCGATTATGGAAGGTACCAGTGGCTGCTTTTACTGTCGTTGCTGCCTTATGGGATTATCTACGCGTTCCTGTACTTCACGCAATTCTTTATCGCAATCATCCCCGCGGAGCACTGGTGCAAAATCGACGATCTGATGACCACGAATTTCACTCAAGAGGACAGGTAAATCTTCCTTTATCCAATTTAACAATATATCTACCGAAAAAGTGATACGACGTCTTTGAAAATATTTAATTTAACAATTTTTTCTTTTAAACGAAGATATCGAAAGACTTTTCAACTAACACTATAATGATTATAAAATTACTTTGGCAAAAATAAAAATAGCGTCGATGATTGGTTTATAACCAGCAAAAAAAAAACAAGAATAATTATGTAGTTTCACGATGATACTTTGCTGCTCTATCTTTACGAAAAGGTAGCAAACATCATCTATTACCTTGGCAGATAGCGAAAGCAAATAATGCGATCAAGGTGGTATTACTTTAGTCGTCGATTAGATTAGTTTGCTAATTTATCTATTACATATTTAAGTAACTCAATACATACTCGGAAATATATTCAGGGTACAAATAGCAATTCCATCGTCGAATGAGTACCCTTATTACGATCGTTGCTCTCGAAAAGACCTAAACTTCACCAAGATACTGCGATCCGGCGAAAATCCACGATCCTATCAGTTATGGACCAATCGAACCATTGAATGCACCTCTTGGGAATACAACTACACACAGATTCCATATTCCAGCATTGGTACTGAGGTGAAGTACCTTTTACGCATTATTTTCATCTTCAGATCAATTTCTTCTTTGAAACAATTCAATTTAAAAAGAAAGTCTTATTTTTGAGAATTTTTTCCGTGGTTCCACAGTTGAGTTACACAAATGATTCTTACACAGATCGAATCTACAGACTCTTCCGAATGCAACCATATATTTTTTAAATAACATTATAAACATTTAAACATGTTTAAACAATATTTGAAGCAGACTGGACATCGCTGATCAGGAAAAATGGCACTGCACGATGTCGCTTTTGCTGAAAATATTTTTTAAGCGCAGTTAAACAAATCCAATATTACTAAAAAACACACCATTTTATTCGGGAGACTCCGTAGGATGATCTCACGAACTTGAGAAAAAATTCTCGAATTTGAAATTTTCTTTTCCTTCACAATCTCAAGTCCAAATACTAGACCATTCTATTTCTGCTTGATTCGGCAATCATTGAATCCAATAACTCTATGAGAAAAATACATGAAGTCCGAAGAATCTTTAGACAGCGATTTTTCAGTACTTCTCACCGCCATTGTCTCCTTACGCTTCGTGATTAGCTAGATTGGGTATGCGACCGAGAATACCTTGTGTCAACGGCCCAGTCGATCTTCTTCTGCGGCTCGATCGTGGGCGGTTTCCTGATCGGATGGATCGCGGATCACAAGGGTAGAATCCCAGCACTGATCGTCTGCAGCACCTTCGGCCTTTTCGGCACCATCGCTACCGCCAACGCGAACAGTTTCTGGTCATTTGCAGCCTGCAGATTCTTCACTGGATGGGCTTTCGACAACTGCATCAATATACCGCTTATTATCGGTGAGCTTGAATGAAATTCTCACAAACGTGGCGACCAGTCTGGAGATAATTCAGAGATAAATGGCTAAAATTAATTCGAGTTCAATGCGCGCATATAGCGTAAACGATAATTCTTCAATCGGTCCGCTGGCTATCAAAGTGGCTACACGAAGCTTACTCATTTTGTGACCCACTGAGGCTTATTTATTCTGTCCTACTTAATGCTTATATACATATAATATTATATATATGAATAAGTACTATATATGTTGTAGCAGGTTTAATGAAACTGTATTCTGATATACTATTAATGTATCATAATCGATGGAGATTTCAACCTGAAACACAATTGTTTCATTTTCGCTACAGAAACCCCTCCTTGTCTATATCTTTTTACGAAATTACTTCTTATCTGATCGAATGTTGATTGTCTTACAGTTCTCGAGTACATGGCAGTGTCAAAACGCACTCTGGTCGTCAATGTAGCCTTCGGCCTGTTTTTCGCAGCAGCCAGTACCATTCTGCCATGGATGGCCTACTATATCTCAAATTGGAGGATTTTCACTTATGTCAGCGCGTTGCCATTATTGTCTGTGTTCATCACGCCGTGGATTCTTCCCGAAAGTGCCCGGTACAAGAATATATATATATATATACCTCGAATTGTTTACGTTAAATTGTATCGATGAAAAATTGTGAACGCCCAATTGTTTTCAAGATGGTACGTTTCGAACGGGAGAATGGACAAGGTCCTGGAGAAACTGAAGAGGATAGCTTCGATAAATCGTAAGAAGCCGGATCCACGTATTTACGAAGCTTTCGCAGTCGTGAGTACGATAATCATTACATTAAAAAAAAATTAAACGCGAATGAAACTGAAAAATATTCGATTCGATATTGTTGGCTAGTTGAACTTGTACAGATTTGTTCGTTATTTTAGGCGAACGTCGAGGTGTCAACAAGGGAACGCGAAACAGCGACTATCTTTGATTTGTTCAAGACCCCTAGACTGGCCAGAAACACCATTCTTCTAGTTCTATCCTGGTAAGTATAATAGAATGATGGGAATTATAAAAAAAAAAACGAATTAATGAGTATCTGTTATCTTGCAGGTGTCTAACCGTGATCTCGTTCGACGGCCACGTCTATTCGTTGAAACTTCTTCAGAGCTCGGTGTTCGTGTCATTCTCCCTCGCATGTGCCACAGAACTTCCGGCTGGATTACTGTTGACACTTTTGTTGGATCGGTGGGGTCGCAGACTCTGCGGATTCCTGAGCTTGGGACTTACTTGCCTGCTAAGCATTGCTGAGCTCATGCTGCATTCCAGTAAGCGTAAAAGAATAATTAAACACCAACTTCCAGATAACCAGTCATTTATATTTACTTATTTTTGCATTAGAAATGTGACATATTTTTATCATTTAAACTGATCTTGACTGAACACTTTATAGTTTCGATGATCTTGTAAAGCTTCGAGTGATCCCTGAACATGCTTGTAAAAGTTCTAAAATATTTTATTCAGTTTATATCTTTCTTTATAGCGATTGCTAAATTAACAATGTCAGTTATGGCACGATTCTGCCTAAATATGGCAGCGAATATCGGTCTCCAGTATGCTGTGGAACTGCTACCAACGCCTGTTCGTTCGCAGGGTGTGTCGTTAATTCATACTGTCGGCATTGTTGCACACACTTTGGCCCCGTACATAACAGATTCGGTAAATTATTAAATTCGTATTATTATTCAATCGAGTGCATCGTCTAAAAACACGTATAACTCGTTTAACTTGTTCAACAGGCAAAAGTATGGGAAGGTTTCCCGATGCTGATCATTTCTACGGTGTCCTTCATGGGCGCCATGTTTATTCTCTTCCTACCAGAAACCCTCGGCCAAGATCTGCCTCAGACTATCAATCAAGGCGAAGAATTCGGTAAAGATCAGAATTTCTGGTCGTTACCGTCTAAACAAAAAGCTCTATTCGAAGAGCCGCCCCATTATCAAGCCTGTGAACGATAAATAATCAAAATGCTTGATTTTAATAGACAAGGTAAAAGAGAAATGGCGAGGGGAGCGTTCCATCCCATTGCAGAATACAATTGTAATACAGCGACAGATATAATGCCCATTAGTGTTCAAATATTGTTCGTATTCCTATTATTTTGATTTCATTATTGTATTTTAGGAATCCATTTTTTAATATCGTTTAAGACATAGATAAGCATCGAGTCAGCACGGCTGACAACTTTTATGTTCCCGTTTCGTTTTTATTCTATTGTTAGTCGATATTTTAAGCAATTTTTTTAATTATATCGTCAGATATCGAGTTCGATGTCTCAATCAGGATTGTTTAGTAATTGACACGTCAACGATTTAATGTCACTTTTTAAAATATCATCGTACAAATCAAATTTGATACTTTTATTATTTAAGAAGTGGAATCTTTTAGTATTCGACAGCCTCGATGAATAAATAATATATATTTTGTCAATTGTATTGAATAAATCAAACAATCGTTGGTAATTGGAAAGATGGTAAATTTATAAAATGAAGTGTCAACTACTGAACGATTCTATGTACGAAAAAGTTGATTGAGTAATTTAGTTACGCAAATTGTGCCATTGTTTTAGATAGTGCTCATTATTGTATCAGCAACAATGTAACCGATAAATAATTCGGTTCCCGAGATTTAATCTCAAAATCAGATTAAATCAAACAGATCGATTCTGTAGTGGACCACGACACATTCGAATCTTAATTAACACTTCTTTTATCATTTAATTTATTTAAGAATCAAATTATGTGTATAATTAAAATTTTTCCAAATGTGTTCATATCTTCAAACTATTATACAAGTTATAAGTTGCTACTTCTACAGAAGATCAATATTTTTTGCTTGTTAGCAATAATAGCCAATTTTGTACACCTATGCTCTCTCATGCAAAGTTCCTTTTTATATCACTATTAATAATAAGTAGACTGTGGATTTTTATGCAAAATAGAAATTGTCTGAATTAATTGAAAGAAATCGAAAAAAAGAGAAAGAAAATTCTTTTAATCTTTTTCCTATAGGGAATTACATTTATTCAATTTTGCCATAAATGTATAAAATCCACAGTCTAAAAATAAGTCACTATTCGTTAATAATAAGAGAGAAATTAATAAATTTTCTGTAAAGATTGTAGAGTACAATAAAAGTCAATGTCTGGCATTTTCGCAAAATAAATAAAAGGCTGGACAATAATACGTATATGATACTATTAAGACAAAAGAAAAGGAGAAGTAAATTATTTAAAATGTACATACTGAATCATAAAAATAGTAACATGCCAGCACATTTTCTATAATTATGCCTAATAAATAGTTTCAACATCCACTTCTTTTGTATAATCATTGGCAATTTTTAGCTTAGTCTAATTGCTTGTTTAATCTTTCAAAAGTTCAAAAACTATAGTTATTAAGAATAATTGTATTTTACAGGTTATTTTGAATTGATTTTAATAAGTATTCCCGTAGAAATGTTCCAACATCAATGTTATTTAAAATCGAAGAAGAGGGCTCCAAAAAATTTATAAACTTGTTGCCCTTGTATAAATAAATCGAGCGAATGTAGCGCCGCTGTAGCGACTTTGAGAAGCTCGCTTAAAAGGTTCGTATAGCGCCAACTAGTCCAGTGACAAAACCCTCAAACTGTTAGCCAAAATCGACCATCCTGTAATTTGACTAGTAGTTTGAGCATTTCGCCACTACACTAATTGGTGCTGTACGCAAAATAAAATAACTGATCTGGGAGTTTTAAATAATTATTCAATAATAAAACATCAATTTTTTTAAAGCAAATAACTGTAAAGATTTTCTGAAATAAGATCTTGTTGGTACATATTATTTCGACGACTATTTCTTTTGTCATACATAAAATAAAAAATAACGGAATATTTCATTAAGTAGGACTATTTTACACAGTCACTTCTTATTTCCATGTAAAAATAATTTGCTTCGGTCTGTCTTATGTATGGATCACATTTGCATTCCAACACGTCTTATGACTCGGAAGCCAAACACTCATTGTTCTGGGGCACAATAGGCACAATAGGCGGTGGCTGTCTATTGGTTCTCAAAAAACTCCGAAGTTCCATACCTACCCAATTACATAATCTCAGACTTGACACTAACTCTTGCTACCTTTGGCCGTGATGGCAGCACTATCGCAACAATGAATTCTCAGCCAATCCCAACAAGAAGAAACTTCAGTTTCCTTCTTCATTGTCTCATTTCGCTTTTTCAATTCTACGACGTTACAGTGAAATTGTATACATATTAACATATTCATAAAATATAATCATAAAAAATATTGCCATATTACTTTCATGTATCTTTGCATTGCCTAAGTAATATATATATGCGTATGCAATACGTAATTATTGCATGATACAATCTCTGCCATTCCTCGGACAATTATCCACACAACAAAAATATTACGTGCACTTATATTTTGAATCTTGTCTTCGTTAATTATGATTGACTCAGATGCATAAAATAATATCTCCATTGAAAGAACTCCATTTATTTTGCAGGGCACAATAGCAAAATAGAAAATTAAATTAGTGTATTACGTGTTTAATACGTCTCTCTGCTTTTTAGCGCCCTCTTCCTTTACTTGTTTAGATGGCGCTAAGGAGATGTTATGAAACACGAATTCGAGTATCCCATCTATTCCCTGTCAATTGTAACTTCTCCTCAGATTGATTCTCTTCGGTTTCGCTGATCTCGAGTACACAAAATCCTCTTTGAGATATTTCTTACTGCCTTTATTCACCTGGAAAAGGGTAGTTCTACAGTTGTACGTGCATTTATGTAAGTCGAAGAACAAATTTCATTAATATCAGTCCGATAAATTTTCATTTTTGTGACAACTGGAAACCAGTACGCACATCGCACGCAGTATAACATTTTCGTAGATTTCAGCCATCGTGGTCTCATTGTGTGACCTTAACCTTAGAAATAATAGACTGCTTAAAATATACGGTTTTCGTACGAATTTCGAGTAACGGGAATAAATTTCAAGTATCCAGGTACTGTAAGTTATGATATCGGGACGGTATATTAAACAAAAGGCGCCATTTGATAGCGAGCTGCCAACAGCAGTTCCAAAGTTAAATGTTACGTACCTTGTCTTCGTATTATAGTTCGCCTGACCTTATAACGCTATAAAATGGACAATTTCGGATAAGAATATTCTAAGTTGTAATTAACAACGAAATCAATTTATATGTACGACTTAAATATTAATATTCTACCGTAGAAAATGTTTTACGATGTGCGAGTAATATTTTAGTAATAGATATAGCACAAAAGATACAACGGAAATTTGTTTAAACGCATCTTTAATCTGACCTTGTTTCTGAATTGAGGCAAATTTTAGGCGGACTGAGTTACTAATAATTCTTTATATAAGTAATATAATTATTTCTTATTTATTAAATAATTGAGTCATGTAATTATGTAGAAAGTTAACAATTTTGAGTCCATATAAAAAAAAAGGATAAGTAAAGTGTTACAGGTTATTTTTTCTGAAATTATAGCACATATAAAATTAATTTTTTCTTTATATTAAATAACTAAGATGAGAAATAGAGCATTATTTCACATGCAACAAATTTTTCTAGGTCAACTGTTGAAGTATACAATATGAGGAGGTCCTTTCCAATTTTATCTAAAGAGTGTCTTATGAAATCCAAACTAATATTTACATAAAATAACTTTTTTCAAGTTTGCATCCGTTAAAAGTTATAAAAACAAATTTAATACAGTTTTAATAATAAGAATGTTTAAAGACAACATATATTGGTAGATATAGAAATTATCTATCATTGCAAAAATATTGTTTTTTTTAACTTGTAAAATATACACTAAGCTTTTATATTATCAGAATATTATCACCAATAATATAGAATAATGAAAAGCTATGTCAAAACAGTTTACTATAACTAGCAAGATTACAATACATCTAAATATTCAAAAGAAAGAATTGTCATAGTACTACTGTCTAATTTTGTACATTACAAGTTATTTCAAAACCATTTAGAAATATAGTTATCACTTGTTGGAATATTATATTGACCATGTTACTATGACTTGTATTTTGCTTCGAGCTAAATAGATTATTTCAATATTTGTCTGGTCCTCCCTTATACAATAAATATTTGCAATATCAAATGCTAACAGGAATTTTAAAATATCATTAGCTGTAGACAAATGCCAATGTAACTACAGAACACAAAGAATTTCCATAGAAGAAAATTGCATTTAATATAACTATTTCTCAAGCTGTGTTCTAAATTCTTTGTTTAACAAGGATCATTTCTGTGACTGATTTTTCTTACAAAGAACAAGTACTTCTCATCGAATATAATTTGTTGCATTTTAACACCTCTGTCCATTATCTACTTCAATAAACTTTCAGAGTTATATATTGTGCTAATTAAAAGAAACATATTTACTACTAAAATTGTAAATCATACAAGAAGCAAATTTTATTTGCAATTATAAAAGTCATGACATAGAAATGTTAATCAAATTCAACAGTATAATAATGCAATCATGTTATACTTTGAACATAAGATTGATTTAGTGCATTTCTAAGTCCTTGATAAGATATTACAATGAATAAGATATCAAAAATTCGTTTTAAAAAATGCATTTATAAAATATATAATTTATTTTTTACTACCTTAATTGTCGTATTAAATATTATTAGGAGATACGTGCCAAAGTATGTATTACATCATTTAATGTGTGAATGTATAACAATCATAATATTTAAGAAATATTAAGTTTCATTGACAACAGCATAGATACATTTACATTTTGAATTCTAACTTACAAAGTACTAAGAAGTATATCAGCTATTACTTTGTTCTTTCCAATTTCAAATTAGCTTACATTATAATTTTTAGGTATTTTATAAATGTTAACAAATCTGTTATTTGTGGTATATAATAAAATACTTCTTACTTAGATAATATTTTATTTTTCTCCAGATACTTTGTTTGGTTTCTCAAAAAATATTTTATTTGTAACTTATTCACAATATAAAATAATGATACTCTGTTCTTTCCACATTAAAATTCTGATAGAAAAAAAACCTGAGATTAATATTTGCTTCAATTTCAGAAACAACACTTTGTAACATTTTATTTCAATTAAGACAAGATACAGTTATGTATGTTCCTTGAATCTTTGTGGTTACTTCATATCCTGAACTTATTATTATGATTTTTTTTAATGTATTCAAAATAACAATATCTACAGGAGAAATTACTATATCATTGTATTACTTGTTATAATTTCAGAAAGGTATTGTATGAGTCAAAAAATAGAAAAACCAATATTATCAGGTCAACGCATAAAGACCAGAAAAAGAGGTATGTTTTGATAATAATAACAATATCAAAATGATTTTTAGATGTGTAATTAAAAATAAATTTATTTTCAGATGAAAAAGAAAAGTATGATCCAAACGGATTTAGAGATGCAATTATATTGGGTTTGGAAAAAGCTGGTAACGACTTAGACGCAATTTCGAAGTACTTGGATGCAGCTGGTTCAAAATTAGATTACCGCCGATATGGGGAAGACCTGTTTGACATTTTAATAGCTGGGGGCCTTTTGGTTCCCGGTGGTTTTATTGTTCAAGATGGTGATAAACCAGTCAAAACTACTGCTTGCGTCTTTGAGCAGGCAGAAGATATGGAATCAATGCGGAACTTTGAACAAGTAATTTATCTTTTCTTTTTTTTTTTTTAATGCATTCATAAGATTTTGAATGTAAATTAATTTTTAGGTGTTCATTAAACTTATGCGACGCTATAAATATCTGGAAAAAATGTTTGAAGATGAAATGAAGAAAGTATTGGTCTTTATGAAAGGATTTTCTCCTAAGGAAAGAATAAAATTGGCTAGGATGACAGCACTATGGATTTCGAATGGATCTGTACCACCAGCAGTTCTTTCAGTTTTAATCAATGAACATCTCGTCAAGGATAATTTAGCACTAGACTTTTTGTTAGAAGTCTTTGTTACTTGGAGAGATGAGAAAGGTTTATCTAGTTTAATGACTGCATTGAAAAAAGGCAATATTGAACGAAGGTACAGAACATTTTATGCAATCTGTCATATTATATCATACCTTGCATTTATATCTTATAGTTATACCGTTTGTGTGCTAATGAAATCTTATCACGTAAGGTTAATGGAATTTGTACCACCCAATAAACGAACAGAAGAGTATTTTCGATCTGTATTTGAAGCTGTTGGTCTCGCAGATATTGTAAAATTACATAAAGCTCAAGCAAGTCAGGAAGCAAAACGAGATTTACAACAACTTCTGTTGGACGATTTGGCTGATAATCGTCCAATGAAAGATATTATGCCTGATCTCAAGGACATGGCACTAAGAAATGGCATTCCTGAACATGAAGTTATTGGTTTGGTAAATATGGCTTTAGATTATACAGTCATTCTATTAATTGATAGTTATCTAGTTATTAAATTAATATTTTATCTTTAATTTATAGATTTGGGCTGTTGTAATGGGTCAAGCCGAGTGGAACAAAAAAGAAGAACTGGTAGCTGATCAAGCACTGAAACATTTAAAAGTTTATACTCCACTGTTCGATGCTTTCACAGTTACTGCTAGATCTGAGCTAGCCCTTCTTCTAAAAATTCAGGAATTCTGTTATGAAAATATGAACTTCATGAAAGTCTTCCAAAAAATTGTTTTACTATTTTATAAAAGTATGTTATGTAAAATGTAAAATAATTTATACGAATTTCGTAAATATTTCTTTATACTAATAGGTTTTTTTTATTCAGCTGATGTAATATCGGAGGAAGTGATTTTAAAGTGGTATAAGGAAGGCCATTCTGTTAAAGGAAAATTGCTTTTCCTACATCAAATGAAAAAATTCGTAGAATGGTTACAGATAGCCGAAGAAGAATCTGAATCAGGGGAAGAGGAGGATGGAGAGGAGGAAGAAGAAAAGCAACAAAAGTATTCGATTTGAATTTACAATCGCCACCACGAAAAAGCTATTTTTTTTTTTTATTCTGGAACGTAGTTAACCTTAAAAAGAACTTGTCCTATCTAGGAAGAACGATATCGTAATAGGATAAGTAGAGAAAGTAGCTTTCTCATGGATTTTACTATATTAAGATTTTATCTTGTTTGAATTCATTATATTTTTTCGTATTTCAGGATAACATAACCTTCATTATCAGAATCTAACTTTTGGATTTTATCCAGAATTAAAAAATGAATTAGGCATAAACTACAATTGGATTGTACTGACAAATAGAAATTTTTAAAAACCAAAGTTTGTATTATTGCGAGGCACAGTATGACGAAACAAGTACATAAAACTTTTTAATTGTTAATAAACAGGAATGACATTACCGGCATCCAATTAGTGTGCAAGATAAAATGTAAATTTGCAATGTCCTTAAATTGTATTACTTTAAGAAGAAATATTTTGTGTTACATTTTTATAATACCGCAACAAAATATATACAGAATAACAAAAAAGTAATTGAGGAATAGATCTTTACCCCTGTGTGTGCATAATTTTTAGACCCTCTTTCTTTGTATGAGAATATTGTATTAGTTTATAGAAAATATATTGTCAGGTGATGTTTAATATTTGAAGTTTTGGTAAATCCTAGCTTCCTGTAATGATTTTGATGGTTTTAAGGTGTTTAATTATGAAAATGTATTTATCTTAAATTAGTACCTGAAAAAAGGTTTTATGCTTCGATATAAATATATTATAATTTAACATTAACTGCAATTTAATTATTAATATATTGCTTTACTTAATCGAATCATAAAAATTGCCCAAATTGTTCAAAGTATTTTTAACTATATATTGCCATAGGCAACAGAAACTTGCATATTTTATTCCAGATATAATTACTTAATAATTTATTTATGGAAAAATACTATTGTTTGTGGGTATATAATTCATCAAATTATTTTGAACATATTTAATTTTTATATAAATTATATTTTAAAACAAGATATGAATTCTTATATACATGTATATAACAATGATACATTAATATTTATGTTTATATTTATATATTTTTATATTCGGAATAGGTTGTTTTCTAATTAAGGCTTTTTCTTTCATATAAGGAAGTAAAATTTCAGGAACCATAATACGCGAATGTTTCGTTTGGTTTGTTTCACAAAGTGCAATTAACATACGAGGTATTGCACAAGCAGTTCCATTTAGTGTATGTACATGTACACATTCTCCATTTTGTGTTTTGTATTTTATGTTAAGTCGTCGCGACTGATAATCTGTACAATTACTGCAACTAGATAATTCTCCATATATTTTCTTTCCAGGCATCCAGCCTTCTATATCAACTTTCCTAAATTTAATAAAATAACAAATTAGAAAATTTCAATCAGATACATATAATATGTAAATCGTACAAACAAATTCATAGTTTCTTGAATTAATTTAAAGAAAATGAAACTACATCATGAAGGTATTAAAAAAAATCTCTTAAATATATCGAAAATTTGTTTGCCTCCTTTTAAAGTTTTACATGTACAGAATATCGTGATAGTAAGAATTTTCGAAATAGAAAGAATTTGTACAATGATAACAATTTTGCAGCATATATACCTATATGCGGGAGACCCTAAATCATGAGGCGGCATATCAATTACTTGAAAATGTAAATTTAGAGATGAAAATAAATTCTCTTGAATTTTTTGAAGTTCCTGAAATTGGTCCATTGACTTCTCTTGTGTAGAACATACGAACATTTCAACTTTTGTAAACTGATGAACTCTAGTAACATACAAACATATTGAAATGTAGTGGTCAAATTATTATAACTTAAGATACATTGATCAAGTTTTAACAGGTGTAGAATAATAGATAACTTTTTGTAACACTAAAAAGGATAAGAAAAGTTACCTGTATATGCCTTTTTCCTCTGACAAACCAGAAGTTTCTGCTCGGAAACATCTGCTTACAGCAGCTAATTTTAAAGGTAATTCTTCAGCAGAAAATGTAGCATTCATAACATTATAAGCTAACGACATTTCTGCTGTTCCAGATAAACTGTAGTTATCTCCATAACATGGAATTAGATTATATACAAGGGTTCGTCCGCCATCTGATAACAATCCACATCTTTCTATAATATTAGTAGGAATAATGTCAGGAACAGAAACAAGTTTAAAGCCATTCTTCATTAATTGTTTAATTGTATAATGAATCAATGCTTCTTCTAATTCTGATAAATCTCCTATAAATAAATATCCCTTTTGACCTATCAAAGGACCCAGAAACTGGCATTTCAATAAGTTTAATTTCGTAGCCAATTCTACAAATTCTTTTGGTTCAAAATCAAATTCTGGTTTATGACCGTGTTCTCTTAACACCTTTGGTTTATCACCATAAGATAATATAACTGGATCTGTCTGATTTGGTATTTTACTTAATTCATTTAAAAAGGATTGTTTTAATTCTGGTTTTTGCGACAGCTCAAGAACCTTGTCAATATCTCCAACACCTTTTCTTGCTCTTATATTATTGAAAATGGCATCACGATTAGCAGGATTGCATAAATAGTTTATATTATACTCAGGTTCCGGAATACATTGCATTAAGCATGTATAATCTTGTATACATCGTTTTTGAGTCTGCAAAGGAGCCATATATAACAAATTATAACTTTCGAAAATACATTTATCAGCTAATAAATAAATAAGATAAAGTTTATAATATACCAAGAAATGTGTATAAAATCGTTGATTCTTAACAAAACGATGAAATCCTTGTTTAAACAACATTTTAAAAATTGATAATTATTAGTTTTATATATGCGTATGTATCCTAATACGCACTGTATATTGTTGATATTTATATAACCTAATATACATATGAACATGTAATTGTACTTTTCATACACATAATAACAAGCACCATCGTGGTATTACTACCATTATTATTTTGAAATTGATAAAGATAATAGTATTTATTACACTTATAATTGTATTATTGCTATCAATTGTATGACCGGTTTGTGGAACAAATCATGATCTCTATCGTCCTCATACATTCAATGTCACAATTTATAGCAATACACACGCAACTTTATTGATAATTTCTTAAGTATTAAGATTAAGACTCTTGTGATTAGTCTTTAAACAGTATTTACATATTAAATAAATAATCCAATATTATATTAATTTATTTAAATTCTGTAAATTATACATACGTTATACATACGATTTATACGAATAACACTTGGATTGTTATATTATTACAAGTATTTAATTTATTTAAAAGAAAAGACAGTAAGTACCACTAAATTTTTATAAACTATATGAAATAAATAGTTTAATTATTAACAATACAGTTTTTATGTATAATCAATATTAACCTTTTTTACCATTCAATTTTTACCACAAAATTGATAGTAAGATTTTATAATATAAATCATGTTATAGAAGCTTAAATTTGTAAATGGTAACAATTACAGATCATTATGGGTCTCCGTATGTTATCAAAGAGATGGTCTTCTATACGTTATTTTCTTTCCAATCATCATGAGTTTGAAAACAAAACTAGAAGTTTTAAATATTTTGGAGTCGGTGTTTTCACAGCTGTTATGGTTTATAATGCATCTGGAAAAACTATTTTAGCAGCACAAAGTGAAGTAGATGTTACAAAATTTATGGCTGAACCAATCACTGATATTAAGGAATTAAAGAAAAATAATAGTATGAGAAAGAAAATGGAGATATTGGTAATGAAAACACAAGCAGACTTCTGTAAATCTTTAGAATCATTAGAAGAACCAGATTGTCATTTTAAAACTGATAGATGGACCAGGAAAGAAGGTGGCGGTGGAATTACTTGTGTTTTACAAGATGGAACTGTTTTTGAGAAAGCTGGTGTAAACGTATCCGTTGTCACTGGTACATTACCATCAAGTGCTGTACAACAAATGAGAGCACGAGGCAAAAAAATGCAAGAAGGTCCTGTACCATTTTTTGCAGCCGGTGTAAGTGCTGTAATACATCCTCGCAATCCCATGGTTCCCACGATACATTTTAATTATCGTTACTTTGAAGTTGAAAATTCAGATGGTACTGTTCAATGGTGGTTTGGAGGCGGCACTGATTTAACACCATATTATTTGAACGAAGATGACGTGAAACATTTCCACAGTACTTTAAAAAATGCATGCGATAAGCATAATCCATCTTATTATGCAAAATATAAAAAATGGTGTGATGATTATTTTCTTATTACACATAGGGGAGAGCGTAGAGGTGTGGGTGGTATCTTTTTTGATGATCTTGATGAACCAAATCAAAATGAAGCATTTCAGTTTGTAAAATCTTGTGCAGAGGCTGTAATTCCCTCTTACATTCCATTAGTAAGAAAACATAAAGATGATGGATATGGATATGCTGAAAGACAATGGCAATTATTGCGTAGAGGAAGATATGTTGAATTCAATTTAATATACGATCGTGGTACAAAATTTGGTTTATATACTCCTGGTGCCCGATATGAAAGTATATTAATGTCTCTACCCTTATCTGCCAAGTGGCAATATATGCATGAACCAGAAGCTGATTCAAAAGAAGCCATACTTATTGAAGTGTTAAAAAATCCTAAAAATTGGTTGAGTTTGTAAAAAATATTTCATCCATGGAAAGTAGAAATGAGAAATTACTCAGCAAGAATATACTTATATTGAACTTATACATTTGTATTAAAGTAGTATGATAGCCTGTTTTGTTTTTATATTTTATATATATGGAAAAATTGATATAGATATAAGAAATATGTTATGGTATAAAAGTACTATACAATAGTTTAAGATTCTCTAAACTGGGTGCTAAAGAGTGTGTCAAAGTTGATATATTTTATATGAAAGTAACATTTACATACAATGAATATATATAATGTGCATACTGTTGTGTAATGTATTTTTAAACATTATATAAGATAACTTTAGTGGAATAATAGCCGATTTACACAGGTACTGTTTAATATACATATTTATTTATATTAAAAGTAACACTGAAAACTATGTACAATATACAAGATTTAAAAGTAAATGCATAAATTATATGATCCTTGTACATATAAATATATAGTACACAATATAATTGTATTATAAATACGATATAATCTCATTTACTTGTTAAAATATTCAGTCTTAAAAACACACTTTATTAGCGGCAGAAGGTATTAATATTCCGTGAGAATATTTTTTAAAAGCGATATACAATATTACGTCATAGAGTAAATTACATAAAATATTATTACAAATAGATCAGTACAAAAGTATGTATAAAAAGGAAACGAATGTTAACGACTATTTCATGTAACTATAATCATATAAATTTCGATTACTTCTTTCATTACCTAACGAAGATGCGTGATTACAAAATTAGGTGATTGGTTTTAAATAATAAATGTGGTTATTAACGTTAAAAATTCATTAACTATGTATATACACTTTGATGAATAAAAACATGTTCTAAAAGTCATTTAAGATGTACGCTTCTCTTATGTTTTTATATAAACAAAAATATATGGAAGATATTTGGCATTTTTGGAAAAGTCATTAGTAGAAGATAGAATATTTCCTATATAAAGAATAACTTGTCATTGTAGGAACTATACTTTATAAAAGCAGAGACATAATGTAATAAGTCATGAAATTTCTTAGATTTAGTAGGGTATAGCTATTATCGTTAAATTATGCTTGCTTTTCCAAATATTTTTTACTAAAATAAATGTTATTCGTTACATGTCAATAAATAGATTTAATTAAACGCTTGTTTCCTTCTTAGCAACTTGTAGATAAATGTTCTGATTTTTTAAATAAAATTTACTGATCTCAGTCTGTTGTATACTATTTAAGTTTGTATTTTTGTTTACATTTTCTAATTCACTATTGGAGTCAAAATTTTTTACAATATTGCAAGGACTTGATATAAGTGATCTAGTGTCAGTTAAACAGTTGATAGTCTTTTCTTTAGACTCTTGTGGCACATTAGTGTGATTTTTGTTAGATAACGTGATTTCAGTAGGAAAACAAGAATTGTATTCCTTTGTGCACGCATTAGAGACGCATTCAGCGTTTATTAAAGATTCATACCTTAATTTCAATGCTTGCTCTAAGTTAGGCGTACTTTCACTATTGGAGTACTTTTTTTCAGAAAATAATTCACATTGATTAAGTGATTTTCGTGAAACAGAAACCCGATTAAGCAAAATTGAGTTTTCAGTACATTGTGCGTTTATTAATAATGATTTCGATTGCTCAGAATTCTTTGAATTAGCCAAAGATGCGATGTCATTTAGTGAGTTACAATAATTACTTCTTAAAGGTTTTGCAGTGTCTACTGGAAGACAGAACATACTATTAGAATGAGATAAAAGTTGTAAGTTACTTTTTGAGTGCCGTTGTCTTGTTTCGTGAGATTCATTCATGCTTTGACATCGTTTTCTTATAAAATTGTCTTCTACAACCGTTTCTGCGATTTCATAAATTTCTGGTAAATTATGATCACTCTTTTCGCTGGTCATTTGAGTAGCAGATTCTATTTCAGAGCTGTATTCTAAACTACATTGTTGCGAAACATTTCGCAGGTGTTTTTCTTCATCGCTTTTAACATCTACGTCCGACTCATGTGATGTAGTCTTTTGCAATCTGCAATTGTTGTTAATTTTATTGACATTTCGAAGAAGACTCTCTTGACCAATAACAAACCGCATTGGAACATTTCTCTCTTCTGACATACTGCCACCGCTATCCGAGAGAATATTAACGTTCTTGGAATCCGTTATTGGATTCAATTCGACATGGATATTTGTATTATTTACTTTCGCACTAGTACTTAGAATAGTTTGACCTATACTATTATCTAATTTCGCATTAGATCGCGGTGCAGACATACAACTGCCAGCGTCACTAGTAGCACCGCCATCACCTTGTTTTCTAGGTCCAAGATTATTATTCTTTGTATGACGGCGTTGCTTTCTAAAGAACTTTCTAGCAACACCACTTTGATGCGGATTATAAAACATTTCGACACAAGTCGGTTCAGTATACGTTGTAACAGAATTATTAGATCTATATTGTTGACGGTGTAATACAACTAAATTTACGTTAGCCATTTTTCTAACGTCGGGTAAAGATTCTCGATTGCTTAAAGCGTCTGTAAATTTAAATGCATTACACGTTTGAGATCTATTCGTACACCTCGACGAATTAATAGAATTCGAGTCAGATGTTACTTGAATTGCCTGAGAATTAGATAACGGTGGCACCAAATGCTGTGCTAGAGGATGCGTTGGTATTACCGGGTTCGTATCAGAAATGCTTCTTGTTCTGCAACACCGGTTTTTCCGCTTTTGCAACCAGCAACTCATCTTCAACCACTCTGATTTAACATCGTTTCTTACAATTCCATAAAAAAATAGTAGAAAAATACCAAGCGAACTTGAAAAAAGAGAATATAAAATGGAAAATATGATTTCATCGAACAACATGTATGAGCTGAATGGCTTCGCAGTCGCTGCTGCAGCAGAGAACCATGATATTAAATATAAAATAAATATAACAATTTGACCTTTTAATTGTCCTATTTGAGTGTGTTCAGAATCTACAATATCAGACGATACTGGCGCACTGTGCATGCTGTTTCTATTTATAGGCAGATTCGTGCTTGGTTCTAATAATTCTAAATCCATGTTTTCTGTGCCTTGCGTACCTTCGAATGATTGAGCAGTCACATCTTCATTTTGAAGTGCACATTTAATAAGTAAATAAAAAATAATTAAATACACAATCAAAATTGCTGCTGGAAGGAATAATGCAGCAAGAGCAGGACCCGATGTAAGAAAGCAATAAGAATGTCCTGCGTATTCTTGCAGATTTATTGCTCCAGATATACCACAAATTATCATAGCTATACCCCAGCCAACTAAATAAATACCTAGTAATGGTTTTGGTATTGGTTCATCTGACAATTCAGTATTTTGAATATCTTCGAGATCTGGTTTAGAAAACTGATTGTACATATTGCTGAAAATAAATTAAATTTTTACATAACGTCATTTAACAATAATGCAAATATAAGCGATAAAATGCATTAATAAGAACTTTGATCTGAGATAACTTCCTATACCAGGTATCCCAATTAACTTAAAGACCTTAAACATCTCACTTATTGCAACTCTTTTTAGAATGTAAGAAGTAATTACCTGGCAGTTGCCGCCATCCATAGTAGACAACACAAAGATAAGTAGTGAAGTGTTAATCCAACTCCTTGACAAATCTGGATGTTTTCTGTCTGATGAATGCCGACGGTATAAGAAAATGTTAACAATGCTACAGCGAACCAAGTGTTGATAACACAGTGTTTTGCTTTTTTTGGCATAGCAATAGACGTGTAACAAATAATATATGTTACAAAGATAATAATTAAACATATTATTGTCACAGTACTTCCAATATATATCGCAGGATTTGAGTATTTAAATTTTGCTCCAAGCAAACTAAAAAAGAAATAAAGATGAGTTTCGAAAAACAATATCGAGGTATTATTAAATACATACCTATTGGCGCTTCTATCGAGAAAAGAAATATCTTGTAGAAGTCCATAATATCCTAATCGATTGCAATGAAATAATATTAAATTGTTTAATTCGCTTCTTAAATGACAACCATCGCTCGTCCAGCCACCTGATTTATCAAGTGTTTCATCCCAGACCATGGGCTGCAATCTCTTTGCAGAATAATAATACGTCGGAATTCTTAACATGACATATACAGGTTCAGTTAAATTTTTGACCGATATTCCAACTGAAAATGTTTAAATTTTAACATTATTACTTAATTCCTGTACTTTTTTACAAATATATATTACTCGTACATACATAATTTGCTTCCAATAACACACGATGTAATGTCCATATTATTATTGTTATTAGGAAAGTCACTTTGGATGTTATCACTAATAGGAAATAATTTATTATTGCTATATGCAGATATCATTAACTGATGAGTAATGATTTCTTGTGAGTGTTCTAATAATGAAGCAGGCAAATGTATCGAAGCTTCTATTATTTTATCTTTTGTATTAATTGGAGTACTTCTATTGTTTGTGGTGCACTGTAAGAATTTTGAGTCCGAGTCGCCAACAAAAGCAACATTAGTGTACCATGTACATATCAATCCAGAAAAGCTGTTGCGTTTTATCTTAAATTCTTCTAAAGCCATATTTTTTCTGAACGATTGTATTGATGGAGTAAATTGCACTATTTTTTCCACTGTTTTTATTAGCCTTGTACATGACTTGAATGAAATTTCGGCTCGTTTTAATATGATTTTTGGCAAATTACTCACAGAACTGACAATATCAAGTAATATAGTTCCAAGATCTTTTTCTTCAACTAAAAAGTTCAAATATTTCTCTATGGTTTGAGTTATAAAATTTACTTCAATAGGATCGGTTACTTTTATGTCTTGTCCTGTGTAATTTTTAAATTTTTTGGCAGTTTCCAATAAATTAATCTTTGCAAGAGAAAGATTAGCTTTAGAAAATTGTTCTAAGCTTTTCGTTGTTTGGGATATATAAGGACACAGTTCTGTGTTTAGGCCTTCCCAATATCCCGTGTTGTTGCAGTGATAAAACGCTTTTGATGGCATTTGCATTGAGCCTGAGAAATGATTGCCTTCGCATGGCAATTCTGCTCTCCATCCAATCACAGTTTTTGGCCATGTGTAAACACCCTTATTGCTCTTAGTTACTGCAAGACATTAATTTATCAAATATTTATTTGCATCAGTATAAGAATAAAGGCTATTAGTTTTAGGGATGAACCTGCATCCTGTAATGTATTTTACCTGCTAGAGGACAATAACGAGTTTGATCAGAAATAACGATCACAATAATTGATTTCGTTCTATTTCCATTCACTGAAAGTAATAAACAATTCCACTGCCCATTATGTTCTTCTTTAACTGAAATAATACTTAGTGAACTGAAAAAATAGTGATATAACTATATCAATGTACACAATTATATAAAAATACTGGTTCAGTTTTTTATGAAATATTAAAATACCTGTCTACTATTCCACTGTCTTTAAGATATCGATTATCAACTTTAATATTAGATAAACTTTTTTGAGGATCTGAAAATGCATTTAAATCCACAACATTGGTAGTAGTGTTAGGATACCATAGCCAACTCAATTTTGCATTTTTATCCTCTGTGATACTTGGAGCTCTACACTTTAAAGTCAATGAATCTCCAGCAAAAACGACTTGATTTTGGATAGGTCGAAGTTCTATTGTAGGAGGTGCCCATTGGCATTGAATATTTTCTGAGTATCTTAACTTTTTTACGAATTCTCCTTTAATATTTTCAGGAGATGTACATTTTGGAGCATTACTGAAACATTGGACACAGTTTATTGGACATCCATGAAGACGAAAATAAAAAGTATGTTTTATAAGTAAATGTATATTACATTAATTTAACAGAACTCTTGTGAACCCAATCACTAAACCAGTATAATTCACAATCACATTTCCATGGATTACCAGAGAGATCTCTAAAACAGAATATAATGTTAAACCTCCATAAATGGAAATCTATACCTAGTTGCTAGAATCATCTCCTGTATTATTCTGAATACTCACAATTGTTTTAAGGACTTAAGACGATAAAAAGTGCCTTCCTTCAACGATATTAACTTATTTTCATTTAATTTCCTAAAACATTTGAATAAATGAATACTATTCTGAATATTCCTAAATGTAACTTGATGTATATGAAAATATTTAGAGCTATTAAAGTATATGGATGTAAAAAAAAAGTAAGAACTCACTTACAAATGTTCTAAAGCCAGTAAATCATGAAATAATGATGATATCATGACACTTATGTTGTTTCTTGATAAATCACTAATAATTAAAGAAACAATGTACATATAAGGTACATATAAAATATTTAATAATATATAAGTAATAAACTTACAGTCTTTTTAAATTGGATAATTTTCGAAATGCATAAGCATCTATGGATAAGATTTGGTTCTCACTTAAATCTCTAAAATTCAATATATATAGTATTAATAGACAATATTATATAACACATTTGTTACTAACAAGTTAATATGTCAAAGTGACATGACCATTTTTGTGAAACTTTAGTAGAAAGTATTTCTGTTAATATAAAGTTATATTGATGTAAGTTGTAAAAACAATTAAGCCACTATAGTGGTCCCTTGTTAAAAGATATTACCTAGAGGTAATAACTTTCTATCAGTTTCAACAAAATCAGTTATATCTAGCAAAATATCTATAACATATATTCTTACAGTCTTTCTAAATTTCCAAGACCATTGAAACAACCTTCACCAATATGAGTTATGTTGTTTTGTGATAAATCCAAACGTTTAAGGTTTGTTAAGTTTTTAAAAATATCAACATCAATGTCAAAAATATTATTTTTACTCAAATCCCTGGAAAATATTATTTTATGAGTAGTGAAAGAAATTATACTATATATCGTAACAAAATACTCCCTCTGTAATCTTACAATTGCACCAATTCCAAACTGACGCTGTCAAAATTAATGTTTTTAATATCCTGCAATTCATTGCTACATTTAACACGTAACCATTCTGCTTGTGCACCCAGTTTGCAGGTACAATATTGTGGACATGTTTGTACTGTTTTTCCTCTTGCTTGGGTCAATATTAAAAACACAAGTGCAATTCTCATCATTGTGGAAGACTTTTACCTATATAACAATAAAACCAATTTAAAAGGATAATATAAAAAATCATGAGCGTCAAAATGTTTGTATACAATATGTTTACAAAGTAGTATTGTTAACATCAAAAAGTAAATATATTCGACAGAGTAATTATAATTTCTTTTGTTTACACAGTGCAGGCTACATTGTCATCAAATACATAATTTTCACTCATAATTAACTATTTATCTCATAAAAGAACAAAGATAAAGTATATAATGTTTGTTAAAATGTACACAATACAGTTATAATCGTAAGTTACTTACAACATTCACGATCACGACAATAATTGTATTTGTCACATCCTTGTAATGTCAAACTTTAAAGGGTTTTCTCACATATTGTCCAAAACTGTTTGCAAACATTCATTGTAAATGTTCACAGGAATACAAAAGTATTGTCAGGGTAAGTACCGCGATATCTATGAATTACTACAAACTATTGACTACATATACAGAAATCTTTCGATAGCAGTTCTCTGTCTTTCGACAGATTTGAAGCAAGCTATGTTGCGTGGGTTTTTGGGGATATTATACAGTTCGTTCACGTTAAAGAATACATACAGAAATACATACATACACTATACACGGTCGAACACAACACAATACAGACATGACAATGTATGCATGCACATATATATGTGTATATACATGTACTCTTTTATGTACTCCACTCTTTCTCTTTGAAAGCGCAGGACCACATTGAACAATATATACGTATCATATTCCCTTCTACAATATACGGTTTCATGGTGCAGATTGCAGCGTCACATATGTACATACGCGCCGTTCTGAAACTAATCTTACTGTTGGTACCAAAAAGATTAAATCTTCAGAGTTAGACTAGGTTAAACTGCAAGAAATAGCATTTTTGATTATTGTCGCAGTCCTTGATGTCTCAGTTTCATTACCGTTTGTATATTTTGTACAGAACATGTTGACTTTAACTCCAAGGTATTGAAGTGTTACGTGGAGGAGCGTACAAAAGGAAAAATCTCGTGTTAATAGGGACATTTGTTTATTCTCGAATACAGTAGTATTAAAACTATATTCATAATGTAGGCAGAGGTTCATTTTTACATACAATGTTCCCGCTAAATATACAAAATGTATTTTAACCATATACTTATTGAGAATTCTCAAGTTATTCGACAAGCAGGGATGGCAATTTGTATTTATTTGTATGACATTTTTTACAATTCTCAGAACATATATTATTCTTAATACTCACGATTATGCGATTTTAAATGTTACGTTATTTACGTACAATTATACGAAAGATATTCTATATAACAGAATATGGTAAAATTCTTTTTATTTGATTGTTGTATACTATAATTTATAGGTACATCAATAAATTAGTGTGCATGTTAATGTCAACATATGTGTGGCAGAATTGAAGAAGAAAGTTTAGGTGTTATTCAGCCTTTGGACATGATTGTTAGGCAGTCAACACAAAAATGAAAGTTAATAATGGACCACAGAGTGGGACATTTACGAGCGTTTACTGATAAGTGAGTTGTATAAGAACACACATCACTTACGCCAAAACGATAAGGGCATTGCTCCGTATTCTTTTATACTAAAATTTCTAATCTACAATTAAGATTATTTAAATTGTTACAATTTGGACGAGTGCGCGCCCTTTCTTGGTATATTGCTAAAAGGCTTCAGTAATGGATGCAATGATTGGCTCACTCTGAATGCCATAATATCATCTATCTTCGTATAATCGAAATATTCCACTATTGAATTATCCAAATCAGTACTTTCACTTGCTTCCTTTTCGGGTGTATCTTTATCTCCTATAGTTGAAACAATGTGTACCGATAATTTATGTTGCTTATTACGCTGTAGCATGTTCTACAAAGAATGTTCATTTTAAATTAATAAAAATTATACTAACATTGAAATGTATAACACAATTTTGGTACATACCTTGTAGAATTCCAGTACATCTGCCTTTTCTATAGTTCTCAAATGTGCAACCTCAATATTCACTCGATCAAAATGATACTGTTGCGATGATATTTCATTGTAAAAGATATTAGTTAAGGTGTTCAGCAATTTTGGCTTTTCTAGACATTTTACTGCCAATGATTCTTTGTGTCTATTAAATTCTTCATCTGACATATTCGTTATGGTTTCCTAAAGTATTATAAAAGAATAATAGTATCATAATTTTCAAACTATTATCATTAAATTATTAACAATAGTTGACAATTTGATATACAACATCGAGAAAATCTGATATGATCGGAGAAATATTAGACAAAATGAAATTCTAGGATTTCTAGAGTCAAGAATATTGAAAATAGTTCTACTAACCACCATAGATTGTAAAAATATGTCAATTCTCTGTTCGACATATTTAGGATGCTTGTCACTTTGAACTAATATTATTAAACCTTGTACAATGTTAGTCCTTCGTACATTACTAAATAAAATGTACCCTAATTGCTCCTTAGTTCTTAATGTAGTAAAGCATGGTTCTGAGATAATTTGCGCCAAGAGCTCAAGTAACATATTTGACTCTGTTGACTGTAATCCAGTTTGATAATAAACGTATACACACGAACTTTTATGAAATGTATTTTCTACTTCAAATAAGAAATTGCAACCTAAAAATAAAATAAAACAGGAAAATTATTTCGTTTCTAAATAAAACAATTAAATAATAGATAAGTTTACAAAACATTCTTTGTCTCTTAACTTACCATCTTCCAATCTAATTTCACGATTCAAAATCATATGCCTGGCCAAGAGAGGTATCCTCTGGGGAACTGAATTCATTAATTTTGATTCTATTAACTTAGCTGTCTCAAGAGCCTCTGACTTTGTGACATTGCCATGAACTAGACATTCCACATGTACCTTACTCAAAAATTGTGGAATAAATTGTTGTATTTTTTCAATTGTTAAATCTGTAAAGTGATATAATATTTTCAAAAATAAATATAGCATGAATTATATTCATAATTTTCACAATTACTTCATTATCCTATACTCACATGAAGTAGCTTTTAACAATTCGTCCTCCATCCAAACCTGTTCTGATAACAAAACAGTAAGGTAATAACATGCACGAACATATGGTGGATCAGTATAAGAGTTTTTTAGACTTCTGATATACTGAAATTTGTAAACGTCTAAGTGAGTGTAAGTATGATCATTATTATGTATTATAATGTTTACATAAAAATTAAGTAATATGTACATACATTTTCTTTTAAAGCTTCAAATCTCTTTGGATCAATCTTAAGGTTGATCATCTTATCCAGAATTTCTTCTAAAAACACAAGCTGTTTATCATCATACCCAGCAATTGTTATCTGAAAAATGTGTTTATTACAAAAAGAATTACTAACTGTAATATTCATAAATTAACTTTTGTTCACATTTCAAACTGTCAGTAGGTTTGTTTAAATACGAAAAAAATTCATACTCACTGTTATTCCATATTTGGAAATATGAGTGTCAAATTTGAGATATGCTAAGTCAGCAGCATATGTATATTCATTCGAAGCATCACGAAGTAACAGCATAAACATTACAGTTAAGGCACTGCTAAGAGGGTCTATGTATGTCAATGGACTGTGTAAAATATAAAATATAAAATATTTTTCAGTTTGTGATTGACAGTTTCAATTTTACATATAGCTTATTTTTTCAGTACTTTACCTGGCAAAATCTATCCACAAATTGGCTTTGGGTACAAGAAATTCATCATCTTGTTTAAACCATAATCTCATGAATGGAGTATCTTCAATAATTACCGGATACTTGGTCACCTAAAAAATAAGATGAAATAAATATCTGTACAATATATAATTATTTAATAATTTAATAAATTATTTAATAATTTTTAATTATTAATTACATTCTCCGCTGATTTTATATCAAATCGCTTTGGGATAAATTCATTTTTTTGTGGTAACTGAAGATCTGGATTGTAACCAGCATTGCTCCATTGCTCAATTGTGCTTTTTGGTATTTTCTCTTTTTTAAATTTAGTGCCATACCATTTTTCAGTTTCATTACTTATACTTTCATATAATTGTCCAATGACATGAATTCTTACTTTCTCTGGCACTAAATATTTCATAATTGATTCAATTAACTTAGGGTCCCATGTCATGAATATGTTACCCGCCACCAAAATTTCTTCCATTGGATAATCTTGCACACAGGATACCAAATGAATAACATACTTCTTTGGTGGCATTTTTTCCATGAATCGAAAATTCATTTCGGCAATGTCTTTATATTCCTTTAATAAGAAATAACTGTAAAGTTTGAGTAACCTAAACGAGCTAATTAAAATTAATAAGTATGATATGCAGATATATAGTAACTGGATAAATAAATTACACAATTAAGAACGATGTTTTAAGATAAAAAATTAAATGAAGTAATCAAATTTATATAAATCCATTAAAATTTGTTTAGACTAAGAAATGTGCTCTCTTCTAACGTGTAACATCCGCATAAATATTTAATTTAAATCAATAATTTACTAGATAGTTGACTATACCACAATATTGCGGATAATTTTTATCTATGTATACACATTTATATATACTTATGCAGTTTTGTTAACTATATTGAATAGTAATTGTAATTTGTGTGTAATTACATTGTATATCCATTCAACGGGTCCATGTTTTTTTAACATATTAATGTATTGGAAAGTCAATAGAATGATATCATCAACATGCTGTATACCTTCCTCTGTTAAATCAGCAATAACGTTAAAGAAGTTAAAACCTCTGGCACTTGGTCGTTTGCCTGACATAACAGAATTACACCATCCTTTTGCTTTCAGTGCAGATAGTAAAGATCCTTTTCCTTCGTGTCCTAATAAATATGCTAGATAATATGCTGGCTAGAAGAAAAGTATTTAAAATGAATTCTTATTAAATAATAAAGAGTAATAAAGCATAAGGTAAATATATAATTATTACCTCAGATTTGTAATGCGCTCGTAAATCAGGCAAAGGAAATGTAATATTTAAACGTCTTTTGTTCCTTATTGGAACAATGTACCATTTGTGTTGGAAGTCCTCTTCGGTAAAAGGATGATCCAACCACACAGGTATTTCAATATCCTTATTTTTTACATGCGAAAATAATTTTACTACCATTTCCTCAAGTTCATCTAAACTTTCTAAATACAAAATAAGTTTTGTATAACCATCAATATTCTACTTTAATATACAGTGTTAATAAAAACTTCCAATTAAAACAATTCTAAATAAAATGTGTATAAAATATTTGTCAATGAAATGAATAAACTTACCTTTTCCAAGTACACATAATGCCATTGCATTAGCTGAATAATATGTTTCATGAAATTCAAGTAATTTTTCTCTTATATTTATGTTCTTTTGCTTTGGTATGATCTCCAGCGTTTCTTTATTTCCAGTACCAAATTTTGCAAAAGGATGACTTGGATTTGCAGATGATTTCTCCAACTGAAAAGCACGCCACGTATCATTTGCGAGATTGGCTTCGTGTTCCAGATGGACAGCATTTAATTCTAAGTCAGTTAAAGCTTCTGTAAAAAGTGGTGCTATAAAAAAATTGGCAAAACGATCTAATGCCCCTTCTAAATTTTCTGAATGTATGCTGAAGTAATAATTGGTGTGATCCATATTTGTTGCTGCATTGTATGTACCACCATGTTCTGATAGGTATTTCTTATATTCATTTTTTTCTGGATATTTTTCAGTTCCTAAGAATAGCATATGTTCACAAAAATGTGCTAAACCTGGTAAATCATCAGGATCATTTAAGTAGCCTGCAACAGTATTAAGATATTATTAAACTGATTCCATGTACAATATTATACAAAATCTAATTTTTAAGTATAATAGAAGAATTTGATTCAAAGTTACCAATATTTACATCTAAAGATGCAGCACTTTCGTCAGTTGTTGGATTACTAATAAGTAGAATTTTCATTTTATTTTTTAATAATAAACCTCTATATTCCCTCATATCATTTTGCGACTTGGTAATATTATCATATCGTTTCTCTACATAATCTTGTGATGCCATGTTTGATGATTTATATCTGTAAAAATAAGAATACAACACTTAGCTAAGATAACTATATAGATTTCTCTCTTTCTACATATAATTTATAAATAAGATGTAGAAATAAATCAATTTTTTCATCAATGTTAACACACCTGCTAAAAAATACTTTATTATGACATAAGTATAAATACCATAGCTTATATCCCATCAGAAAAACTATTATATACTAAACGAATTAAACTATTACAAATTACATGAAAAATTTTAGACAACACATCTTTTATATTTTCCCATAATTGTAAAATTTCATCAACTTACTTCATTTAGATGTATAGAAAAACTTTTTACCAACAAAATTATCGGTTTATGTATCTTTTTTAATATGATATTTGTTTATATGCAATGAATCTTTAAATCTTTATACATATACATATAAAGCAGCTCGAAGATATTATTTTAATTGGGTCAACATGTTGTTAGGTTATATCTTGTACATATAAAACGTATGTATAATGTGTGCATGAGTCACAACTCAATTCTATGTTGTACCAATTTAATTTCTGCGAGCGTCGAAACAACTTTAATGTTTTGAACAGTATAAACAAATGTACATATGTATGTATAAACGTATGATCGGGTACAATATATTTATGTAATTATGTATACATGTGTTACTTGTGTACATTAACGAGCAAATCAATTGTAACAATGCATAGATGAAACAGGAACTTAATGTGACTTAACTAGCGATTAAATTCATTTGATTGTTTCACAAACGATGAAAAACTCACTCGCATAGATCAGGCTCAAATTATTATTAAACATCTACAGGATTTTGTTAAAAATATTAACATACCTGCGGAACAATAAAGACTGCACTGAAACGTAAGAAATTCGAAATCTAGCTATGCGTGTTAAAACCATTCTTTGAGAATTGACGCAACCGGTGGATTACATATTTTTTAAATTAATTGCATATTGGTGTCCATGAACCCCTAACCATTCTTTGAACAACGAGCGATCAGAGATACAAAAATTATTATATTGTTAAAAACAATTCTTTGAACTCTACTATAAATTTACTATTAATTCGAAGCTACGTATGATCAAGTGTATAGAAATTGAATGTTACAATTTTTGCTTCCTATTTAAAGTTATTGTTATTAGTAATTAATGTTCATTATTTGTCACAGATTATATGTTATCCGCGGATAAAATTTAATTGCTTTTAGGTGATTGCTTATCACATTGATTGCGACTAATATATAAACGATATATAACCAAAAAGAATAACAATGTAAATAGTATTTATAATAACATATACTACGTAGTGTTGCGTGATCGCACGAACTTAGCTACGATAGCGCTGTAATTTTCACAATTACAATTATCAGAAATAAGAGTACGATATCAATTTCCAAATAAGTGCAGAATAAATATTTAGTCGTTAATATTATTTAATTCATTCTTATGTTCGCGTTCTTCTACTTACATTACGATATATATTTAAATTTCAGTTAGGCCAAATAAAAATCAAGCAGATAATTGCTTTAGCGATGACTAAAACTCTGGCTACTTCGATCACATTTAATTTCAATCAGTTATTTTTCACAGTGATACGCGATTTTTCGTGATCGCATTTGATTGGCGAAGAGCATATGTAACTGTTCTTTGTATACGTTTGCACATCGCTATTCAGTCAATGAAAATAAGCAGTAATCCTTACCTGTATTTATATTTTATGCAAATCAAATAATTAATGGAAATGTAAACTCTGCATTTTTCATTTAAAAGTATTTTATTTTATTTGTGAAAGAGATTGAAGTCTGAAAAGAGTCTGTTCTGTTGATTGTTGCTGCCTGGCTCCTCTGGTTGGCACGTGGCGGTCAAGATATGGGTGGCAATTGTAGATACAACTTAGGATACTAAGTCTATGGTTGTAGGTAGTACTTCGGTAAGGTCGGTAACTGTTGTAGGTAAGGTAGGGAATGGCAGAGAATGATATAAACCTTATAGCCATGATAATATGATATAAGAAAGATACGGATACTTATGGATTAAATCGACGCGTCGGGAAGCTATGACTGTGATATTAATATAGATGCGGATATTAGGCAACTGAATCATGTTGTGAGACGATCGTAACTTCTCCTGAAGGATTCTGTACCCTTTGTTTAATTTTTTATGCATTAATTTTGGTAAAATTAATGTTTTTAGGTCATGGACCTAATTAGATAAGTTTTCATAGATAAGTTTTCAATGGTTTTAGATTGATTGCAAATACAAAAATTCTTTACTTATTTGTACAAATATTTTGCTTATTTCATCTTTCACATTATATTTTATATATGTTCAACTACTCATTCGTAAATAAGACAGCACATTTTTATATCAATAACTTATTAGATATTTAAAATTACTTTTTTAATAAAAAAAAACGTAACAGCATTGTTTTCTCCTGCCCCGTGCATGACTCAAACCCCGCATTGATGTTGCACGTTACATAGATACTAGGCGATCGTGTGAACATGTTCGTGAATTTTCTAGAAGGTATCTACATCCCCACCTTAATATTTGTTTCCTAATTTCAAGTCTCGTGCGAGGACTTGTGAATTTAACGTTATTTATTCGTTCATAAGGATATTGAAGTCAAAAACGTGTTCCGAATATCTAAAAAATTGTGTCTGCAACAAAGTGGACAAAGTACTCCAATAATTTTTAGTTGGAAATTGTGTTATATTAAATATAAAGAGAAGTGACTGGCACAATTTTACAGAATATCGGCAAACATTTTTGTAAGTAAATTATATACATAATATCATTATTATGTAAATCTGTGTTACGTAGTAATTCACGTGAAAATGATTGATTTTATAAACTTCATTTTTTAGGTTATTATGCATATGTAATATTTATTTTAAAATTTCATATATTTAGGTTGAAGGTCTAACAATTTTCTAATTTTGGATAAGAAATTTGAATGCTTATTGTTATTCGTAATCATTTTCATTGATGTATCTAAAACATGTTTAATAATTTTAATTGTTAAACAAGCAATTAGTTCTACAATTGCATGTAGTAATTGTGGTGGCAGTTTAATGTATTAAAATTAATGTGATGACAATAAATCACTACAAAATTTTTATAAACTTGATTTCTATATGAAATATGCATATAAAACTGTGATATTTCATTCTAATTTTTAAATAGAAATAACTATATTATTATATAATTGTATATCTATGAATCAAATGAAAATATGTAAGAAAATAACTTATTTATCAAGTTAAGGTCACAAGCATATTCAGTATATCCATGAATGACTTATAAAAGATGCAACTCTATATTTAAAAGGTATTATATGTAGTACTTTTACCAATAGTATAAAGTTTATAATGTGTGCAATGTATTAGTAAATATGAGTAGAGTAAGTTATATCTTATAATTGCATTTGTTGATGTTAACAATGAAACTATAAAAAATAAGGAACACAATGTTTTTGTAATTTGTTAAACATCTTCCTTCCTTTTGTATTATTAATCCATGATTTAATACAAGTAAATATAATAATTATTTTGATTACAATAATTTTAACAATGTAACTTTGCTTTATATGTTCTAGGAATATCTTGGATAAAGTTGATATATTAGGGTGTTGCAATAGTACTTACTCAGTACTTGTTTCACTTATAAGATGGCAAAGTGGGGTGAAGGTGATCCCAGGTGGATTGTTGAAGAAAGGCCTGATGCCACTAATGTCAATAACTGGCATTGGTATGTTAAACTACATACATATGTATATATTATTAATAAGTGGAAAAATTATTGCTTATGAGTATTAATTGCTCAAATGACTGGTAATGTCTTTCTGTAATGCAATCTATTTAATTGATCACATTTTGTTCTTCAGGACAGAGAAAAATGCCTGTGCATGGTCCCAGGATAAGTTGAAAGAATTATTTACCAATATGAAGATAGAAGGAGATCAAGGTTTATATCTTTTAATATTTTATGTGTAAATTAATTCCAGTAGCATTTGAATGTTGTAGTGTGTAATTTTTCTTACTATCTCTTTTCTGCACCAATCATTCATTTGTTATAAAGTTTATATTGGATTTGATTTTCAATTATTGACTTTTTAATATACATATACACTCGGCGAATGTAGTTAACGAATGAGACGATTTTAATGGGAATTAACCTTTTGATCTATTCATAAAAAATGAATATAAATTGAATTCGTATTTTATATTTATTTTATGCACAGCACAAATTTATGGGTTACTACCTGTTGGTGTATATGTATGCGTATATGTACGTCATTGGTATATTTATATAGAATTTTTTTCAGTTGTATGTACGGTAACAGAAGTAGAGAAATGCAAGGGTGAGGCAATGGCTAACAATAGGAAAGGTAAATTAATTTTCTTCTATGAATGGAATATTGTTTTAAAATGGATATGCAATGGAAAATCTGATAAGAAGATTGAGGGTAAAATAAACATTCCAAATCTATCTGAGGAGAATGATATTACTGAAGTAGATGTAAGTAAATAATATTAACACCTCACTGTCATTATTGTTTGCAAGTCATAAATACTTGCTTCATAAATAATTTATGGTTTAACATGTTCACCGTTTTGGCATCTACATTGTTGATAGCAGAATAACTATATTTTTTTACAAGAACAATAATAAATAAATTTCTTCTAATACTTGCATAGAATCATTCCACTAATTTCAAAATAGTTTCAAGATTAATTATATTTAGTGTTATGTCATTTTTTATTTTCCATTAATCATTTCAATGTCACGTATTAATTATATTACATTATTACATACGGATTACAGGACCGTGAACGTATTAATCTTGTTATGATCCTCAGTTTTATTATACATTGTGAGTAGTGAGGAAGAGGTGTATTAATACCTAGTTCTTTATGCTTTACTCATCCTTAATTTTCATATGATAACTCACTTATTTACTATTTCTAGATATTATAGAATGTTTGTTTTTCTGTTATGCTTTGTTAGGATTTGTTTAAAATGTGCGATTATGAGTAAAATATATTTTGTTAATGTTTTTTTTTGACGTATGAAAATGATGAATAAATTAATAATGACAAAGATCTTTCATTAATAATTTATTATCAAACTTAGGAATTACCAGTAAGATGATGAAGGTATCTTGATCAATTACAGATCGAAATTACTTTGAAAGATAGTACAGATGAAGGCGAAGCTGTAAAACATTTTTTGCACACGAAAGGAAAGGATGCCATCCGAGAAAAGTTAACGAAATATGTCTCCGCTTTAAGAGAAGGTAAGTGGGGAGAGAGGGCTTTTCTAATTGTTATGTTGAGAACTTTTAATTACGAGAACGAAATACTTCTATGGATAAATAAATATTTGTAGATTATATTAATTTGTATTCTTTGGTCAACAGAATTTGCCGCTGGAATGATTCTACCAAAAAAAGATAGTGCGAAAGAGAATGTTTCAAGTATCACCTCTGTATTCAATGCAAAAGTAAGTATAGAAATAACTACAAAAATAATATTCGAAATCTTTATGCAACATTGCAAAGTACTATTGCGTTTTGAGTTCATGCGTTTTACTTGGTCAAGTAAATTGAAAGAGTAGTAGTAGCAGTAGTAATAGCATTAATCATACACATTATATATTTTTTATATAATAAGCTTGATCAATATGGTCGAGTGACTATTTTATTTCGTACAAGCAAAAATATTTATAACATGCAAACATTACGATTCAAGTTACTGTACTTTTGCAAATTTTTGTGCGAGTTTTTTATATTTTACGGTTTATTAATTACATATTTTTTAATTAATTGTTGAAGATGCAAATGAATTCCACAGTGGCGTTGTCAAATAAGGGAAAATCATTGGGAGCCAAGATTTTGACATCAACGATTAAGCAGCAACATAAGTTCCAATGTAGAGCAGAAGATTTCTTCAATGTGTTCACGAAGACTGAGGTAAAATTTCTATCATTCTGATTAAACATAATAATTACTTTGTACAACAAACCGTAACATCTTGGGTTACGAACTTTTAGTAAATGTTTCTGATCGACTTTCGGAAACTAAACAGAAATTTGTAATATTTTTTTGAAGAACGTCAATTTAATTTACACACTAGTAAACTGTGGACTCCACTGAGCAAGCGTACATAGTTCAATATTACATTTTAATTAGGGAAAATATGTTTGTTGTAAGTCCGTTGTTTTAACGCTCCACTAGCATCTACTTTGCATTAATGATAGCGTACACATTGATGGTATGGCACACCCATTTTTAGAAGCTTGGCAATTAGAAAAGAAAATCGATTCTCTGATAATTCAAACCTTTTAATTCATGTACAAGATTATCGTTTGCAAATTTTAAACAAAGAAAAAGAAAGATTGGACAGGTTTTATTTGATTTGGTAACAAAACAAGTATAAAAGTACTTTCCTTGTTTATCTTCCTCATACATCAATTACTATTTTAGAATCATTTTGAATGATCATATACTGAGCGGTGTAATGACTATTTACCATATCTCCGAAACAATGGAAGAGAAAAATTTGTTTAACAAAAGTTGCACAGAAGAAGTCATCATATGGCGATGAAGATTTCTTTGTAGGCAGAGGTACTTCCGAGATATTATTTATATTTTCAAATACAAGCAGTTACCAGTAAAAACTGTTCATACCAATAAAATGATCTTAATAACATTATTATTCAGCTGCTTTCATTATCATTGGTATTTTGATTTTGACGAAGAATGTGGTGATAGTGGAAATATTTGACCATTTTTTAGATTCGCGAAACAAAACAATTAAAATTTAATTTTAATTGTTACATTCACAAAATTATTATAAATGCATTGATTACGGTGATTAATTATCTTTCGGTAGGAAATCTATTTTCAAACTAACAATGTCTTTTTACAGATGGTTCAGGCGTTCACGAAAGGACCGGTAAAAATGGAGGCGAAGAAGGGTGGAAAGTTTGAACTGTTTGGTGGTAATATTCATGGAGAATTTACTGAAATTACACCCACGAAGATTGTGCAAAGGTGGCGTTGTAAACAATGGCCTGATGGACATTACAGTGAAGTAATTATTGGCATCTCGGAGAAGAATGATCATACTGAAGTTAATTTAACGCAAACAGGTGTACCATCCAGGTAACAAAATTAAAATGTTATTTTCTTAGAACAATTGTACATCTAGACGACAGTGCGCTGAAATTAATGATACCTCTATCTCTGGATATACTGTATTCCTCTACATAATTTTATTATTTATTACCAACACTTTACTACCATATCTATAATTGTGGAACAATATGTAATAACTTGTAATTATTTTATAGCGAGGAAGAATCAACGAAAGAGAATTGGGAGAGGTACTATTGGGATGCTATAAAACGTTCATTTGGATTTGGCTATTTCATGTGATCTATGTATGTTTTAAGTTTACCTTGCTTACTGATAAGTAGAAGAATTATTAAAATGTGTACTATTGTGCGTCGCCTCGCATATCTTTTACGAATTAGCCACTTAATAATCAATCTTGAACAAATTGTGTCTTGTTTCGATTCTAGTTACTGAAACTTTTCATTTTTCAACCTTTTCTATTTAATACGCTGCATCATTTAAGCAGAGCATCATGTTTTGCTTATACTTGAAATATCGGTGAGACGTCTGTATTGATAGTTGTATCTGTCAAATAAAACAAGTTAAAATACTTAATCCTGTCCTTTTCCTTATTATTAGTTACTCTTTTTCCACATAACATTATTATGCATTTATTATGGTTTTTCCTATAATATGTGTTTTTTCTAGAATAAGTCTGGAAACAATGATTCAATTTTCTTTAATTCATCATTACACTATAAATTTAATCGATGTCTATAATTAAGAAATCAGTCAAAGTTTCATTCTTACATTTACACGCCCGCTTACAAAAAAATCATATCAAATCATGATCCAATGAAATTGTTTAACGTTTATTTGGAACATTTTTTCGATTTGCAATTTCCATAAAGTCACCCTGTTTTTTGCGAATTAAGTAAATATAATATTTATTTATTTAAATTTTATATAAATAATGTTTGATTAGCGCAAGTATACTTAATATCCTTAATCAATCTAAGTCGATCCATAGTTACTCTAAAAATATCTCAATTATCTTAGCTGGAATAACCGAGCATCTGTATGTGGAAATTGTTATTTACAGTTAATTCCTCTTAAGAAGATTTTGTTAGAAACAGCTTACTGTTAAACTTTGTTAAACAGCGATTGTTAAGATCGGGTTTACGATATAATGTTAAGCAAAATTCCGAACACTGTCAACCTTTGTCCTTGCCATTCGCCGGCATAGACCTTTTGTACCTGCTTCTAGAGATAGTGTTTAACATTTGTCACTTCAGGCGCAAACAAGGTCACCTGCCGATACGAGTGGCATGATCTTTCAATGGCTCATTGTGACGTTAACCTTATGCAGTATTCATGCCAACGAAGGGCATAGCTTGTGAGTCACGATAAAATGTAAAACGCGTAGGATTTGAATTTTCTTAAACATTTAACAACATATTTCCTTACAGAAAAGAATGAAAAAAGTTGTTTATAATTTTCAGTATTAAAAATTTGATATACCTATTAAAGAAATGATTGCAATCGATATAATATAAACCATTAAACAGTATTCTCGAAGTATTCAGAAACGCTATTGTTTGATTTTTAATAAGACTAATTTTCAGTTGTATTCGAATTAATTTTTGTCTTTACGTAATATTATTAAGAAATCAAGCGAATGTTAATATATCTCTTTTCATTTAGTTAATGCAAGCAATTTCTATTTCTGAATAAAAAAACTTTATTTTAATACTTAAAACATATAATACATTTTCACTTATCCGAAAGTGTTCACAAAAACTAAAAGTATCGGGGATTTTATCTGGTATTCGCGGAATGAAAAAGTAAACGGAAGAGATAAAATCTTTATCTACAGAATTCCGTTTTTAAGAAAAACAATTTTAAAAGTTCATAAGGTACGCGGTCCAAAGAAACTTTTAAGCCAGGGCGGCTAAAGTGTCTGCTCACGGCTTACCGTTTCTACTTGTTGTGTACACCAGTGCCGGTGCGGTGCTGGCTAAAATAGTATTTGAAATGGAAACTGAAACTGTTTTTAGAGACCATTTCTTAAACTGTATTACATTAGTTAATTTTAAGTAATTATTTGCTTCCTTACGAACTGAAATATTATCTTAAAATGTTTATTTAATTTTACAAGTATGTACAGTGTATCATTTAACACTTACTTGTATAAAATATATTTACTTGTGATTCTACCTAAATAATAAAACAAAAGGTAGAATAAAATTGATTCATTCGAAGTTTTACATCAGCGAAAAATCAGATAAAGATCCGCCAAGTTCGCATGAGCTACAATAAGTAGAACCGGCTGATCTTGATCAGACGCGTCAGTGATCATCTCTGCTATTCAACAGGCGCGTCTCTGCTTAATTTTCAAATTCGTTTTTCTTGCAAACGATGTCTGAAACGAAACAAATTTATTCTACATCTTGACCTTATCTTTTTACGTAGAATCACCTCCATCCTGATTGTCCTATACATCTCTAGATCTATTTACATATCGCTCTAGAGATCATATTTTTCACATTCCATTCTACAATTTTTTCTTCCTTTTTGCCCCGCAATATTCTCCCTACACATAGACCTGTCTCTTTCGTCTCTTCGCAATCTTCTAACAGGTGTTTCAACGATCCTCTTTCTTTCGCAAATATCTCATTTTTTAATCCATCATCCAATATGTATTTCTCCATTTTATGTTATCTTTTTTTCCTTTTTCTTCCAACTACCTTACTCTTAATTTCTATTTTTCGTTATACCTAGATTCTTTTATTTTATTATGTTACCCCTCAATTTCTCCCTCCCCATATCTCCTCCTTTCCCACCTTTCTTTATTCTTTCACGGCGAAAACTTTTTCCATTGTTCCTAGTAATGAACTTTATTGAATTTCCTTAAGGTTTTCAAATGGTTCATCTCTTTGCATATTAACATAGTAATAAAATAAAGTAACATAAAATTAAATAATTAATATAAGATAAAATAACATCAAATTAAATAATTAAATTAAGATAAAATAACATCAAATTAAATAATTAAAATAAGATAAAATAACACAAACTAAGATAACTAAAATACGGTAAAATAACAGAACGAAATAACTAAAATGAAATACAATACTTGTATGACGAGTTTAAGAAAAACATTAAAAAATGTTCTAAAGTTGTACTATTTAATACCATAAAATCATCAATTAGCAATTATACGTTTGGTTCTCTATTGCCTTTGCTTCTCTCTCTCTCTCTCTCTCTCTATTGTTCCCAGTATCACACCCACGTCTCTCCTTTAGGTACACCTCTCTCAAATTACCGCTTCGGCGAGGGCGTTTTGAGTCGATCGAAGCCATAAAAGGGAATCCATAGAAGCCGAAGGTTACCACCTTCTTTATCGTTTGAAAAACATTTTGAAAACTATCGGAAGCGCGAGCGTACGCGTAACCGCCACTGTTCCGCGGCCGAGAGAGAATCAATTTCGCCGTACGAATAAGATAAGCTTGCGTTCGATTTCGGAATTCCGGGTACTTTGGGAGGAGCTGCGAGGTGTAAAAAAATTCGGAACGCGGCGTGTGGCGGTCCAGAGAATAGTATCTAGTAGGCAAGGACCAATGTCCCATACGTATGAATGGGCTGAACACGAAGACTCGACTCATGCGCGCGCTTCGAAAATCAAAATCAATGTGGTCCTCCCCTCGGAACTCAACACCGGCCTTGCTCCGGTTGCCCACGCCCTTAGTGTGCCTCGTACTTCCGTCGCGAACGCATCCTTCGTGCAATCATCGTTGCTTTGCGTCCTCTTCTCTCCTTCGCTCTGCTTCTCTCTCTCTCTCTCTCTCTTCTCTATTTCTCTTTCCCTCACCCACCCTCGCAGTCTTCTCTCTCTCTCTCACTCACTCACTCACTCAGTCAATCTCTCTCTCTCTCTCTCTCTCTCCACGTTTACCTCTTTCTCGATTTCTCTCTTTCTCAGTTATTTGCTCACTTACTCTCACGCATATACACGTACGCGGGTACATTATATAACATACACGCGGTTGGTCCTCTCTTGATCCGTGCGTCGTCTACTTGTTGTGTTGTCTATCCTCTTTGGGTTTAGGTTCGGGCTCGAGTGAATCGAGAGCGACGGGAATGTGTGTCGCCGATGATCGGCGGAAAAGAGCGGCAGCCTATCGCGGAACGGATCCACGACGGTGTTCGATCATCGGCTGAAAATATTTCCGTGCACACCGATGCACGCAACGGTCTGCCCTCGGTACGGTCCATCCACGGACGGCTAAGGGCCCCTCTGTGCGCGGTGCTGGCCCGTTCAGTGACTGAGATTTCTCCGCGCGACACAACCGTGCGGTGTGGCCACCCAAGCCCCGGGGTGTTCTCGCCCCGATCACTCGCGTTACCTACACACCGTGGTCCAAGCGGAATTCTCGGGCCGCGGAAAGTTTCTTTGATTCTCTCGATCGCGTTACACCGTGATCGCGTCCCTCCCCCCTACCTCGCGGTACATTTTGTTGACAGCACGCTGTTTATCCGGTATCGACCCAGCCCCTGTGAATTATTATACCCGCTCGGCTTCGTTCTCTTCTGTTTCTTTCCATTTGTTTTTTTCTTTTTTTTTTCGGTATTTCAGTGTTTCATTTTCTTTCGTTTTCTTTTCTCGGCGATTCGATCGTCGGTCGGCGACACTCTCGGTTCCGCGATCGTTCTCGCCACGCGAAACCCATCGGGATTTCTTGTTCGGCCTTTGTTTTTCGCCTGCCTCCTAACCAACAACTGGTGTCGCCCACCACGCCTTATATTGCTTTGTTCCGATAATTCGAACAGCGGGCCCGCGCGGATACGGTTCCGCAATATGTTCTCGCACGATTACCGTTTCGTTTCTACCACGAAGCAGCACCATTCCGGACGTAACGAACGTAACGTAATAATGAACGCGAGGCGAGGAGACATGTAAAATGTGTTGTACAATTATGGAACCGATGAATTTTATACCAGTGATTTAGTGCTATGTGCGAACGCATGGAACAAGGTAATGATTATTCGAAATTACGATTTATTGTTGCTCGGTACAAGGGGGGGGGGGGGGGGGATGGGGATGCTTTGGCCGATGGAACGTGTAACGTGGTGTAGCTTGTAAGTTGGTGTTGCTAGTCGATTTATGCTGCAAGGATCGCTAGTTTATTGTCCCTGGCAAGTTGATCCTAGCTTTTGTCCTGTTTTATGGGAATGTTCGGCATTTTTCTGGGCAGGTTTAATGGGTCAACCTCTATATGTATATATATATATATATATATATATACATATAGGCGACGTTGTAATTGTTATTTAAATTGTTATATTTTGTTCGGATTGTATTTATATTATTCCGCACTGTGTCGTATTTCTACTCTATTTTATATTTATTATTATCCAATAAATAGTTCTCAAATTTATAGAAAGTATTGTTCTCAGTGTTAATTAGGTTATTAGTCAAATTACGTTACTTTTCCTCTTGTTAGATGCAATTTTGAAATTATACCAATTGCTTTACACGTGTCTAGAGACCGTTGTAACAGCAGAGAAACATTACGTCGACGTAATCGTTTTGTTATTTGTTAATAGTGCATGTTCGATATAGGTTGCATTCGTGACTATGATATACGTTGTTCATTAATTGACAATACTCGATGTTCGTGTGATTTTAACGATTATTTTACCACGAATTAGTATTACGGTCTAATCGAATTTGGAAACAGGGCGTTGGTACCAACTCTTTTTTTTGTACACACTGCATGCTATCCCTTCCATTGTATTTACATTGCCGCCTTATCCGTGTTTTTTTCGCGAGCTTATATTCATTGTTGCAATCCTTGTCGCACAATGGATGTTGGCGTAGGCGTGGATTTTGTTTTGGGAAATGGACGGTGCCGAAATTGTAACCTAAGAGACACCATTGGCATTTATAAATACAATTGTAGACATGTACATGTACGAACCAATTATAAATAAATAATAAAGATGATTTCAAATGGCTGTGAGTTCAGTATTCTTATGTTTCTTCATTCTTGTATCCTTCTTTTGGCTCGAATGAAATTTTACGTGCAAATCTTTGTCATTTATGGTTTAGTGCAAAATTAGGAGAGAATTTGCGGAATTGTTAAAATCGGTTGTCTTTGTTTTAACTAAGATACGATCTGTAATTTGAATTTTTTACACACATTTTGGGCTTTACACTTTAAAAATTAAAATAAGTTCATTAATCTTAATTTACGGTTTACATTGATTATTATGTCCTATTTGGTAAAAGTAATGAAAAGTTCTTTTTACAAATACAATAACAAATTAAACTATTTTCGAGACTCTCTTTTATTAAATAAATATGTAATTACATTTCCCAACGGTTGTAATACGTTATATAATTGTTTATGCACTGCGCACATTTCAAAAGAAATAAGAGAAAAAATGTTGGACATTTTATGGACGTTGATGAACTTGTCAATTAAAATCGGCCAGACCCTGAGTTAATTACGACGGTTGTTATATTTAGAACAAATAAACGCGAATAAGGTAATCGGAAACACGAAATCATACAATTTACTATGCAACAGAAATTCCACGATTTTATTACGAACTTTTAGAAAGAATTCCGAACTTTTATTGCGATTATGCTGAACGATTTTGTTAATTTCTATGCGTTCGCGATCATGGTTCATAGATTCACGTATAAAGCGAGTAAATCATTTATCTAGAATTAGATTAACGCATCTTTTTGCAACCTTTGTCCAGAGTGCAAAAAGATATTTAATATAGGCTGCAGTCACGGTGCATTGCGGAAATAAATAGAATGACCTAAAAATAAAATCTTATAATGATTTGAAATGTAAAATATCAAGTTCCGCACATTTTCACATTTTTAAAAAATATTTCTTTCAATTCTTTCATCTTATTTATATGAAAAACTATGTCTTATCTACGGAAAGCTCTCAATGTACAAAATAATACGAAACAGTATATAATCGCTTCTCTTAGAAACCAATCATTACCCCTCTTTTGATGTTACCGCGATTCAATGTTCATATCATAATAATAATATTAACAATTAACGATTATTGGAAGGAAAACGCGATAGAACGTCGAAGGAAAAGACTTTGGTTAAATAACATTTTCATTGCACGTTGTACATACTAATTAAGATCAAATCATTTGGTGTATTATTATATTTCACAATTGTCAGAGAGATCGTGTATTGCAACAGACACCAAAGCGTGTCATCTGCTTATTGTTGACACAAAGCGGAGCATTTTTTTTTGTTAAACAGATCTTCGTTACAATTTTCTACTCTGATTGGGCTTTCAGTGTGCTTAAATAGAGCGAAACAGGGAGGCTTCGACTCGGCTACGCCGACGAGACACGTGACTCCGATGAATGTATCGATGAAAAACAATGTGAATAAATGCCATGGGCCATGAGTGCTCAAGACACAGACGGGACAAAGGAAATGCGATTCCTTTGAAATGTTCCTGATACCGTTTCCAGTTTGCACCTTAACACATTCCCTGACGTGACACGGTCGCCTGAGCTTTCTCTCTCTCTCTCTCTCCCTCTCTCGGCTCGCACCATTTTTATTCCATTTACGGCATAGTGCTCGATTTCCATCATTTTCACGACGGAAACCGATACTGCTTAAAATCACCGTCGGATATCGAATGATCCGATTGATAATTAACCCTTAGCACTCGAAGCCATTTCAACTGCGAAATATAATAATAAATATCTGAAATATTTTTTCTGGCTTTTAATATATCCATTTTATATAAGAAAATTCATTCTACGCGTATGAAATTGAGTCTTGTGATTCGTATAACAGTTACACTTTCAACGAAAATTTTTCTTTAATCTAAATTTTAACGATATTTACAAAAATAATTTTGGAACGTGTCACAATAACTTTAACGGCGCCACAGAGTCGCCGTTCGAGTGCAAAGGGTTAACCGTCGCAACTAACGCGTTATTACATTCACGATTTATGGTTACCATTACAGACCGATACACCGGCCATGGATTCGTAAACAATAAATTACGCGGGCGTATTGAATAATAGTTTAAACGACCGAGTAATTATGATTTTAGAATAAATTAAATAATTTAGCAATTGTGAACTGAAATAATTTAAATAATTCAGCAATTGTGAACTGAAATAATTTAAATAATTCAGAAACTGTGATTATTAAAAAAGAAAAACATAAATAATACAAGCATCGTGAATAATGAATAATTCAAATAATTCGGTAATCATGATTAATAAACACACGTGAATAATTGAATAATTGTAGGTAATGAACCGCCTACATAATATGGTAACCATGATGACTTTAATAATCAAATAGTCGTGATTAACGAATAAGTTAATGCCAATTTCAATATTAAATGATGAAGGACGCATAACCATTGGTTGCGATTAATACAGAAATTATTCATCGCGAAACGTTTCCTTTGTCCGATTCTGATCGCTCCGCGGGTACTATAGTGTACACCGGTTAATAATGCCAAACACGTCATTTATACTATCGACGACGGATAATTATCTTCATCGATCTTAACTGGCTTCTCATTGACAATTCAATGAAAGTTATCACAGGACGCGGCGTTACATTACAGCATACGAAATAAATCGGTTATCTCTCTCTGTTGATCAATGAAACGGGTATTCAGTTAACGGAACAATCATTGATTGAAGTGGTACTTTAAATTTTCTCTGATTAGTATAATAAACAGCATCGAGGGGGAAACGTTTTTGATACATTCAACGTGGTAATTGCTTGTCTCGTTGCTTTTATTATTTTTCATTGACAATTGTTTATACGGATATATTTAGTAAATAAATAATTTACTGAAATTACCCTAATAGGACGAGACAATTTTTATTTCTCGCATGCCTTTAATCATTATCATTCTCAGATTTTGATAACAGGAGATTTTTAATTTTTCGTCGATTTGAAAGAATTATCAACACTTATATTTAACAGATTATTAATTAGATTGATTATTAAATTAATCAGTTATTAGTTATTGAGCTGATTTAAAAGGTATGTGTTTTCGTTACACTTTTAGTAATAAAAATAAATAAAAATAAATTTTTATTTCATTAATCAAAATAAAAATAAATAAATTTTTATTTCAGTAATAAAAATAAAAATATATATCAGGATATCCTGTTTTTTATGCAACACCGTCAAAAGAGTCCTTTTTGCAAGGGGGCGTAAATTTCACGGCGGCGCATTGATAATTGCCACAGTTATCAAATTTTGTTATCGCGCGTGACCCGGGTCGCGGGCCGACCCCTCTCACCGGTGTTATGGCACTCGACTCGCTTCTTCAAACTGTTTACTTGAAAACACAAAGTCGAGTGGGTAATTGTTTCGATCCCTTTGATGAAGACCGTGGCCAGATCTTTAGACCGTATTTTCATCGATCGTTTCATAAACTTCTGAAGAAAAGAGAAATTTTCTCTTTTATCAATCGTAAGATTCCTTTCAGCGAATATGGAATAATAATGGCGATTATTATTTACATCGATATGCAGCTTTTCTTCTATTTCATATATTCCATAGGTGTCGATAAATATGAATAAATATCTGCACGAAGGTGGACATTGGATACAGCATGAATCTAAGATAGCATTAGCTGAACTTTCATGATTTTCATTGTGAAAATTCTGCAACATTTAATTATTTTACATTGACTACTTTTGAGACACTTCTCTTCTTTAATATTTTAGTTTCTTCAAAATTAATACAGTTTTAAGGGATAGACTTTATTGCAGTTATTTTCTGTGTCGCTTAATAATATAAATATTGTACATAAATATTATGGATTATAGTAAAAAGACTGCATTTAATTTTTGAGAATAAGTGGACCAAAGAAAATAGTGTTTGTCCATTGAAGGCTTGATTTTTGAGTACGCGTGGCTTATAGTACGGCGAGAAGTGGAATTAGTAGGTCATGATCAGACGCGCCCAGTCGACCTCCTATTCAATAGTGTTATTTTTCAAACTCGCTTCCCTCGGAAAGCAAGGCCCTCAATGAAAAAATATTATTCCTTCTTGTCGACCTATTTTTGTGCGTGGAATCGTCTCTTTATGGTTACACCGTAAATTCTGTATACCACCTTGTACAGCATATTATTAATTCAGATACCATTATATAATACAATTTTATTTTTACATTATTTCATGCAACCTCGTTATTTTATTTAACAAAGCTTTTCTCATATAATGCTATTATTTCACGAATTCAAAATTAAGATAATTATTATTTTGGCAAGCTGCCTCGAAAACATTGTAAAGTATGCACGAAAAAAATATGTTTAATATAAAACAGTGGATAATATTAAGATAATATAATAGTCTTGATTATTTAGATAATGACAATATTTTAAGTATTCGTTCGTCTTTAATATGGTGAGAATAAAAAAGCGAGGGATGTTAACAATGTCGGTTCGTGCATTAAGAATACACGTGCTGTGAAGATGTTCTACTTTCAGATCAATTGGTCAACCATTATCGAGCTTGATGTATCGTGTCTACCATTTCGAAAAATGAGGTTTCGAGAACGACGCGTTTATAATTGTTCTTGTCACTGTGTGTACCTGTCTCTGTATTTATAACGTTGTCATCTTTGCGAATTTAAGCAAATTGTTCCGCATGCGTGTCGCGTATTTTAGTTCTAGTTTATGTATAGTTTATTTATAGTTTATTTACAGTTATTTCTTATAATTCTTTTTCATAATTTACTTATAGTTCATTTACACTTTACTTATAGTCTTATTTATAGTTTACTTACAATTTACTCACAGTATACTTATGGCAGTTTCTTTATAATTTATTTATAATTCACTCACAATATACTTACGGTTTCTTCACAGTTTACACACAGTTTTCCTATAGTTCTCTCATGCTTTACTTATGCTCATATACATTAAGGATCCACAAACAAGGGAAATTGATGTCCCGGGGGGGGGGGGGGTTCAAAATCAGTACGCTTCCTCCAACAATGAAGGACGTCGAGCAAATGTTTACGGGAGCAGACTGCATATGTTTATGACGTAATATCAAGTTTCGCGGAGGCATCGTGTCCGCGGTCCTCTGAAACGGACAGCTCCTATATTTAGTCATTTTTATAATGGAGACGGTTCAGCCGAGAGGGGCGCGGGGCGAGAAAAGACTTTGTCAAGGGGCTGTGTGAATCGAAAAAAAGGCCGCGAAACTATGGTGTGAATTGACACTTTCACTTTAGTAACCGTGCCTGGACGCGAGGCCGACCGGGGCCACGTTAGCCATGGGTCAAAGTTGAACGTCCATCTAAAGCCCCTTGTACAAATACCAACCGAGCTATTTACAAGATATATGCAGAGGCGGTCACGTTTTTTTTTAAGGTTCATCCGACCGGACGTGTTCTAATTATAGTGATCGTAATTATACAGGGATTCGATTGGCTCCGATCGCGGCAGCGTCTCCGATTATCCAAATCTCTTCATTGTTATCGGGACATGCTTTTTCTTTCGTGTAAATAGGATCTAAGACGATCCACGTGCAGCGCTGTACATTCATAAACAAATCTACTATAATTATCGCAGGAAGGACTAACTTCCAAAGTGTCTCCTGTTCCTTGCAACGGACGCGGACGATTTTTATTTTGCATATGAATGATCGATCGCATATGTTTATTTATACGTAATACATCAGCTATTCTTCAATGATAAAATCTGTACATGATCTTCGAATATGAATTGGCCTAAAAGCTTCAAGATGATTCGCTCTATAGTTCCTTACAATTTTATCAAAGACTGTGAACTTTCCGCACTAATTAAAATTATTAAGAAAATAAGTACTATTTTACAGATCTCTTGATAAAAAAACCGCGGTCCAGTTATCACCATGGAAGCTCGAAATTAAGTTTAATACATTCCTGGTAATTGTTCATAGATTTTCGTGTAGCTTGCCTGCCCATTTTTCTATTTTGAGAATCACCATTATATTTCCGAATATCTTTAGTTTCACGTGTTACGAATTTTTGCGAAGCATCTCTAGTCGTACTTTCTCGTGTATCGAATATCCTAGCAGGTGCTCGCACCTTTCTCGATCGTCAACGAGCGTCGCTAATGAAACGGGAAACGATTTCATAGCGTTCGGAGAGGCGAGTCTTCGTTTCGTCCGAACTATCGCGCGCGATCCATACGCGTTTATTCTAGAGGTAAGGAATAGCGAAAAAGAAAAAAAATCGATAGGAATCAGGCCACCAAAGATATTATTACGCGGCGGCTTTCCTATCGGGCATAGCTAATCCACTCCTAAGATAATATTTATAAAACGAAGAGAACTATCGCTTAACACAGTTTACAACAAGCGCTTACGCGTGCGAGGACGAAACAATATCGGAAAATTATTTATAGCCTGAATAAGGAGAACTAATGTAAAGTTATTGACGTGCGGGGCATGCCATTTAATAATAAACCATGTTGTATCACTAGAAGTACGATTTTAGAGGATACGCGGCTGCCAACTCCGCGAATAATAAATGTGTCTTTCGGTTATTATCTGTCGGGGGAATATCGATAACCGAAGGTCTGATTTTTGAAAGCTTTCGCGTTTGTGCACGGAACTATAGAATAGTGCGCCAGGGGTGAGCAAGCTAATTTGGAACAGTTGTCAATTTAACCACCGTATAGGGGATGTCACACGATGATGGACAAGATAATGCGGACGCTCGATATCGTCCAAAAAGTCTTAATAACGCTTTATCGATTCTCGACGAATTATCGCCATTCATAATATTGCAAAAATGTGTCGCGCGTAGATAAACGGTGACTCATTTTAAAGCCTCGGGCTTCTATTTTTGTTACACGTAATTCTTTTTTCCTCGGTGTGCGCGCGCAAAGGTGTGCATTATATTATTTAATACACGTACGTTCTATTACTTAATGAACGTACATTATATTATTCAATAGATATACATTGTATTATTTAATACACACACGTTATATTATTCAATAGATATATATTATATTATTCAATAAACATACATTCTATTATTCAATAGACATACATTATATTATTGAATAATGTTTTATATTATTAAATACACGTTTCTGACAAGTGAGGATATTATTACAAGCTGCATTGAATATTGAAGCTTCCGTTTTACAATGACTTCCCGTTGCATTTGTCATTGTTAAAATTAGTTGCATTATACTAGTAACTATTATATACGATTGCTAACATTATTTCAATAATTTCTAGAAATATGGAAGTTATGCTATGTACGTAACACGATAGAATCGTTTTGTTACAAATTATAGAATCTTCGAGGATTGGAAGGTCAATTCTTTTTTAAAATAGAATGCATATTTTTTACACAAATCGATTCTTCGGAACGATCTGCGTAATAAAGTATTAAGGTATAAGGTTAAAATAATCAATGGTTCATAAGAAGTTTTAAATTAAAAGCGGCATACTTTACAGTCAATGTTTGTCTATGCAGCGTAGCGTTCTGTGACATTAAATTTACGAAAAAAATTATTTAATCCTATAACTATTGACAATCATTTTTGTTTTGCATAAAAATCCCCAGACTAACAATCGTATATATATATATTAATAATCAAATAAAATCGTAATTATACGTCTTGCGATTTTTATCGATAATATCAAAATCCATCGTATGCACACTAAAGAGATAACGTTTATAATGTTGCAGGGACTTCGTAAATGTTCAAAATGACTTCTTCCCGTTTCGCTACATATATCGACGTGCACATTCCAAGGGAAACTTGCGTCGGCGATGGCAACAGTGCGCTGGATAATTTTACGGATTCCTTAAATGGTAATGAATCTGGCTTATCGTATCAATTTGGTCCTTAAACTGGTGCACCGAGGTCACCGGAGCACCCAAGTGTCAGGTTCCGCTGTGTTTTAGTTTGCGAGAAGTTCTCGAAGAACGCTGAATCTTTAACACTTTAATGCTGGGTCCGTCCGGACCCAGAGTATAAATATTGTTACAGAAACTCCACTCAAGCTTTTAATTGCTGCACTTAGCTTTGCAGCATTGATTAAACTTTAAAAGAAGTACCTTGAATAAATTCGTCGACGAAAATTGCTGAATAAAATTGTGAACGATCCCAAGCATGCTCGGTAATATTTTTGCCGAAAAATATGATTTACTACTTTCTTGGTAGTTTCTCAGCCGCAAGCTTTTTAATGAGATTTTTATTTACTCAGTTATAATAAGAGATACCTGGACACGTGAAAATAATGAAATATATTCCGCGACGTTATTGAAGTCGTTGATAATGTCGCTGAATAATTGATTAAACATTTTTTAACGCTAAATTATAGACTTCCGATAATTATAAAATCATTGGTGACAGACGATGTGTTAAAATGCAAAACCATTGAATTTTCAGGGTCCAATTTTCCACGCGTGCTGTATGTACTCCAGGCGGCAGAGCGCGCAGTAGCACAAAGACACATTTACACACAGGAAACATGCATAGATGCACACTTACCTGCAATATTGTTAACAGTAAGTTTGGCTGTCTGTCAGCCAATGCATTACCGCTGCATCTGCAAAAATGGAACGGCCATGATTAATGACAATTTCCGCGATTTATCTTAGTCTTCTTTTTTGCAGTAGGTTTGCAACTACCTTCTTTGATTCTAAACAAGTATGGAGTAATCGTTTATGGTCGTTTAGCAAGAGGAGCTCCAAATGTTTTCAAAATGTTTTCAAAATGTTACAAAATGTTACCAATATCTCGGTTGACAACCTGTTTAATTTATTTAGGTTATTGAACATTAGGGAGTTCACAGAAGTTATTATATACTTAATATAGCAAGCTTCCTTTTAGTTTGATAATTGATATCATGGCAATGATTTCGAAGGGCTAAAGTATAAGAAAATGAATTAGAAAAGATAAAAATAAATGTACTAGAAAAAATAAACTGGAAAAGGCAAGAAATTTATCTTAAAAATATTTGACAGATTCGATAACACGAATTCGAAAATTGACGATATAAATAAATCCCGAAGTTAAAATGACGATTCAAACCTGTGCGCTTGCACTTATGAAAACGTGAACGATAACGAAAATTCGCTGACTATTCGAACGAAAATTCGTCGGCCATTTAAACGAAAATATACCCCGAAAGCGGCGGAATCGTGAATCCGTCACCGTCTTTGCAAATTCCGCGACGCTCCAGCTATTTACATTGTTGGCGGGACCGCCGCCATTTTGCCGCGACGGGACACACGCCATAGCAGATAGTCAGAATAGCAATTCCATAAGCCGTTTGTTCTCATAACAATAGGGAGCCGAGACCTCCCAGAACTTATACCCGTTTATAATAGAATCACAGAAGATATTTGCGGATCTCCCATAGTTTCGTTTCGATTTAGCATTAACGATTATTCATGATTGTTTCATAGTAGGTGATGGGTCCACATGACGCCGTTGGGAACCGAGAGAAATATGGCTCTGTTGCTCTGAGTACATATTGAGACGGTAGGTGAAACAAACGTAAAAGTCACACACGTTTTATTTATATATTGTCACGTGTCATTTTTGCTATCGCGACGACGCGATTTTTTTACTAATTCTTTAATCATTTAGACTGGTCGCGTTTGTCGAGAAAGGTTGCTTGAAAATGGAAACTTGATAATTGATACTAGAAAAAGAAATTAAAAAATTGATATTGCAAACCGGATACTATATACATATATTATATGTTACAAATTGATAAACAAGGCTGAGTTAACGTAGATTGATACACCGGATTATAGGTTGATACAGTAAAATTATCTGGACGCCGCGTATTTATAGCCCGATGAGCAACAGCCGTTTGAAGATCATTAGATAACTGTTTCCTGCAATGGATAGCGTTTGTGTACAGGCAGAGAGCCCTAGCAGTAGCCGTTCGGCTGTTCTCGTTCCTGCGTTGCTAAAATGAAACGTACGGGCCGTTCCGATTGATAAAATCGCTACGGCGATGTAGACCCGTTTGTTTATCGCGCCGCTAAAAAATCGAACGTATCCCATGCAACAAGTCGGCCGATCACCGTTTAACGTTCGTCGAAACTACTCGTTAAAAATCGGCGATACAACCGTAAAACGTTGGATATCGTACGCGTGTTTAGTGGCCAATCTCGCAGAAGGGATACATACATCCTCTCGCAATAAGACGGTGCAATGAATCCTCTGGTTACAGATAGCGCGCGATCGATGTGGAAATTGAAGGGGCTATGCAGTTGACGTGTTCCACGATTCGGTGAAGAGAAACGAGTACGAGAGACAGGGAGAGAGAGAGAGAGAGAGAGAGAGAGAGTGGGAGAGAGTATCGTCGTGGATGTACAAGGCGGCGGGAGAAATAAGATAGCTTGAGAACGAGAACGAAGATGCGTTCGTCCGACACGTGACACCAGAGAAACATAACAGAACTGAAGTATTTCTAAATACATGCGGACAGGAGATAGTAAATAAAACGAAGAAGAGAGGGTAGAAAGAAAAGGTAGAGAGTGGGAGAGAGAGAGAGAGAGGGGGGAGAGAGAGAGAGAAGGAGGAGAGGGAGAGAGAGAGAAGAGAAAAAGAGGGAGAGAGAAAGAAGAAGAGAGAAAGAAGAAGAGCCATAGGAGCAGGAGAAAGATATTTTCGTGAAGGAATAGAGAAATTTTTACAGAAGCAGTAGACAAATTTACGAACTACGAAATAGAGAGAATAGTACTTCGAGAATGTTTCTACTACAACGACTAAATGGATGATGCTTTAAATAACAAACTAAAATAAAACAAACCGAGATAGCAAGAAAAAAAAAAGAAACGAAGGAGCGAAAACAAGGGAAAGGGAATATAACTTGTATAGGAATTAATAAGCGATACCTATTTAAAAAAAAGTAACTAGGAAAACTTTTATATGCGAACGGCGTTCTTTTAAATAGGAAACCAAACAAAGAAAAAAACGCGAAAAGGGGTACGGAAGTTGATACAGAAACCGCGGCGGTGGTTTCGGTCGGGGGGAGGGGGACCGAGGTGGTGAGAACGTTTCCGATTGGACAAAAATTCATTTCGGCGAAATCGTCGAAAATGGGAAGACAATGCTCGTGTCTGTACCAACGAGGAACGAAGGGGGACGGTATCGACGGCGGCCAGTTCGGTAATGTCGTTCGATCGGGAATGGAATAACGAACGTGATCGGTGAAACGACTGGAGGAAAAAAAGGAAGAAGAAAGAAAAAAAAAGAAAGAAGAGCTGCGGGAAACGCGAACACGTTCCAGACATGAATGTTACCGTAATCGTGAACTATTCCAGCACCGAGAACTACGACGATGCAACCAACGGTCTTGATTGCGGCGGCGAGCCGTACGCGTACGCGATATGGGAGCGTGTGATGATAGTGATCGTCGCCGTGTTTCTCAGCACGATAACCGTCGTCGGGAATATCATGGTGATGATATCGTTCAAGATCGACAAACAATTGCAAACTACCTCCAATTACTTTCTGTTCAGTTTGGCAGTTGCTGATTTCGCGATCGGTCTAATTTCCATGCCTCTATTCACGGTTTACACTGTGCTTGGTTATTGGCCGCTCGGACCGCACGTGTGCGACACGTGGCTGGCGTTGGACTACCTGGCCAGCAACGCGTCCGTTCTGAATCTTCTGATCATCAGCTTCGACCGGTACTTCTCTATAATGTGGCCTCTCACCTATCGCGTCAGGAGGACTACCTCGAAGGCGGCCATCATGATTGGTGAGCACAATTTCTCCGCAAACGGTTCTTTCGTTTAGCATTTAAACCGTCACCGATCGCTATAGCAACGTGTCGAACGTTTTACACATAATCTACTGGAGCGTTGTTCCATTTTTATATCGTATCTTGTTCATTATTGTTCTATTGGAAAATGATTAAGGACCAAGTACTGTTAAACGACACGCAACCGTGAAAGAAATAGTAGTAAAAGGGGTGAATTCTTTTAGCTGCGTCTATTACCTTTGTAGGTAATAAATTACATAAACTACAAATTACTTGAATCACAAATTAATTAAACGCTACGAGAAATTATTTGAACAATACAAAGAGTTAATTCTGTAAAAGGGTAGTTCTACCGGTTCTGCTATGCAACAGTTATGTCGTCTTCGTAAATGAAAGTCTGACATGTTAATTAACTAGAAATTTATATTAGTACGTACAGGGACGACGCGACGTAAATTATAATTTTGCATCGTGTAACCAAAATAGCTGGCGCGGTCGCGTACGCTTCAAAGGAGCATCGTTCTGATTTCAGCGTCCGCATGGGGAATTTCGTTGCTGCTATGGCCGCCGTGGATCTACGCTTGGCCGTACATAGAGGGTCAGAGAACGGTGCCGCCGACGGCTTGCTACATTCAATTCATCGAGACGAATCATTACATTACATTTGGTACCGCGATCGCCGCATTTTACGTGCCCGTCACGGTCATGATAATCCTTTACTGGCGGATATGGAAGAAAACCACGAATCGGCAGAAGACCCTGCCGTATTTGCAGGCGAGGTCCGAGGACACCAGTAAAAGGAGTACATCTAGGTTAATAATTTAAACCGATTTTGTTTCAATTATCCACACCCCCACCGAAATAATACTCTCTATCGGAAATGGTCACTTTTAACATCCTTATTTACGTTAATAATATTAAATATATATCGAACATACGTAATAATTTTATTTCATTTACGTACGATTTTTATTTCTAGTATAATATCATTTTATTCATTTTAGTTTTATATTAAAGTTGTTGCTCTAATATTACACTTCATGTTTGCAATTCTACATTTAAATACAACTTTGTTCATATCCTGTATATATGTATATATTAAAAAAAAAAAAAAACGAAACTAGTCTATACTTAAGATATATTATCATCTTATTTCACTTTATACTAATATATATCTTTATATAAAATGTACAATGGTTTAATTGTAGCCTAGTTTCGTTCCTCCTTTTTACATCATGGTTGTATATAAATTTAGGATTGCCAACATGAAGTGTAATGGTAGAGACTGAGTCCAAGTGGAAACACCAAAAACTTTAACGTAAACGTATGGATTGAAATAAAATTATTATTATAAAACATACAGTACTTATACTGTGCCGTTATGTTACTGGTAATTAATATATAATTGCTCTTTTGTGGTTTTGAATAGTATTGGGTTGGACACAGACGACAGCCGGAGGCCTAGGAGCGAGTCTAGTACAGGCGTAAGCGACATGAATTCGACACATATGGCAGTCTCATATCTTGATAGACAGTATTCTCAATTCAGAACAGTAAGTATTTAGAATGACACACTCAGATAGAATCAGGTAGCAACACTGTCTTACTATTACCAAAATGGTAATCAATACTAATACATTATTCACCGGAGACCCGAGGTTGTTGCGATTGGAAAATTGTCAACGTAACGATCTGTTGAAATTATTGCAGGAAAGAAGAGCTCGCCGTTTAAATTTTGCGATCGGAGCCGAGAATTTTTATTCGGCGTAAGAAACAAGCTCTCTGCCAAATTATAACGAAACAGAAACGAAAAGTAAATTGATAACTCCCATAAATTGAAAATACTGTCACAATATTATGAAATTGTTCTTATGTCTTCACAAATTTTATGTTTCAGCTGCATCCATTTTCTTTTTATACCATACACGCATAAAATCCGCCGATTCATTTTACATCTTCTCCACGCCGAATCATTATTCGTCATTTCGTACACACTTCCTCCCACCACCGTGCCATCTCACGAATCAGCCAGAACGTTCTCATTGTCTCGACGCAACCATCCATCCCCATTCTTTTTTTCGGGACGCTTCCATCCGTGCTGATCCGACGCATGTCGGCTTCGTTTCATTTGCAGAAATACAAACCGTGGTTGCGATTCAAAATGTGGTGCACCGCCTGGTGGCTGAGCGGTCGGGACGACGACGACGACGACGACGATGACGACGACGATGACGACGACGACGTCGAGGGCGCTGAGAGCAGCCGCACCACCGGCCACGCCGTCGACGAGGCCATCACGCCGTTGTCCGCCGAGACACCACTGACCGGCACGGTGTCCCGATCGCCGTCGATCACGAACAACCACGAGTACGGGAAACCTGGGAAAGTTAGCGAACTGTCAACGAAAAACATCCCTAGCGACACTGTACGTTCTTCTATTCATAAACGTTCCACGGCTGTTGCATGATCATTTGATTTGTTTAACTGGTTGCACTGGTCACCGAGTTCGATGCTCAGCGAAACGGTGGACGACTACATTGACACCCAGTTGGAACTTGGTCTTGATAGATCAATGCGATAGACTCATAGATAGACTGCGGATCTTTATGGAAAATAAACATTGCCTGCAAAGAGACGTCAAATGAATAATATAATAATTCCTCGATCACTTTCATAGTAATATGACAATAGCTTTAATATATCTTTGTTAAGTTCTCTTATGCTTTCGTCGTCTTTTAGTTATCTATCGAGTCAGTAACAGTGGCCATAATTGTTATAATCGATACGAGACAAGTCGTTGCACAGCAATTATTAAATTTATTTCCAATGTTTTCAGTTGCCAATAATTATGTTTGATGGAATTTTTATTTCCGTCGTTCATTTGTCGTTGCTGTTGTAACATCAAAAATAAAATAATTTTAATCCCGTGCTTTTCTTTCGAGAGAATTATTTTAGTTTATTTAGCATTTATTTTTAGTGATTTGTTTCATGAAAATTGTTCACATACGGTGGAACTCTGTTTATGTGAACTAAATTTTAGATGAATTAACTGAACGCTGATTTCTCGCACGAACTTCTGTTAAACGAAGGAAAATTATTATAGTCAGATCAGAACCAGCCGATCATGCGAATCGGCGTCTAGGTTTGTTACAGATTCATGTAAACGGTGTTTCACTGTGATCGTTATTTCTGGTCCATGGTTATAAATATATAAAATCCGCAGTCTACTCATACATTACTATTTCAGACGCTAGCGGATGAATTTTATAATCAGTGTGTATTTGTGACAAGGTATACGAACCGGTATACTCTAGCGTTACTATTTCAGCTACGATTTTCAACCCTCCTATTGGGTTCGGATCGATATCACCCCCCCCCCCCGTAAGGGACATTTCAATCTCCATTCTTTGCATCACATTAGCTTTTCTAACAATTCTATCTGACTTCTCTTTGTATCTTGGAATGCGATTACACGCCGACTTTATCGACCTTTCATCGCTTTTGATTTTGCTTTTACCATTAAACTAACTTTATCTTTATCGAATAAGACATATTAAACCATCCCGTGTGTCGTTTATTTTTTCAATATTAAACTTTAACCCCTTGCGGTCGTATTAAATTTATACATAAGTCATGCTGGTTCGTCATTAATTTTCGTTCAGCGGACAGTAATAAGATAACAATAATAATAGAAGGAGAAACAAAATTTATTAACTCCGTTTTAATGTTCAGACACATGTAACACAATGATATGTTTCAATTTTATGTGAAAATAAAAAAGATAAATAAATTGCTTTGGTAGCTGAGAGTAGATATACGACCGCAAAGGGTTAATATGTGTCACTCGATAAATGTACAGCTAATTATACGCGAAAGCCAAACAAAGGCACGGCAATTGGTCGCTTCATGTCCTTTTATTTTATTTATTTTTTTTAATAAAAACTTGTAATAAGTCTTGTTCAATAAGTACAATATTAATTATGTTGTAGTCTGCTCCACTATATTGCATAGGGTACTTTTGCAGGCTGCTTAGAAAAAGTGAACGAAAAGAACAGTTTTTAGATTTCCCTCGTTAGGGGAACACGAGTCGCCTAAGTTTTGTTAGAGAAAAGAAAGTTAAAAGTTAACGATAAAAATACGAGTGAAATATAAACCATAAAATAATTCCACTGAAAAACGTTCAGACTTTTTGATCGACTCTTTGCGGACAAGGATTTATAAACATTTTCCCCTAAGAATTCGATTATTCAGCAATGATTTAAATAATAATAGAAATGAATGATCCATCGTGATCTCTTATGCAGTTTGCAGCATCTGAAATAAGATTCACAGTCCTGAGGCCATCACTAATTCAAATCTGAATCGTTATGCAAAATAAAAGTGCATCAACCGCAAGATTTAAAACTCGACCCTTTAGACTTTCACGCGAATACACAATTTTCTACGTAATTGCAAAATAAATAGAATATCTAGGCAGAAGATTGTTTCATTTTTTCATGCGGCGCTCAGCTTCGTACAGAGACGCTCTCGTAACATACTGCATTCGTTCGCATACTTTCGTATTCCTCGTTATATTTCGCTTGCACGTACCGATATATTTTTAGAGCATGATCGTGCACAGTGTGTGTCCATTTATAGCAGCTCGACGTACTTTTCTAATACGATAAAGTGATTCGTGTTTTGCTGGACGTGTGCGGCACGGCTCTGCAGAAAATCGCATGCGCAAGATGTCGTCTATGTAGCAGAATCGGCATAGCATGATAGCTCGACGATGTTCCATCAGTGAAATAACTAATCGCGATCATTGTTCCCCAATTAATCGTGTCGTCTCGATTTTTATTGTTGTCAGTAGACGGCGGAGCTTTATGCAAGTTCTTATTTATTAACTAACTATTTCGTGGAGATCTGAAGCAGAGAAAGATTTATCAAGAATCGCTGCAGTATCTTTGTTAACCCCTTGCACTATAATAACGATGCAAGATATACTAAATAAGAACATTATTCATTTCTTCTAGATCGAAATAAAGATAAATTCTTCTCTTTTCAAAGTTTAGAAACAAAAGTACATAAAGACAATAAAAGAAATAAAAATTATATATATATATATATATAATTTTATTTCATTATTATTTATATCATTATTATATATAATACTTTATTAAAAGTATTAAGGACAAATAAGCGGTAATCAACGAAGCGTGAAAGGAATCGTAGTGCAAGGGGTTAATACGCACGTTCTCTTGTATTTTACAAACTTGCACGTGACACAGAACGCATAGAGATCCGCAGTCTAGTCGTCAGATATAAATGAAACACGTTGAATTATTAAATTCTTGCTAACGGTAATTATTAATCTATATAATCCTAGCTGGTACGGTGCCATTTCTAAGCCGCGGCCCGTGCTTTATTGAAATTCGATATGAAATATCATTTAGAAAACTGACACTGACTTTTACGTATCCCCTGAAAATTTCAAGAATCATAACGACATCTCCTATATTAAAGGCAAAGGATTAAACTATAGCATTTTAACTCGATTTATATTTCATTCAATGCCTGTTTTCTCGCATCTTATCCGTACGACTCTTTTAATCATTTTTTCGTATAAACAATTGTATTTGATACGTAAACAGTATTTCCGTAAAGCTAACAATGTATGATTTAGAATCATGAAGTAGATTGGTTGCGTAGAAATTAATTAGTTCGCAAAGCAATGTCTTGTGGGGGACAATTCACGACAAGATGGCGGTGTCTCTGAGATTTTAACAGAATCTTCGTCCTTTTCTCTGAAATATTCTTCTAATTATACCAAGAATAATTATCTAAGATAATGTATTTAATTATGAGTAATGCTTTTAATAATTACCGATGACTTGTGACTTTCTAATAATATTTTTACGTTGAAAAAAATATAATTTCGAAGAAATCGACCACGTCGGTAACGATTATATAAAGCGAAAAGAGAATTTTGATCGTATATAACTATCATTTATAACAAAAGACATTCGAATGAAGACAATAACTGTTATAATAGGATTTCAAATTTCTCTCATCAGTATCTATTTTGTGCGACCGAAGTAGAATTTCTGCCTTAGAAACGGCAATTAACGCAAAATTAAATTATTTCTCTCAACAATTTCGATACGTTGAAAACAGCCTAACATATTATTATCCTCTTTGTATCGTAAAAATCTCTCATTTCATCTACCCTCTGGCCTAAAATATCCGTCGGCTACGACCGAAATTACGAACAGAGAATTTTCCCATAGAACCGTCGAAAGCAACGACTCCTTGTCGCGTCGATTATAACAGTTACGTTCGCCGCGCGCAACGAAACCCATACGAGCTGCATGCATGGCTGTTTACCGAGCACAATCTCTCGATGTTAAAACCGTTTAAATACCCTCGTCGCGGCGGCAGAGCAGACAACTGAGACTCACCCCTGTTACAAATGTTGAACAATTGTAGGTCTACACAATTCTAATCCGGTTTCCCACACATGACAGCAGCGAGAAGGGCAAGTACACAGAGAAGCCGAGCATAAAAATGTACCATTCCGAGAGCCCGACGTCGCTGACCAGGAGGCCGTCGCAAATGCCGGACATTAGGGTGCCGTTGGGCATGAGGAACATCCCGAAGCAGCCGGTGGCCGTTAGCAAAAGTGCCGCGGGCAAGGTAGCCGCGACGAAAAAGAAAAACATTCAGGACAAGAAGGGGGAGCGGAAGGCGGCGAAGACGTTGTCGGCCATCTTGCTGGCGTTCATCATCACGTGGACACCGTACAATATCCTCGTTCTGATCAAATCCATCACCGCCTGTTCGTTGTACATACCGCAACCGCTGTGGGACTTTTTCTATTATCTTTGTTACATTAATAGTACTGTGAACCCGATGTGTTACGCCCTATGCAACGCGGCGTTCCGAAGAACCTACGTGCGAATACTGAAGTGCAAGTGGCATAACAGGAACAGGAGTGGGATGTTCTCGCAACTGAACCCGAAGAACAACTCGATTTGAAAAAGCCAGAGATAAAAAAAGAGAGAGAGAGAGAGAGAAACAAAAGAGGCGATCGGGAGATAGATAGATTATTGGGCGGCGCGTTTTGCGAACCCCGATCGTTCCCTAACAACAAAAAAAAGAGGGGGGGTGGGGTGGGTTGGTTCATCCGTTCGACTTTTCCACACGCTGGTTTCGAGTTTCTTTTTTTCCCCCGAGTTCGAGCGCGGCTAAATGATAAGTGTATTGTTGTATTCGACCAAGGATTTTTCTCGAATAATAGTGACATAAGTATTATTTATTTTTACGTCGTTGTACCAGGGGAGGGGGCGGCGGTGGGGGCGATATCCGCGAGCGGCGGCCGACGACCCACCCACCGGGGGGCGGTAATATTATTGTACTTATACGAGGCGAGGGGGAATTTTTTAAAGTCGAGGAAAACCGCTGGAAACCGAGTGCGCGGGCGATTTTCACCGAGTATTTTTTAGTTTACGCGACAACAGCTCGGATTTCCACAATTGAGGCAATGCAACGTGAATACTGCCATGGAAATAATCCTTATAAATATAATTCTGAATTGTACAAAGGAAAGACCGACTAAACGGGGGAAGATGTTAGGCACATTATTATAGTACGCGACGGTGCCAAAAAAAAGAAAAAAAAAAAACAAACATGTATGATTCGCGTCTGATGATCGTGTATGACGATGAGACGATGATGCGACGACGAGGCGATGTGACGATGATAAAATGATGATACTGACGATGTGACGACGACGATGATGATGGGGCGATGGTGACGACGATGATAACGATGATAATGATAATTGATGATGACGACGATGATGACCGAACGACATTCGAGCGGACGTGAACTAGAGCCTTTCCCCAGTTCGCGGGATAAAGTCAGCTTCCGCGAAACGATGTAACCGTCTCGCGATTCGTATGTATCGAATGTGATACGGCCAGACTTATTCTAAATCAAAAAAAAAAAAAAAAATAAGAACAAACGAGAAAAGAGAGACGAAACACAATCGATCGAATCTTTAGAACGAACCGTTTCACTTCTGACGTTTCAACGTTTGCGTTTACCGATCGGTCGGTCGGACGGTTTCTGCGCACAAATGTTTAATCAATCTTCCATCTGAATTGCGTTCATTTCGAGGACGAGAAACACATTCCAGGAGTTTTTCGAGCAGTGTTGTCTATGGGGTGCGAGGATCGGTTTGCCATAATCGGAACGCAGCGACGAAAATACATTCCATAAGTCCGCCCGATTTTCAACGTGATCGCAGATGTATTACTTTGACTCTGTCGCGAGGTTTTTTATAGATCACGTGGCAACAAGCATAATCTGAGAAGGTGTCTAAATGTTTTTTAATAAATTATTAAATAATCTTTTCTTAGGGTGTTTAAGGAAATGGTACAAAAATCATGTGACGAGAATATTGCGCCGGGAAAAATGAGGTCTTTCTATAGTAAAAGCGACGTCTTTCTATAGCAAAAGTTTCATTGCTGATGGTAGTATTCAATTCGAAGATTGTTTATTAATATTCACTTAATAAAAATCGTCGTTTCGTTTAGTTGTTGGTATTCGTCGAACTGTTATACAAAATGGTGGTCAGATATGTCGGATAGTTCCTTAGACGATTACCTTCTGATGAAAGTATCAAATACCATATTTAAATAAACTTTGAATATTGTATCCATAAATTAATATAAAGTGTCTACGAATTTCTCAATTTTATTCGTCATCACTGTTGTTATAATTACCACTACAATTATGTGAAAATGTATAATACAATTGTAGTAAGTCACAGAAATACGTCAGACAATTTTTGAATATTCCAAGAAAAATCTCATTTTTTTATATCAATACATTCCTAAAATGGAAACATTTTTTACCTCAATCGCAGGAAACTTTACTTTTAAAAATTGCCTTCTAATTGCAGCGTCATTATTTTTACAAATGTAGAAAAATCGTATTACAAACATAGATTGAAAGAAGATGCGATCAAAATAAATCGATCCTTTTAAATACCAGAATATCAAATTAACCCCTTGCACCTCTTGTATTAAAACATTTTTCTTTCTATCCGGAACAAAAATTTACCCATCAGAAAAATTAACAAAAATAAGGGACGTTAATCAACCGTGAAGAAAAGCGTAAAAATTAAATTAAATTAAATTAAATGTTTCTGCAATAAGGGTTCGATATTCCTCGTGTCTGCATTACAGTCGACTGTCATCTATCCAGCTATATATCTATAAATAATAGCAACAAACCCTCGACAGTTTCAAAGTCCGAATATCCGTCGTATCTGACCATCTTCCAGCAAAGTCGATTCGGTCGAATGAAATCGCAACGAGCCAAGAGTCAAAGTAAGTCTGATCGAATCCGCTCGCAGCGTTCGTAGAGTAGCAAGCAAAAGAGCTTAGGTAAAAAGCATGGCGACGTCAACGAAAGACAAGAACCTGGATCAGGCATGGTCAGAGATCGTCTCGTGGAACAGAGCCCTTGTCGATCACAGAGAGGGATCAAGATAGACAGTCCTCTATCTCTTTCTCTGGCATCGTTTGCCATCTTTGCGCTGACCGATGGGAACCCCATGGATCAAAATGCTCCCCAAATACTCTACAGTGTTCGATGCCCGTGCCTGATCGAAGGGAATCATTGATCCCCGGATCACGTCGGTTAATTTCGTTGAAACGTTGTTAAATGCTGGATACAAGATGGCGGCAAGCTGGCGAGAAGAAAAGCCTTGGACAGCACTGCCTCGAACGACCACCGTTTTCTATTTTGTAATTTAGTCGGGAGAACGACGGAGCTGTCGACACGGAAAAACAAAGCAAACGCTAAATACGAGTTTAGAGGATATAAAATAATTCAATGTTACCTGACAAATTTGATATCGTTATTGTATTTTTCAAAGACGGATTGGTTCTTGTTTCTTGTAAACTTATAGAGGGATAAATAACATTTAGAAAACTGACTCTGTTCCGTGAACATTCTACAAAGCTATACCGCACAAAATAAAATTTATTCGAGTACGTAAGGGAAACGTTATTTAAATGACCGGCATTTTTTGCATGTGTTATTCAAAGAGTAACACAGAAACACTTGGTGTGTACATTTTAAATAGTAGTGCAGTTGTAAATGAGTGTTTTATGTGTAAACTAAACGACGGCGAACCAAAAAAAAAAGCAAGCGCTATTGCAAATAGGATGGTGTTGCGATGTTAGTCGGAGAAAGGCGAGTGACAAGAGAGAAAGAGAGAAAGAAAAAAAGAGAGAGAGAGAGAGAGCGAGAGAAAAGCGCTGCATAAATTCTATCATATTGTAAGACATATTCTAATAACACGTGCCAAATAATGCTTTAAGGTGTCACTGAATTAGGAAAGTAACCGTAATAAGTGTGTCCTTTCAAATGTTCACTCTGTCACGTTAGATTAAAAATAGATTAAAGTGTTAATGAGCAGGGTTTCAAGACAATTCAAAAGGAACGTAACAATACTACTGCCTAAATTAAGAGAACAAAACGCGTAGAGGGGGGGTATCGATTTCTAATCAGTTGCTTCATAATCACAAATTCGCGAGAGTACACGTCGATATTGTTATACGATCAATTTTTCCAAGAAAATCAACCTGTAAACGGATACGCGAGATTACGTGGGGTATGAAAAAAACTCCGTGGTTAAATAACCATTGCCAACGTTACGAAACTCCCGGCGAAGCATAGCGAGACATTACCAATTGAATTTTCACGAATTCCATTTATTTTTTTATAACGTTCTATTCAGATCGTGGACATCTCGACGAACAAAAGACTCGGCTCACTTAGCAGAGGCATTTCGCCAAAACGAATGAAAACATCACCAAAGAAAGGCTGACCGTAGCTGAACAGAAAAAAAAAGAATCTCGTCTAATTATTATAATGAATGTTTATTTGCCACTTGTTACACAATATGTATACACGCGTTTACGGTATTATCAAATACACTTATTCGTATTCGACTCTAAGATTCAATGATCTCCGACGACTGTACCGACTTCAACCGTCTCTATTAGAAGTACCAATAAAAAGTGCATCACTCATTTTCTGAATACGAATTGCCAACACCCTTGAATGTTCCCACGCAGGTGTGTGCGACGGTATCACGTGTCGAGGCATCCGAGATTAAACACCTTTTGTTGTTCAAGTCTTTCTTTCCCCGTGTTTCGCAGGTTCTTCGCTCGGAACTGATTCTTTTTCTAAATCACATTCGCCATTTTGATCCTTTTTCTAAATCATATTCACCATCTTAATCCTTTCATCGATCGTATTTACATTTTAAAATTAATCTAATTCACCATTTTGCAAATTAAATTCTCTTGCTCGTTATTATTTTTGCAACAAAGCTCGTGCTAGATTAGTGAAGATTAAATTTAAAAATCGTACGGCACTCTATGAACAATTATTGAAGATTAGTGTCGGTTAAATTTAATAACTGAAGGACACTGTATAAATAACTATTGAAGATCAAATTTAAAAACTGAATGACGTTTTATAAATACTTGTCGAAGGTCGGTGAAAATTAATTACTTGTAATTAGATCTATTTTATTTTCTAGATGCCTGTATTTTATATTGGATCTAAGAATTGACTGAACGACTATTTTGATCTTTGAAAGGGTTAATCATATTACGAAAGAGAAAAGCATACAGATATGATCTGCAAGAGGATTAAATCGAAGTGGAAGAGAAATGAGTATGGTCTGCAAAGGATTAATTTTAAATATGTAAGAATGAATTTGATTTAAAGAAGGATCGATTTAAAGTACACAAATGTGAACCTGATCAATTTAAAATACACAAAGGTGGATATCGTCTACAAAAGAATCAATTTAGAGTGCAAAACCTGTACTAAAGCTTTTATACATAATTTGTGAGTGTACCGTAATCGTTATAAATTATGTGTGCCAGCTGCGACTAATTATGATTACTTCATTTGGTTTCACCAATTGCGACTTCTTCATCTGTTTCGTCTGTCACGCGATTTTCAAGCACATTTCACTTGCATTTATTATTTTCATTCCGCATATCGCCTCGATTTCGATTCACTATTTTTCCTGGCTCAAGACGGTAGAGTATTGCGAAAGTTTTTGATTTTCTTGGACAGAAACACACACATACGCGGCTCTGTGAAAAAGAAGGCGGCGTACGACATAAGAAGAGCCCTAAACGAAAACGATCGTTTCCACGAAACTTTTGAAAGTACACATTTATTATCGAGGAGAACGATTAATTTGCCGGCAGCCGCGACAACTGTTAACACTTTACCGACCGGTAGCCTAATTAATCGACTTTTCCCCCACGACCGGTAGCCTCCGAATCGGTTATCATAGTAACCAATAATTCGATATCTATTATTGAGACGAATATGTTAGATTGTACTACTTACGTAAGCTTCACTATTATTGTATCATTCTTTTAAATATCAAATATCTTTCGCTATTAATAAAATAAATCAAATGAAAGTAGAAATATAAATTTAACGTTGAGCTAAATTTTTACGATCCAATAACCGGTCGGTAAAGTGTTAGGCACCGTTAACACGTTGAGTGCCGCGTCAGTCATCGGTGACTGACACTGAACTCTCCGTTCAGGCCGCGTCAGTCACCGGTGACTGACCGTGTGAAATATAAAACTAAAAAATTTACATTGTTTCAAATTGTTACCTAAAATTGATTTAAACTCCTCTGAACTTTTATTTAATAATGGATTCTATTGCTAATGTATTTTTTCAGAAAAATTTTTAATGGATTTCCTTATACAATCGCGTGGCACTTAACGCGTTAAGCAGACATTTTCTGGTCCTGCTGGAAGAACAATTTTCTATTCGTGGTCGAATCTCGTATCGAATACGTTTCCAATGATCGCTTTGTTTGCCCGGCGCAGTTGCGTGTAATGTGTAATATTTGTAAATATCCGCGTAAAATGTTCAATTTGCAGAGTGCTGCCTGTTCTTCTCACGAGTGCTGCGCGATCGCGCGAGGCGCGACGGAGAATGTGAGTATCCGACAGATTAGAATGAAATCGAAGGTTTGTAGCAACGTTTGCCAACCCCTTCCTCGAGCACGATCACTTAAGCATCCCTGTCAGCGACGCGATTAACCCCTTGCCGTACCATTTTCTTCATAGTTACAATGGTAAGCACCTTTTTGGTTACAAATAATTTCTCAGGAGAAACAGAAAATTGATATTTATTTTGTGTCTACTTTTACTACAGTGAGATTAAATATTGATTGCAGGAGAACATAATTTTAATCCGATTTAAAAGAAAGAAGTAATAATTTTAGATAAAGTCATTTCACAAAGTGCATAATTTCTAACTAATTCCCGTAAAGCGGTCGATTTCCGGTTAATTGCTTGTAAACTCCAGAACATGATTAACAATTTTTATTCACAATGTCTGCATGCATTTCCTATCAACACAGATATACTGAATTTTTAATACCATGCTTATTCTGTTCTATCTCGTTAAATACGCGTCTGCAGATTGTTGAGAAAAGTCAGTATCACTTTGAGAATAATTCGGTATTTCATAGTATGTTGGAACCGTTTTAGCAATAAACAAAGCACAACGCAAAATAACACTAAACAATTTGTCGACGTATATAACCAGTTTGATCTTGTTCACGAACCTAAACCATCTTCACGTTAACTTATATTCTTTTTAATTTATGTTCTTATATTATACTATTAAATTTCGAAGATAACGATAGTTAGAAATAATTATTAACAGATGTCGCGTATTGCTTTAACCTAAATACACGGTGCTCAAAGTGTACCTTTTCTATTTTCGAATATACAAGATATGTGTAATACAAAAAGGTGTCTTTAAGGTGACGAATAATAAATAAATTCATTGCAAGAAAATCCAAATTGCACTTTAGTTATTTAGCATATCTAGCATTCTTTATAATCCAAACATTTTTTCGCAAAACAATCACTAATTTGGAAGATTATACTCGTGATTTAAACAAGTGAAACATAAAAACCATTGTTTGATTGAATTGTAAAAATTTCTGTGACAGTAAATCGCCGTATCTTGGGAACAAAATCAAATAAGAAATTATATTCGTACAAACATTGTTCGTTGTACTTGTGTCTTAGTTCACTGCTGGATTGGATTTCAAATGGTATGAAATACCACGTGTGCGCACGTGCTCGCACAAACGTACGAACGAACCACGTGTCCGGGACCGTATCCGGGAAATGTTTCATTAAAAATATCGGCAAATTTGTGTGTGCGTGGGCACGTAACGTGCGAGAGTGTACCCGTGTGCGTGTATCCTACCTATATGTATATATAATATACATATATACATATATATAGACACATGTACCTATTTGCAAGCGATCGGAGGCCACCGATGCGCCTACTCGAGTGCAAGAGTCTTCGAAAAATAAACAAATTCACTGCAAAAATCAGTGCGCACAATTTTCTGTACAGAAAAGTCTGATCACACGGTGTCGCTTCGAATTATCCTCTGTGAATCGAATCGCGCGTTCAGATTTCATAAAAACAACCAGTCATTTGTAGTTCGTTTTTTCTAAGATGAATAGCCGACGCCGTAATAGATGTCCACTTCCGCTGATATGCCGCAAGTTGAACGGCAGAAATGCGGCGGACAGTTATTATGACCTCGGCTATTTTCCTTCGAGAAACGGATAATAGCGACGTTCTACAGTTCAGTTCGAGCGAATCGATCTTCGCCGCTCGTAATTCATTTCGCGTGAAAAGAAGTCTTCTGAAGATTGCGTGAAACGTTTTCTTTTTTTGTACGCGAATCTACGGATTCCATCGAAACGAAACATAATCGTGCGCTAGCCTTCGGTAGACAAACGAACAAAAAGCAACAAACGATTCCTATTCGAAACACGTTTTCTTGGATGTATGTTTGAACTCTCAATTAAATTCTCATTGTTCGACGTAATAATTTCGCATCGTCTATTCTAATGAAAAGATGGCGAACATCTCTCAAGATTTGCCAATAATCGTCTTTTTGCATTCGAATTTCTCGAAGTTGAACACAGCGACAATTCTGTGAAAGACTCGCCACGTTAGAAGTATAATACATTCGTTGACTTTGCTACACTCGTGTTCAATTTTAGCTACTATCGATTCTACAGGTTCGTGTAAACTTTATTGCTATGTGTATGTGAAATGTCTTTCTTTTTGCTCTTTTCCATTGGAATTATGATTAATCTACAAAGCATAATTTACTCTGGCCACCTTTCGCGCACTCTAATATACATTGCAAGATATCGTAAGGAACTTCTGATCAGATTGTGTATCCAATGTTCGTCTTTTCTTATAATTATACGCCGATGTAATTCTACAAGAGAAAAAAAAGACAACTCTGTCGTTTCTACCATTTCTATTCGGTTGTTCTGTACGTGATAAACAGTCGCAGTCTTTTCTACGATAATTTTTCCAAGTCGGTTTTATCTGAGAAAATACGAAACAGTTCAATATTTTATACCAAAGTATTATTAGTTGGTAAGACGTAATTGAAAATCGCAGTACGCATGGTCGGTCGCGAAAATATTTGAACACAACGATTCAGAAAATATATTACAACGTATTATAATATTATATACAGTATACGCATATGAAAAACGAAGAAAATTAATTCACTATATACAGCTATCTTAATATATTAATTTATCGAGTACGAACGAATTTTTTGTTCACTTCTTCTTTCTTACTATAAAACAAAAGCGTAAATAGTTTTGGCGGTACAAAAATTCGGTTCCTCGATGTACCTGCAAAATGTTTAAATAATCATAAATAATATATAAATAGACTTTCTATCTTTTATATCTGTATACTGTGTTATAATGTATGATTAATACGTTGTTAACGATCGTTGTCTCCTCGTCGAGATTATCGAAATGAAAACTAATGATACCGATGTCCAAATATTTTGATCACCGACTGTACACAAGTATACATATAGTAGAACACGGTACTGAGAATTGCGTATCACACTCACTTTTAAGAAACATTGTCTTCGCGTAAGCGTATACTGAACGAAATTGTGTACGATTTTTTTTACCATAAATTATTGTAAACACCAATACTACACTCCACCTATGTTTATATACGTGTTTTATATTAACGAAGAGTATATAAGGCGAGATGTAAGTTAACGTAACTGGACGAAGCGTATAGGAAAATTGTATGTAATGATACCAATAGAACCTGATAAAATATATCGTATTATCCATAACGAAAAGGTGTTCCATTCTTCTCAGATTAGAACCAATTTCATTGTAAAAAATTTTCTTTTCAATATTTGTATTTTGTATTCTTATATTGTGTTCACAGGATTGGCGCGAGAAAGATTCAAAAGTTTAAAATAAGAGTTGTTCTAACCTTGGTATGCACGGCTATAAAGGCGCGTATCCATCCGAGAGTATCTCGCGCGAATTCTTGCAAATTGTGTATTGATGTACGAGCAGCTTCATTTGCACTTTCCACACAGTTTTTTGTATCTTCATAGTCAACTATAATATAATGTTTAATATAACATATTAAAGAATACTGTTTACACAGCTGCACAGAGTTACTCACAAAATACAAACCGATTTCCTGTTGCGTTTCTCGAACAACTTGGAGCAGCTCCCTTCACGATCGAGAATCGATTAATTTACGAATTTACGAGTTACGAGATACAGATGAACACGCGCCTTTACGTTCAGACGTTAAGAGTAAGTGTCCTCTGTGGTCTTGTTAAGGAACTAACCTTCATATTCTATTCAGCTACAAATGTGTGAACTCCGTAAAATTTACGACTTATTTCTTAAAATTAAATTTTAAAACACATTAAATTTAGTCGTTTCTATTTAAAAGTTTCTACCTAATTTTCTATAAAATGAATATTGCTTGTGCTATATGCAGTGATTTGTTAACTCCAACTAGCGATATATTTCATACGCCTTGTGGGCATATATTCCATTTCACTTGCTTGTCTCAGTGGTTAGAAAGGTGAGCATATCTCTTTGTTGACATTTAAAAAACAGTGATTGCGTTATTATTTTTTAGAATGTTCCTTGTAATTAAGTATAAGGATCTATGTACAATGAATGGCGAATGTATTTAAAAGTACTTGCAACGTTTAACTCCATTTTTTTCTGTTAAAATAAGAATACTCAGAACGTTGTTTACATATATACAAGTCAGGTAAACATTGCGTGAAACGATCTTGAAAGTCTATAAGTCAGTATAAAAAGTGGACCAAGCGATTTGATCAGTTTAATATATTCTGTTACCAGTGGTTTGGTAGGAAACTTTTTTGAGTTAAAAATTTTTGATAACTCTTTTCCCCAAAGTTGTCAAAGTCACCTTCAATTTTTCGTAGACTGACCTATAATGTTTTTGCAGCCATTGTTTAGGGGATGCTGCCATGAATTTGGCAAGCATCGTAACATAGTTTTTTCAGGATGTAAACAAAAGAAACTGTAGGTTTTCTTGTAAAGAACCTTGATAGCTCTGAAAAAGAGGATTGCCAAAAAATTTAGCGCAATCATCGTGAAACTTTTCTTAAACTGTGTTATTATAGCTCATAAAATTTCCGATCGAATCACAGAATAAATTAAGCCTATCAAGTTCTGTGATTCACCCTATGCAATGATGCTAATGATGCTGAAAGTATCAAGGATATTATTGAATGGTTTTTTTTTAATGCCCTATGCATAACAAACGAAAAGATACAAAGTCATATTAGCCAAGTTGAAAAATAATTCAGTTACACATATATTTATTACAAGTACCATCAGTAAAAACATTGATTGTTACAAAATTATGCGTTGCAAAAATAAGTACAAACACAAGAACATTGAAAGTAGAAGAAAAGTATATTTGACAATAATAATTATCGTGTAGCTTTTTCTTCTCTCCTTCTTATTTGACAATGAAATTTGACATTGTCTCACTTTATCTTATTTTAATTTCCTATACAGATCAAAAACCTGCCCACAATGTAGAGAGAAGACAACATCACATAAAATACACAGATTATATTTCAATTTCTGTAACAATGATAATATTACAGAAGATACTTATTCTTTACAAGATAAAGTTGATAAACTAACTTTGGAACTAACTCTGAAAGAGAAAGATGCCAAGCATTATTCAGAAAAAACTAAAGCCTTAGAAAATGAAACTAAATACCTGAAAAAAGAATTAGTTAAAATAAGTACTGAAAAATCTAGTATCACTGCTGCGCTTAAACAACAGGTTGATTATTATAGAGAACAGTCAGCAGAACGTAACGATATGAGAAAAAATAATGAAGAGCTGAGGAAGCAACTCAAACAATACAAAAAGTATTTGTGTTTATTTATTTTTGTTTCTTATATTTCTTGTATAAAGTTAATTAAAAGAAAATAATTAAATTAAAATCATAATAAACTTAATATTAAATAATATTCTCCTAATTTCCTTATTTTCACTTTAATTGCTGTCAATTCAATTGTGTTTTTAACATTAACAGACTCGCATATAATTTTTTATTATTTCGTTTTACATTATATAGAGCTAATATAACAAAATATACAAAGAGAAAACGAAATATTTACTAATTTACTTACCTACTTTCTATTAAAATTTGTTTGAATCGTTATCCCCATTTTGTTTTATGAGAGAATATATTGCATACATTTATGTAATTACTTTTGCATGTATTTCTTTTTACTTATATTTGGTATTTAACACGTTGAGCGCGACGTCGGTCCCTGGGGACCGACAGTGAACTTTCCGTGCGGCCGGTGTCGGTCCCTGGGGACCAACAGTATTGAAATTAAAAAACAAATGTAGTTTCAATGAGATTTATTAAAACATTTTAAACAAAAATGTGGCTTGGATTTACACATATCACAAAATATGACAACTTTCCTGGTTTTTCTGATTATCTCGCGCCCAAATAATTTTGAATTGTGCTCACAACATGGGGAACAGTTTCTTCGGACTTTTCTTCTCTTTTTCAATATCGGCGCCGCGCTCAACGTGTTAAAATTAAAAATTCTTACAATGTTTGGGATGTGTATGTTAATAATTATATATTATCTATCTCAGTATACAAACTTTACTAGAAGCGTCCACGGAAGAGATTGATGACATGATTTCTAGAACAGCCGATACTAACACTCTTATTACATACATATCTGTGATGAAAAGGTAACAGATTATTATAATTGCTTATTGTTTGTAACCTTTATGAAATGTTTTTAAAGATGATGTATTATATTTAGAGAAATGACAATCAGTTTGAATAAAAGAAGAGAATTAAGGTCAAAAGTGAAGAGCCTGCAGCAAGAACTTACAAAAACAATCATGCAAAAGAGACTTCTGACAGAAGAACAAAAAAGGATGAAGTATGCAGATGATCAAATGAAATAGCAGAATTTAAATTGTTTCTTGAAAGTGTGTACAATAATTGTATTAATTGTAGAAAAATCGAAGAAGATTTTATGATTTGTGAAAGCGAGAAAATATCGTTACAAAGTAAACTTAGAGAATTAGAAAAGAATACATGCTCGTCGAAACTAACAAGTAGCTTGGAGAATAGTTTGAATAGTAATACAGATAATGTTTGTAACGAAAATGCTCTTAAAAATACGATAATGAATGAATATATTGTGACTGAAGATACTGATCATGCAGAGAAAAATGTAGCAGCTAGTTCTGTGAAAGAGGTAATTAGTTTATCATTTTATACCATACGGTCGTGTATAACATTCTCCCATTTTTAAGTACATGCTGTTTAATTTTCAGAAAAAAGAAAATGATTCGCCATATCTGCCGATAAAGTCGGGAGGTTTGTTCGCCTTGAAACAAATGCCTAATAAAAGACGAGCTATAAAGAGATCGCATTCAACAATACTAACGATGAATCCTAGGACTGAACAAAGTGTAAGAATTTGAAATTTAACGTAACTAGACTTCAGATCTTTATGCAAACTTGTACAAATTATTTAATGTAAATGAGTTCGAATGAATTTTTTTGTTCATATCTTTGTCTTGTACTTTAAAGTTTTGTAGTCTGATAATAATATATACTGTGTAATCTGATATATATTATGCAACATATGAATAGACGCTATTTTTGTAGGTACGTCCAATTACATTTGATGGATTTGGAGGACATTCTAAATTTGATGAATTTCCTAGTTCTTCTGGCATAAGAACGAAGAAAGAGAAAAGAAAAGATTAAATATAAAATATAGGGATTTGTTCCTTTGAGAACTGTAAATAAAAATTAGACTTTGAATCTTATTATAAATAGTATGTAATACTCTAGAATTAGTTAGTGATATTTATAAATACAATTATTTTTCTATTATACATTTTTTACTGTATAAAAAATAGCAAAAATACACACGTGTGGCTACTGTTGTATCTTTGAGATTCTCATTTTGTAACCAAAACAATGACGTTTCAAATGTAAAAATTGTAATTTGTCTTTTTATGTATATTAAAAAATTTATCTCTGTTACATATCGCATTAAAGTGACTAAGACAATCAAATTGTTGAAAATAAAATTTTTTTTAAACGGTTCTAAGAAAATTAAACTTCTTTTACACAAGTTCTATTTTTTACTGCGTAATCTTTCAGGCACGTATTAATCAAACGACAGCGCGGAACCATCTTATTTTGTAATTAACTAATATTCGTGTTAATAAAGTTCCATGCTAAATATGAAACTTTTCTATTCTATTAAATATAATTTAGACGTGGCAATTAAAACCTTATATCAATACCGATCCCTGTTTGAAAATGATCGTCATAACAATAATACCACTGCAGTTGTGTCAATTTACTAGTCATGAAATTAAATAAATTATAATGTAAGGTAAAAACTTTATTGTTTTGGCTTTTTAGAAATCAAAATTTACAGTTGTCAAATTTTTTTATTATGAACTACATTTTTTGTATTTTTGTTTGCACCTTACATAAAACATTACGATATAGACGATAAAAGACTAAATTATTGTACAATTTTTAACTTTACTATACATGATAATAATTATTGCCAATACGAAATATGTAATGCTAATTAAAGATAGTTTAAGTAAACTCGGTTTCAAATAATCATAAGGAATAAATAAATCTTTTGATATTACTATTTCTATACTTAATACACAGTCATGAAACACTCATATCAAGAAAAATATTTGACTTATATTTTATTGTGGTTTAGATTATAAAAATGCAAATACACATTTAGTTCAGAGAAATTGAAATGTACTTAGCGTGTTCATTGATAGTATAATGTTTAAAATACACTAATAGTTACGTTTCATCGTTTAAAAGTCAATTATATAATACTTTGCTTATACTGCATAATCATTTTGTTTATAAACAATTGAAAGGAAAGAAAATTGAGACTTGACCAACACATCAAGTGTAAATAATCCACTAGATATATAAGGGAACACTGTTAAACTTCGTAATAAATTTAAGTGAAACATAACTAATTTAAGTATATCTTAGCTTCTATCTTAAAAAATAAAACTTCTAATCATATTGTAATCCCATTCTACTGACATTAAGCTCTATTCTCTGATCAATTAAATTAAGGGTTCTAGAAAACAGACAAAGTATGACCTGCGGTAAACATTCCAACAGTATTTATATAATAATTGGTTGATTTTCAAGAAAAGTTCCTAAAGACTCTTTAACTTTCAATATGATTCAGGAAGCAGCTATCTTAAGTCCCATTATGTTTATGATATTATAAGATAGCGATATAAATATAATTTAATGTTTATGCTACCATTAACCGAGGTGCAATATTCATTGCCATAAGTTCTTGGAAAAGTAATTTCGCTGCATACGGTAATCTAACTTGAGAAATCTGTGTTTTGTTCTTACATCCTTTACATTCAAAAGTATTATTTCTCAAATTTGCTATTGCAATCAGTCCACAGAAATTGCATATATGTATTCGATACGGATCTGAAACTTCGAATAAGCGTTCCCTAAGAAATTGTGCAGCTCCATGAGAAATCTGACAGTCACGTTCCATTTCACCGAAACGTAAACCTCCATCTCTGTAAATAAATTAATATTCACATCAAACATTTGAAGATTAAACAAAGGTAGTGAAAATGCTACACTTTACCTTGCTCTTCCCTCCATGGGTTGCCTAACTAAAATCTGAACAGGACCACGCGCTCTACTATGAATTTTATCGTCTACCATATGTTTCAAACGCTGATAATAAGTTGGTCCTAAGAACACTTGAGCGTTAATTTTACGACCAGTATGGCCATTATACATGACTTCGTTTCCTCTCAGTTGGTAACCATATTCTTGTAAAAGTGTAGATATTTTCTGCACATTTACAGCATCATTAAATGGTGTAGCATCACCAATTTCACCTATAAAAGAGTATATTACAATTTAGATACAATTTACGTAGTCGATGTTGTAATAAATTATTTCTAACGATCTATCGAAATATACCTTTATTAGCAGATACTTTTCCCTGGATACATTCAATTAAATGGCCAATCGTCATACGTGATGGGATAGCATGAGGATTAATAATAATATCTGGTGTAAGACCTTCGCATGAAAATGGCATATCTTCTTGTCTATACTGAATACCACAAGTACCCTTTTGCCCGTGACGTGAGGCAAACTTGTCACCAATTTGTGGTATTCGGACACTGCGTACCCTTATTTTGCAAAATTTGTAGCCTTCACTGTTTAATGTTAACATTACTTGATCTACTATACCAGTTTCACTATTACGTAAGAACGTAGACGCGTCCCTTTTTGTGAAACGTTTCGTTGTACTATCCAACTGAAAAAATAATTAAAGTTCAGCATACATTGTAGGTGTTAATCCATTATATTACAATACATACTTCGTCATCTGCTTCCGGTAAAGTAATAGTTTTTCCTATAACTACGTCGTCTCCAGATACACGAATTCCTGGAGCAATAATTCCATCGTCATCCAATTTATCATATATAGCATTGCGCATTCCTTGACATGTCTGCCGCGTTGGTTTTTCGAATTGTTCTTCTTGGTCGCCTATCCTTTTAGATTCGGAATCTTTGTATGATCTATAAAATACGGATCTGAAAAAACCTCTTTCAACAGCGCTAGCATTCAAGATAACACTGTCTTCTTGATTATAACCAGTGTAACATAATATAGCAACTATACTATTAATTCCAGCTGGTAATTCACGAAACCTAAGATATTCCATAGACCTTGTTGTAACTAGAGGCTTGTGAGGATAATACAGTACATGAGCTAAAGTGTCCATTCGTACATGGAAATTTGTGATGTACACTCCCATAGCTTGTTTACCCATAGCACTTTGATAAGTATTTCTTGGGCTTTGATTATGATCAGGAAATGGAATAATCGAGGCACAGACTCCTAAAATCATGGCAGGATGAATCTCACAATGTGTATACGTTGTACAATAAGCATACTCCTTTTCTTGTCTTAGATCTTCAGGAGACATGGCAATCATAACAGTTTCTTCCTCTAAGGTATCAATATACTCCACTACTCCACTGCCTACTAATTCCTGCCAACCATCATTATTGTAGTCTCTTTCCTTTAACATATCAATGTGTCTCTTCTTTAGTAGCAAGTTTTGTCCTTCTACAATTAATAGCGGCCTACTAATTCTTCCTGCATCCGTATATATTCTGATCTCACGATCTCTGATATCTCTTATCATAGACACTTCTGATACAATAATGTCCATCTGACGTCTTAATTTACGTAAAGTAGCCATTAATTGGTCAGGATCTCTGTGAATACCAACCCAGCAGCCATTTACAAATATTTTGGTTGCATCGGCTATCGCACTTGGTGCGATTTCTTCAAGATTTTCCATAGACCACTCTTCCAAGAATTCAAGGATTGGTGAAGGTTGAGATCCAACACTAATATAAGCCATCAATGCTAAATTTTTAACTAAACCTACAGCAGCACCTTCGGGTGTTTCAGCAGGACATAACATACCCCATAACGTATTATGTAACTGACGCGGTTTTGCTAATTTACCATCTCTTCCTATAGGAGAATTCACTCTTCTCAAATGTGAAAGTGTCGATGCAAATGTCAGTCTGTTTAATACTTGAGACACACCAGCTCTAGCTTGATGAGCTTTTTTCTGATCACCCCAATTGCCAGTAGCAAGTGAATATCGTAAACCGTCAGTTATAATTTTAGTCTTAATAGCAAGTTCCAGATTGAAGTCTTTTCCTCTGTCTATGAATTTTTGTGCATATAATCGCACTTCTTTCATCAAGTTCTTAAACAGCCCTCTGAATAGAAATGCTAATAATGGACCAGCAAGATCTAATCGTTTGTTGCCGTAATGATCACGATCGTCCAATTCTCTTCTACCGAGAGATGCCGATAATAATCTATGTACCATGTAACCAAGAAAATAAGCCTTCTTTGTTTCACAGAAATCACTTATACCAACATGTGGAAGCATTTCTTTCTGCAAAATTTCTCTTGCATATTTTATACGTTTCTCTTTTGTTACGCCAGGTCTCGCACCTCTAGTACCAATAAAATTCAAAGCAACATTTTGTTCTTGTATTACAAAAGCCTCGTCTAAAGATGGTTTCACCATTTCCATCATTTCAGGATCGTCGAAGTCATATATAATATGTTCCAATATATCGCGATCTGCTACAAATCCAAGTGCTCGAAAAACAATCATAATAGGAATTTCTTGTTTGATATACGGAATAATTGCGATAATACGTTGTCCTATAGCAGATTTTTTAATACTGGCTCCACTCTTAGCCATCATGTTAATCCATAATGTAGATGTAGGTCGGGAACTATGCTCCAAGCATGACCGAATTTCAGATTTGTACGCATATTTACCATCTTTCATACTAAATACATAAACCGTGTTTGTTGCCATTTTCTCTTGAGCAATTAACACTTTTTCTGATCCATTAATAATAAAATAACCACCAGGATCTAATGGACATTCATTCAATTCAGTTAAATCACGATCAGATAAACCAGCAAGCAAGCAATATTTTGACCTTAACATGATTGGAATTTTTCCTATGAATGTTTTCTGATGTTGTGTTTCAATTGGATCTTCGCCATCTTTCACAATTGTTTTTGTTATATCTACGTACAACGGCGCAGAATAAGTCAAATTCCTTAGTCTAGCCTCATTAGGCATCATAGGAGATGGTGCACCATCCTTCTCCCAATGTGTAGGTTTCGATAAATAAATCTGTTCAAACTTCAACAAGTGTCTAACAGGATTTTCAATTTCACCCGATGTATGCTGTGCTTCCGCTTGTAGATCAATTTGTGGTGAATCTTCTACAATCCTTTGAACAGACATTTCAATAAACTCGTCGAAACTGTCAAGTTGTTGTCGTACAAGACCCTTTTCGTCAAAGTAAGCATTAATAACAATCCAGCATGCTTCTTGCCAAAGTTTCGATGAAATTTCCTCTGCATCTTCATCGTCATATTGATCTATATTACAATGTAAATATTTGTAAATTCAAATTTTGCTATTTTAATGAAGTATAATAAATAAACAAATATTAAAAACATAATATGTAAACAAAGAATGTATTAAGGTTATGTTGCATATACTTCTGAATTTCTGTATTAATAAATATTATTTTGTGATGTAATGAATAAAAATTACTCACCATCTTCTAAGGCATACATAGTTAATTATAAAAGTTTTACAGGTGTATGACTAATTACGAATATTACAATTCAACGCAAGAGGCAATTTTCGTGTGCATACAAATGTAGACGTTTCCAATTGACTGTCTGTGTAAATTAGTCTAAGTATTGAAACTCCAATACAAGGATAAATCCCGGCGTTCGTCCAGACGAGAATGAAGTCTGCAACACATGCGTACGGTGGAACAAATCTGCACCCTGAATGTAGCTACAGATTATATTTAAGTTTAAAAACACAGGACAGCTGGACCTTATCCTAATTATTTTGTCGAATTATTGCCTACAAACACATACTCTCGAAATATGTCTCAATGTGCACTTGAATATAGAGCACGCTGAGTTCATTCTACCTCTCTTCCTCAACCTTAGAATACTCTACAAAATTACAACAATGATAATACCCTTAATATCAAGCCAGTGATCTGGATGGTATATAATTTATTTGAGCCTTAAAATACTGTAACAGTTTTTACTAAATATCTTTAAGACATAACAACTTTAAGTAAAATAAGATTACCTTATAACACTTTCAGAATGTATTATAGCTTATAAAGAATGTAATGAAAATAAATATCAGCTGTGATGGCATTTGTGGAGATGTACTTGAACCTGAAGGATTAGAACCTAAAAATATTAAAATTATGTTACTAATTCCATAGATGAATTACGAGTATTTTATTTTTATCCTATGTAGTTTTTACTTTTGTCATTTGGGTCCCGACTGCCACATTGCCGATAACCTAAAGTAGATTTACGTTTTGTTGGAACATATCCTGGAATGTATAAACTCGGTGCCTCTAATCGTCCGGTAGACATAAGTTTATTAAAATCTTCTTCCATTTTATTAACAAGTGGACCTATTGTATATAAAGACATAAATTATTTGTTTATCACATTGATAATTTCGACTAAAGCATAAGTACCTTTAAAATGTAATAGAAATTGAACGCATGCTCCATTATGTAAAGTTTTAGTTTTTCTACTATCTATAGATAACATCCATTCAGGGACTCCCATAACTTTACGTACATCTTCTAAAAATTGTGCCCTATGTTAAAGAAATAAGATAATTTGTTTAAAATTTTTCACTGAAAATTAATTTTTAACATTTGGTATAATTTTTTATACTAACAGTACAAAACGTGGTGGTTTTCTTATGTTTGCATATTTTACGATATCATTGTCGGGTTCAATATTAGCGCAAGCAAATCTATTGCTCCCAAAATTTTGGTCGAAAATAACGATAGATCTTCCCATGGCTGATACTAATCCACCTAAAGGAAAGTTTGAATCTGTAAAAATCTGTCTTTCTAATCCTATGTTAATGGGCCCCAATCGGCCTGATAGATCTCCTAGATAACATCTTAATGGTAAATCAGGACCACACTCTTGTTTATATAGATCATTCTGTAAAATAACAAGATCACTTTGCTGAATTATATTTTCTATAAATTAATTTTATATGAAATATAAAGCAAGTTTTGATTAGTTATACATTTAGAGGATCTGCCAACTGAGTGAAATGGGGATTCCATATGTATCCACCTGCTACACATCTAGTATCCTTTACTTGTACAGATGCATCAACACCAACTGGATTTACATATATTGCCCAATTATGATCTTTTGTCTGTAATAAAGTGTATAATATCAATTCTAATCTCATAACAAATATTATATTACTGTATTAAATTAATGATAAAATTATTTATATCACATAGTACTATACTTTTATAGAAAATAGTTTCTGTAAAATTATGTTTTATATTTATTTCAAGATATATTATTACTCATGGAACTTACAATATTACGATCATTTTTACCAGGATGACGAAGTTTTACTTCGATTATAGTTTCACTTTCAGCACCATCCCGATGTACTAATTGTGTCTGAAATTATTTATGATGATAAACGATATCTGTACTTTTGTAGTTCTTCAATTTATCATTTTACCATTTTTATGTATCCATATGCATATCCTTGTGGATGATGAAAAGAAGCAATAGCTCTAAGTTCGCTAGCTTCGGATGGTGAATATCCTCGTTCTATACTTGAACATGCCCATCTAAATAATAAAATAATAGAAAAAATTATGACCGGTCATTTATCTTGGAAAGATTAAAAAAAATTCAATGATTCAGCATTATTTATAATTTCTCCATTCAATTATAGTAACCTTATGTTCTTTTCTTTTTTATGGATCACTATACTTCGACCCAGCACACTTCTTGGTCCAAATAATGGAAGCATTGTATCATTAAAAGTTGACATATATCTTTTTCTGTTTTCTAAGGTTCCAAATTTTCCACTAAGATCACCCATTTCGTATTGGTCACTTGTTCCTTCTCCAGGTTGTGGTACACCATTACTTATATCGACACCGAATGGGTTCCAGTGATTATACAAAGATGTACCTTCACAGGGGAACTCTAAATCGTGTTCTACCGAGGTCTAGAATTCGTAAACTGTGTTAGTATTATAAAAAACTGAAAATGATTAATTTTGTAACATTTACCATGTGTACATGATATCCACTCATTTTTCCATTGAGACCATCAAGAGTTATTTCTCCATTTGTAACATCATATTCAGATTGTTGTATGAACTCCAATTTTCCTCTTAATGCAATATTTTCTCCATTTCCAAACCAATCTTTTACCACAGCTTTACGACGGTATACTTTACTAATTCTAAGCGAAAAGTTTACTACATATCAATTTGCACTAGTATCCGTTAAATACTATTTATTAAGAATAATTCTTTACATTTCTAAGTTGTATTAAATTGCGTGTACATACATTGAACATGCTAGTCTTTCTCCTCTTGCACGCGGTCCAGTGTCGTCATATATGACTAAACTTTTCCCTATAATACTATTAGGTCCAGACAAAGATAATAACGTATCCGTAAAGAGCTTTCTAGTTAAAATAGGCGCATAAAGTTTTTTCCCAGCAATATCGATTGTACCATGTCTTTTTAAATCACCTGCTCTACATAATGTTACCTCATCCATCGAGCAATCATCGGAATGCTTTGGATCCCACTCAACCTAATAAATTTTTCAACGTAAAATGTTAAGAAAAAGGTTGATTGAGTATTATAAGTTACATAACTAGCATATTTGTAATCATACTATTATACCTTATAAGGATTATAACAATCTCCTGCACTCAAGCATCTGCCTGTCCAGTTATAGTAATCTTTTCCCGGTGCATT
>NC_135776.1:5775825-5814562 GCF_028453695.1 Augochlora pura | reverse complement strand
ACAATGAAAGTCTTTAATCAGAATATCAACTAGATTGTCTAATACCAATTTTGCAATTTGCTAACACTGTCCAACACCAATTTTGCGTTTCGGTAATTAATGAATGATTCTCATAGATTTTAATGCACTCAACACGAATTCGATGATCGTTTTTCTCCATCACCCTCAGTCAACAAAATGTGAAACTTTCAAATTCAAGAATTGTCACGGCTTTAACCGTAAGAGGTGTACAAATATCGATTCCATATAAACAATATATTCTTTTTATTACATTATAAATATCTAAGCATATTTCAGTAATGTTTAATAGGAATAAGACACTTTCAACGCACCAACTTTCACAGATCTTTTTCAGTTTATTTTGAAAGTTAATTATCCGCTGCACGATCTAACTACATCACGCGACACAGCAGACTTTCCTTCAGAAACCATAAAAAAAGACATTCGAACGTAAATTTTCTTTACGATTAAGAAAAAGATCTACAAAATATGCAAATAATATATGCAAAGTGTCTTTATTATTTCATTATTTTGTCTAGCACTGTACTCTACAATCAGTGTTCAAGTTAGTAAACTACATTGTAGAGTAGCGCTGTCCAAAGTTGTTTCCCGGGAGACAACGTGCGCAGAGAGCGCGGCCATAACACGTTAACACCGCGCGTAATTCAAACCATAGCATTTCAGAACAATATTTTCTGTTGTGTCAAGCGATTGATTTTTAAAGTAGACGTCGATGTGTTTGAAAAGTAAATGAACGAATATTTGAATTTGTAAAAATATAAATGAATACATATAAGCCTTTGACAGTATTAAAATATTAAACTGAGCATTTGTGCATTTTTTTGTACTTGCAATTCTTTAAGAAATAATGACACCTTTAAGCTTCAATGTGATCACACTTGTATTTATGTCATTATACTAATTATATTACATATTATGCCTAGATCGCCTCAAAGAGGAACTCTAAAGTGGTAAGAAATATAAATAGAAAACTTACAAGGGAACGTGTGAAATACTACGATCGATCGATATAAAATTTTGGTTCTTAGAAAAGAGAAAAATAATTCTTAAAAATATTTGTCATGTATCTTTTTATATTAATTACTTATCCTCTGATCACGTTGAAGAAATTAAAACAGTCTTCAAAACTGAGAACAACACATACTTCATTCGATAGCTTGGAAACTAATAGAGAGAAGAAGGCTGGTTTGTGGCAAAATTAGATATTTTTAGCACAGCTGATGTATGGGCTATGGTCATTAACACTGTCACGTGTGGTCAATGCCTTTTTTTATAATTGCTGCTAAAGGATTCCTGGCCTCATACATATTCATTATATTTATATTTACTATTTTCGTGTCGTATTTTTAATGCTTTCAATTCTATTGTAATAATTGCAACACTTAACAAAGAAATTAAAATATGAAATCCGCAAAAAATTACTTTTAACGATTCTAATGCTTTTTTTTTATAATATAAATAAAATATTTCAATTTATTTATAGTTTTCTTATTCTCAAGCATATGAGCTGTTATTAGTTTTTTAACAAAAACCATGACAGGAGCAAACAAGAAAATAAACTACGCAAGGCGACGCATGCGCAAGGAATCCCGCACAGTAGCGTGGCATGTCTATGGGGTGTACGTTACATATCTGAATTACGACCAGACAAGGCTTTACGTCGTGTCTCCATCGAAGTTCAGAATTACAATGTTCACCCGGTAGATGCACACGTCACTGTGCGGGACTCCATGCGCATGCGTCGCCTTTTGTAGTTAATTTTCTCAACTAGACTGATCATGACTAATCAAAACATGTATGTCAAATATTTAAAAAGGCCATTTTCTACTGAAGTTTCAACAAAATGAATTACCAAATTTTAAACTACTACCTAGATAATAAATAATTATTAATCAATAAAATTTGGTAACAAATTGATAATAAAACTACATTGATTGTTTCAATAAATTTATAACTGCAATGTAACTAATACAAGCGATATTTTGTTATAAACTCTTGATCCAGAAGTGAGTTGATTAAGTCTTTTTAACTATTAACAAAAACAATTACAGAATGTGTATTCCTAGGTAGTTAAATTATATTGATTGAGGTATATTGTCATTACGTGTCAAACATACTTGCACTACATAAATCTCTAACTTTTACCAGAAAATATTAAATAAAAAACTTATTAAATACTGTGTTATCAAATAATGTACATAGAAAACACTATCTTCGCTAAGGACTTCCCAGATTAATAGTTAAAATGCCATGAGCTGATTTAGGTCATAATACCTATAACATAACTTCTTTTCAAAGACTATCAAAAATATATGAAACAAAATATAGATAGTGTCAGACAATATGAAACGAAGAATCATTGCAGTGTGCATTATATTAATTAGAAACTATAGACCAATAAAATATAGCATAGACCATTGAAATTGTCAGACCATTGTAACTATCAGAACATTCATTACTGTGTCAAAGATAAAGGAACAAACATGATATATAGGTTATAAAATTATATATATATTGTTCCAATTAAAACTATAATTGTTAAGATGAAGTGGAAGCATTACTATAATAATGACTAAAAGTAATATATTTTCTACAGCAAAACTAAATGCTTTGCAATATGCAATATTATATAACGTAATAAATTATTGAACAGCTTATTAGAATTTAAATTTTATTTATCACCAAAAAATATGTGTTTTCGTATAAACATTGAAACATAAAACAAAAATATTTCTAAAAAGTACTAATCTCTTTAATAAACAAAAAATATCATACATACCCAATTTATATCGAATTTTATAAATATTTTATTAAAAATAGACAAAATAATTTGTATAATAATGTTATGTTATAAAATGTAATTGATTATAAATACGTTTAAATTATTTTATAAAATTAGATTTAAGCCTCAACATTACATAATAAAAATTCTAATCGATTACCAATCTTAAATTAATAGCAATAATTCCAATCGCATTTATTTTCGAAATAAACGTTTACGTATCAATGTTTGCTTATGGACGCAACTATTTCTTAATTTATATAATAAATTGAGAATTGCACGTGAATCTCTGAATTTTATGAATATGTTAGAATATTAAAAATTGATTTCATATCAGTACATTTTATAAAAAATAAAAAACAATAATGCATGACACACATTGCAAAAATATATATCTGTAAAAAATAATATGATAAACATTTTATTTTGTCGACTATTAAATAAATGTATGTGATAATATAATAAAATAAAATACAAATATGTTACCTTTTAACCTCAAAGTACGAACGTGTCGAACCGTTGAATCAATGTAACATGATTTTCCTCCAAATCATTATATAAAGCACACTTGAATAAAAACGAAATTATTTTGGCATGTATCAAATAATTTACAGTTACCATGTGCTTATTTAATTAAACTGTCAACTCGACAGCAAAGCGTGTACAACATTCATGTATCGAGTCATATAGCACTTGCAATATTACATATACTAAACGCTGATGCGCGCTGGCTCTCGTATTACGTACAAAAATGACTAATCATTAAGCTGTTACAATACGTATGCCACGTATCGTGTCTTTCTATTTGCTATTAGATATTAGTTTCACTTTAAATCACATTAAATTGTCATACGTGGCTGTAACCTTATCGTACTGCACACATGTTTCGTGTTTTGTACGTAGGCACATTTCACGACGATATACAATTGTATACAGTTGTGCACAATTAACATTTAACGCAAGAGGAACTTACCAATCAGCTTCTCACGATTTTAAACGGCTGTTACAGCATTTATAAATGTCACTTAAACAATACACTACATTGTATGTACACGTGCATACTGTTTAATTTATCACTTCGATTTTGTCAGCACGAAATTTATTTCTTGTTAATAAATGAAAAATATGGATCATTGCATATGTTATATATCGAATTGCACAAATCTATGTTAATAATTTAATAAACATAAATATTTTTTAAATACATATAAAATTATAAAATTATGGTTGAGTATCGTACAAGAAATTGATGTAACACAATGTTAATTCGAAATAAGCTTCTCAAAGAATCGAACAAACTATGAGGAGTATTATCAATATAAAGTATTTTAAGTTATGGAAACGGAGCAGTGCACAAAGATATGCATTTTTTCACTCTAGTTTCACTTTAATTAATTCTACGTTTTCGTAGCGTACATAAACGTTTAAAAACTGAGATTTATTTTGAAAATAAAACAAGTTGATGTATTATATATATTAAATAAATATGGAATAAAACAATAAATAATATTGTAAAAATCATGGTACCAACTATTTTATAGCAATGTATGTTTGTACGAATTGTACGTTAGTTCTTTTAGTTTTATATCTAATATTACACGATAAAAGAAATCAATTTTTTGATAAAATTTTAAATTATGTAAATCAAATTGACTGCAAATATATTTACTATACTTATATGTGTTTACTATATATATATATATACATCATTTGTTAGCTTAATATTAAATAACATATTCAAACATATTGTAATAAAAAAATTATATAAATACATATACATCACACAACATATACATGTAATGTTACCTTGCGACGTCGTTGATTTAGCCGCTAATTTCCCATTGGCTGGCGATTCACTGAGGAAGAAGAATAGCGCTGTGTGACAGTCACAAAAGAATGACGTCAGCGCTCCCTGGTATCGTGAATTATTAACCTACCCTGTGGAAAACAAATTTTATGAAAGTATCCACTCTTTAAATATATTTATGTATGTACTACGCACAGTTCGTCGTGTACATACACATGCATATACTGTACATATATTTATAAAACAGCTTGTCGCTTAGTATATTTTGATGCAGTTTCTTGACGCGAGCTAAGTATAGTAGTTGTCAAACAGGGTAGTGACATTAATATGAATTTTGGAGGAAGTTTTGGTCTAGGCCATAATTAATTGAATTGTATTTAATATATTAAAGAAAGTGTTTTACAAATAAGTACTTTTTACATTTACGAAAATGTATGTGTTTTATATTTACTCTAAATGAATAATAGTAGAAGTAACTACAATATAACTTGCTGACGACAAGAGTACAAGTGACATGCAATCAGAATAAATATAAAATAATCAGAAATGGCTGAGACATTAATTCCATTTGTATACTGGGCTCAAACAGAAAGTCAAGTTACCTTAAAGGTAGATTTGACCAATGTTAGGGTAAGTAATTTGACTAATACATGTATATAATGTATACTACTGTTTATAAATTTTTATTTAAATTAAATGTATTTTTCAGGATTTAGATGTTGATATGGATGAGAAGAGATTGTGCGTTAATGCACATGGACATGGTGCCAAAGGTTTCAATAATTATCGCTTTATTCTTGATTTAAATTCAGCCATTAATACTGAGGTAATGTATGTAAAATATCCATTGCACAACAATATTGGTATTTAATTCAATTTGAGTAAAACAAGGAATATATGTGCTTATAAAAAATATCATGGTTCTTATATTTTGAGTGAAATTTCATTTTATTACATAACATAGAAAAATGAAGTCACTTTTCCAAGAAATATATGAGCATTTGCAATAATGAATGTTTATGAATAGTCATTATATATGTACATTGACATATGCATGAGTTGATCCTCAGGGTTACAAAGAATTTGCACAATAACAATTGCATTTGTCTGTCAAAGGTCAAGGTGCTCCATTTTTAGAACAGTTTCATATAAAATACTAACATAAAGTTATTAATATAAAATTATTTTTTTTCTTCAAAGAAAACAGTATTTTTTAAGATAAACTTTATAGAAGAACATAATACACCTTCAAAAGATAAACAATTCACACATATATTAATTGAATTAATTTATCAAAGCCTAATGCAATAAAATTGAAAGTACTTGACAATTATGTAATTAATTAATATAATTTATTGTTTTAGGAAAGTCGTTACAATGTAGTAGATCGCGAAGTTGATTTTGTATTAAAGAAAAAATGTCTTGGTTGGTGGCCAAGATTAACTAGTCAACCACAAAAACCAGCTTGGTTAAAAATCGATTTTGATAAGTGGTCAGCTGAAGACTTAGATGATATTGATGATAAAAAACGGGATATATGCAATGATTATCCTGGCATGTATGACAAATTATACAAAGAAGAATTTGGATACAAGAGAGGTATATTTTCTTATAGAGACAGAAGTACTTATTAAAATAACCACCTGTATGTTTTCGTTATTAGTCAATTAATCAAAATTTTTCAAAGTTTATTCGATTATAATTCATTACACATTATCTTTTATCGGTTATATGCCACTTTTATCGTTACTTTATTATGCAGTATGATCGATAATGTCGGTTCATACGGTAATACAAAGACGTAATTCCATTTTAAAAAATCGAGTAGGATTTAATGTTTCTAAAGATTCGTCGCTAAAGGAAACTGTATTACCTTTGCATTATGTCTCTGTTGATGTCATAAAGCTTATAAATAAATTATTTTTATCTCTCTAAAAATAGAACAGATGATTGAAGTGAACACTTTTAAAGGGAACATACCAAAATGGTATTATAAAATCTTAACGGGGTAACTGCTGTTTAAAGCTACACTGTTATTTGTGATTTATTTATTGATAAGAATAATAATATGGATATGAGAGTGCTACAGTATGTTATATTGTTTATCTTATGTAGATGTAACTACTTATTAGTTCAAAAATCAGAAGATGGCTAGGTAAAGGAGTCCAGATCTAATTATATAATGAGCACATTTATTTTTGTTGTTGGTTGAAAGCTTAGTATTTTCCTAGCCATTCTTTTTTCATCTGTATATAGGTTTCTTGAATCACTAATTTGTCTTTATTTTTGTCACCAGAAGATTCGAGGACGGTGTACTTAATAATTTATAATCTTTGCCAATTTGTTGGTTTTACATATGTTGTCACTATAATGACAATAATGTATTTACGAGATGGGCCAGGTTAGTACATACTTTAATAATTATGTTTCTATGCTGACTGCAATATTAAAGTGATAATTAAAACATTAAATTTTTATTTCTAGCTTCCATGAAAGAAACATATGCAGCTGTCGGGAATCCAATAAAATGTGTACAACTTTTACAGTTTTTAGAAGTAGCGCATGCCTTATTTGGTTATACTAAAAGCAGTACCTTGGTATCATTTTTACAAGTAGGAGGTAGAGCATTTGTTTTATTTGCTATGGTTGAAGCTGAACCACGTATGCAAACAAAACCTGTTGTGTTCTACCTATTCCTTGCTTGGAGTATAATAGAAATAGTTAGATATCCTTACTACATAACGCAATTATTGAAAATTGAAATTCCACTTTTAACATCGCTAAGATACACCATATGGATGCCATTATATCCGCTAGGATTTTTATGCGAAGGAGTCATAATATTACGGAATATTCCGTATTTTGAAGAAACGGGGAAATTTACTTATTCCATGCCCAATTCTTGGAATTTTGCATTTCATTTCCCATCATTCTTAAGAATATATTTACTTATATTTTGTTTACCCATTTTATATATGTTCATGTCTCGTATGAATCAGGCACGTTATAAAAAATTAGGTAAACACAAATTGAGGAAAAAGTATGCATGATTTAAAGAAAATTATTACATTATTAATTGATCACATTATACAGCTGCTAGACAATTTTCAAGACAACACCGTTTGTTGACATGACAGTTTTTTTACATTTTTTTTAGCCGTTTTTATGTATTCTAAGTCAAAAAGCTTTTACCAAATATTTTCTTCTTATACTTATAACTATTATATGTAATTTTAATATACATAAATATAAATAAACGCAAATCTAGCTGTAAACGAGCATCACTATGATTCAGAATAAAGTTGTCCCTGTTCAGAAAACAATATTTACTTTTTACTCATTTAGATTCTCATAATATATTCGCCTTGAAATATTCTGCAAGTTATATAAAATCATTTACTTTACTCGGCAGATGATTCTTGTTGCTTGCGCGATGAAATAAGTTTAAAATTCGACAAGAATCTGTGGAAAATTTGAAAATGGTGTCATTTGTGACAAGTATCGCCTTTCGCGGTGATATCTCCAAGCTCCTCAAGCAATTGTGCAATTATAATTCTGTCGATAACTTAAGTTGCACATGTATCTCCCTCTGATAAGCCAGATATATTTTCATATCAACGCTTGCAAACATCGATTTCTTCTTGTACCGTTCCGTCATTTACAACGTAAACTTCCAACTAAAAATAAATGCTCCGAAAATAAAATCATTCCCAACATTCTTCCAACGACGCTCGATTATCATTCCGGTCCAGCCGCTTTCGCTGGTGACCGAAAATCTGCGAACCTCTACCTTTCGACCACGATACACAGCGGTGTACGGTATCCGGGCGAATCGGCCAACAAGCAGCTAGCGTAACAGCGAGTGTATGCCGCGAACTTCGGAATCAAACTCGTGCCAATCAGGCGAACGAATTTCTCGACGGAAGGTAACCTTTCGTTTCTGAACCGATCCAAGGTTACGTAACAATTTCCGTGAACGTAGACGGTCAAGCTCGCAATGGACGTTCCAGAATCTTCAAAGTGGATCGAGGCCGATCGAGTGACGCCGCTCTGGAAATTTTCAATGGGTTCAACCATCGTACTGAACAGGGGAAGCGGCATCCATAGGGTCTAGATAAGGTCGCACCGCAACGCCAGGTGAGCCACACCACGATACTCAACTGCGATAACGAGGTGGCTCGGTTTGACACGGACTACCGTGTTCCGGGAACGTTGGATCTGGCTGAACGAAATTTTCATGCCTTACGACCACAACCTTATCGAGCCAAGGTCATAAGAGCTGTACATGTAGATATCTGTGGATCGTCTAAGACGATTCATCAGAAATGTAACACTGTGAAAACATTCGAAGAGTTTGGGACTACTGTTGCATTTTTTATCAGCTTACTGAAACAATTTAGCGTAGATACGAATGTAGATTATTTTCATTGTTCTCTAATTATGACTGAGATAATTGAAATTATTGGAAATAATTTAAAATATGAAAATAATTTTTTTATTCGACGATATGAATACGTTCGAAATTGTGTAGAAAACCGAGAATATGATTTTTATGTAATCATAATAATCAATGAAGTATTTAGATAAGAGGCCTCGCAGGTTTTTCTTCGAATATTCGATTACGCTCGGTGGTGACGTCAAATCATTACTTGATTACCTCGGACACCGATTACTGTTCCACTTTTGAGAAAAATCGATCACTGTTGTCAACTCGGTCACTGTATATTTTAAACATCTGGTACCCTGTTTACGGAATGAAAATTTCGTAAAGGAAAGTAACATTAAGATGGCCGAGTTTTCTTTATTCGGAGGACTAGAACTTCTTTAAAAATTACATTTATTTATTATAGCCACATTGGAAAAATTGTATCGAAGTAATAACATATTTTGATCGATTATGAACAAAGTAACCGTTCACTTGATAATCCGACTTTTCGTGCTTGGCAACCCAATGATGTATCGGCAATTCTTGTGATCTCGCAGCTGCCGCCAATTACAGCCACTCGTTCCCGTGATAAGTGCATAAAAACCGCAGTCTACTGGGAACAATTAGCGCCTTCTTTCGCGATGTTTTCCGCCGGCCGGCACGCATCGTTCGAATCCCGGTGCGTCGAGCCGGAACTAATGCATGCACGCGGCCGTAAACTGAACGATTCAGTGAGATCGTCGCGAGGCTAAACGCCGATGGCCGGGTGACGGCTCCGGGGTCCGCATATTTGAACGGGCCGAGTGTAATCGCGATGTCGTTACGCCGCAATTACGCGTCCGCGAGGCCGTTCGCGGCAGTTTACGGTTTACGGCGCGTACCCGGAGAAAGAGCCCGCGACCCGCAATCCTGCTAATGGCCCCCCCTCCCGGTACCATGGGAAATTGAGGAAAGTAGGCAGCATTCGCCCGCGCGCGTGGAACCCGGCCGAGGACCGATCCGCGGACTAATTCGATGAAAATGAGACGGGAGCCGTCAGCGAAGCAATTTCGGCCGAGGGTCCAACTCGCGCGACCGCCTCGCAAATCAATAGCCCGCGGCCCGCGCCAACGGACTTCCACTTTCGCGAATATTTGCCGTAATTTCTCTGCTGGATCACTTTACACCAGAAAATTAAATCTCTAATGGCGGACATTTCTTTTAGAATTCGTCGCATTTTATTTACGATGCATTTTCATTTGTATATTATTAAAACCTCTCTGTCGAGACTAAAGTTAACCCTTTGCGGTTGCATCAGCCGCCAAAGCTATTTATTTATTTCCTTTATGTGTTTTTTTTTACATAAAACTAAAATATATTGCGTTGCATACATCTAAACATTAAAAAAGAATTAATAAATTTTACTCTCGCAAGTTATGTATTATCTATGTTCTGTTAATCATTAAACCGTTCATTAGGTTCAATATTAATAGTTAATAGTTATAAATAATAATTAATAATTACGTTTGTATGACGTTCGTCGAAAACAATCCTTGTTGAAGGGGTTAGTATTTATTTCAATTTTATAAAGGCAGGCGCACTTTAGTATTTTTTTTCCGGCGTCGACAGTCTGATTTATTGAAATAAAACTCGTAAACATGACATCTATCTTGCAGTATGCATCTGAATCTCTGTATGACAACGGACGACGTAGTTTCTATGCTACCGCATTCGTCGGAAGTAACCTTTGTGCGGAAAATTGTATATTCTTACCGATGGCGACCGAACGTGTACAGAGAAGAACGCGCCTCCGCGTCTAATATTTCCGAGACAAACTGCAAGGTTCGTATCTGAAAAGCGATGCTGGGGGGGTCGCAGCGGACCCCGTCGATGCCCGACCACGCGACCCCGCCGTTCGAGGGTTAATCGTCGCGTCTGCCAGACCGTTCCGATTCCGTGAAGGGTATTAAAGAGGATATCTGCCGGGGTCCTCGAAGGCAGAGGAAGACGGTAGACCCGGCGGGAAGATAGCCGCGACAGAGACGAGAAGCCGGAGACGAGGGGAGAGAACCTTCGACTCGCGCGACAAAGGAGAGCATTCCCTCCATTGTCTCGGGGAAACTCCCATTTTTCTATTGTATCTGAACAGCGACGGCCCCGACGCTGCCCCCGTGCCGTGCACGCGGCGGGCTCGTAGACGCGGGCAGGCGCGGCGAGGGCCTGCACACACTCGGAGACGCGAGCAAACACGCTCGCGACATACAACCCCCTACAAAAGTATTAAGACACCTGATTATTTCGTATAAATTGTACTATTTCAGTCAGTTTGGGTGACGTGTGCAAGCTTGCAATACGGCATCATATTGTCGACAATGTTTATTAAGTTGTAAATGTTTGTCACTCGTGTAACTAGTTTATACGTTCATTGCATTTTGTTCGTTGAAAACTTATCCTTTATTATCTTGTATTACCTTTGATAATCAAAATATTATTTAATATTTTTTAAATATAAAATATGAATGTTATTTGCACGTTTGCAGACAATTTAAAAATGTTGTCACTGACGATCCCATAGGGTAGTTCTAGGGTTAATACAAAGTACATACGTGGAGCATACGGCAAAATGCATAGAACCAAAAACTATCATAAATAATAAGAAAATTGATCAAATTGATGCAGAAAATCTGTTTACATTTTCATGCAATTGGCTTCGAAATTTTTAAAAATTACAACAACTTCGTGGGGGATTTTCATGTATATTTGGTTTTCTGCAAGTGTCCCGATACTTTTGGAGGGTGGTGTACGCTCTCGCACACAGGCGCCGGCGACGACCTGGAAAATTTGGAATGCGACGGAGCCCATTTCCATTTCCTCGCAAGCGGCGGCGTGGTCGCGCGCGCCGCTTCAGGAACGAGTCAAGGACAAGTCCGGGGATAGTTACGACCGATTTACGAGCGAAGGCCATTCCGTGAAAGCTCGCGAGGTCTTGGTCGGGTCGAGAGTCCCGGAAGAGGGTCGTTCCGGACCCATCAGACGAAGGGCCCACTTCAAAATATACCCTCTCGTCGCTGGAATCCGGCTCCTCCGATTTTACTTGGCTTAGCGAGCCCGTTCGTCCTCTCCTCTTCGTTCTTAGCTAATTAAAAATGTTCGGTATTCGTCCAATTTTGACAATAATCGGCTGAAAAAGCATGGATGCAGAGATGCTGCTCGTTACTGTAATTTTTTGATTTTTGCTGGCAGCACGAATCGCGATCTGACCCGAAATACTTGCGAGTTATTTCTTAAAATTTGGAAATTTTTTTTCAAAAAGCTGGTATTAGGTATTAATCCCAGCTTGTTGATGACTCAGTCAATTTTGACACTGAATATTAAAATCGTTAACTTAATTAATCAATTTTTAGCAATTAAATGGAAAGTGGACAGAAAATGATGAATAGTCGACAAGAAATATGTCGAAAAATAGCCTCGAAAAATTGCTGAACAATACTCAGAATTGTTATAAACATCGGCAATAGTACAGTTGTGTAAAATGAACCGTTGCTCGAGGATTAAATAATGAAACCACTAATTACCGTGTAAAGAAGAAGTACATTAAAATAATAGTAACAACGAGAGTAATAATAACTAATAATAACAACAATAATAATATACTAATAACGACAAATATCTACTTCAAAATGTTCGTAACGTAAGACGAAATATTCCTCCGGAGGGTTAATCGTCGGAAATTAATTTGCGCGGCTTCGTTTAAAACAAAATGGCGGCACGAGCACAGCCGCGCGCCAAGGGATGCCGTGAACACGCGGAATCAAGAATTCATTACGCCTCGGTCGCCATTTCCCCAGCGATCTTTCCCCGTGTCTTTTCTTTACGCGCGCTCTTACTGGAACGTTCCCTGGCATGTTCCTTGAAGAACAGGAGGCAAGATTCTATCTTGTTTTTCTTGAAACCGTGTTTAACTGATACGCTATCTAACGGTATTCCGAGATCTGCTCGATCGCTTGACACGAAACTCGACGTGTTGCTTCAGTACACTTGTCGTTACTGTCGACAGAAAAATTAGGTCAAACATGTAACTCTTCTTCTTTTTTTTTTCTCGTTTCAATTTCAAGGCTCGAGGAAAATGAGAAGAATCGCTGAAATATCAGCTATTTCAGTTCCTATTTTTACGAATGAATTCGAACGTTCAATGGTATGCTCAATTTTGATTATAGCTTATTGTCAAAAGCGAATACTGGACTGAACGATTTGAATTTTTTTTAAATGATAGAGGAACCAGTCTACTAGACCATAACTGTGTCGTCTCGTTGTTTTAAGTAACAGTAGAATCGTAATAAATTAGTTCAGTCTAGTGAATTAGTGGCTTTGTTACCTAAAATAACTTCAAATCGTTTGGGATAGTTTTAAAAAATGTTAATGAGTTTTGAAGGGTGTCCAAATATTAACAAGTGTTACTATATATTGTACAGAAACGACTTTGTAATTTACCGATGACAAATTCCCACAGTCTAAAATGACTCATTGCTCATTCGAGGAAAATTGATAAGCGATTAGAAAGGGAACTTGAAAAATGAAAAATTCTCGGATGACGTACATTGCTGTTTCTGCTGTTAGTTCAGAATGCAGTCGGTTTCCGCGCGGAACTTTCGGCGTGGCATCAAAAAGGCCGCAATTACCGCGTCAAATAAATACCACGTCCCTCTAGCAAAAATCGCGTGACGGTCGCTCGAGAGCGATTGACCTATTAACAGGATTGACCCCAACGGTTCCGCCTCCAACTGACACTAACAACTGTCCCTTTCCGCCTCCTACTGACACTAACAACTGTCCCTTTCCGACCCGTTGTCGTTCGGCTGTAAGTCGTCCGTCGCTGCCACAAATCACAGCGCCGATTGATCGATCGCTTTCTGTCCGAGATAGATCGCGAAAATGAAATAAACGCACTGGCTCCAATTACCGATGGTTTTGTTCAAACGTTATCGTGTCACTCGATTCTTTAATCAACCGTTCTATTGATCGACGACGTCTCAAGGCGCTGAAGCCTAGCGTCGAAAAAAACATCGGCGAAATTAACGTTTCCGGTGAAGGAAAGAAAGATTCAGCGAAGAAGATCCTCGCGTTGCTAATCCAAAAATGTATCAATTTTTTAAGGAGCACTTACGAGGCATACTTACGATCATGGAAACTGCTTTTGTGTCGAGAATGGGCCAAAGTTATGGTACATATTTAATATAAAAAAAATGGCTAACAGGAGTTTTCAAACTGGGCCTTCAATTTAACGAATTTTCTTTTGAAACTTTTAAGTCTAAATATCTCGAAAACGAGGGCACATTTTGAAAAATGCTATCAGAGTTTTTTTTAATAATAATTTTTATATTCTCTCGTTTTAAAAGCCATTTTCGCGATCTTGATTCAACGTGTGCTTGTAATTATCATTGCGTTCCTTTTATATTATTTATCTTATTTGTATTAGTATCTTATAAATAATTAATATCTTAGTATAATTATTTATATGCTATTCGTATGCTAATAACTTGTTTAGGTTTTCAATGGCGTGACAAAAAGGGTCCAAAAAAGACATTACTTGGCACGTAAATCAGTGGTATAATACAGTCGACCCACCCCTAACGCGATAGATTCGTTTCCCGTTGCGAAGTGCCGTGTTATAGGGGAGTCGACTTCGCGAACTGGCTTGGGAAATAAGTAATAAATTATTTAGCGAGGTGTGGCGGAGTTCGAGACACTAAGCGCGGAAACTTTAAATGCGTTTTTCACTGTGCCATGTTTTTGAAACCGGCGGCGCAGCAGGATAGCCCAGAAACTGGGTGACTAAACAACTTCAAACAAAGCTTGTTTCACTTGGTATACCGTTCCACCGGGGATCATACCAACGATCTCTGTATTTTGTCTTCTATTTATAACATTTATTTAGCCGTCGCAAACTCTACTTATCCACCGGGTAAAAGTTCGTTCTCGATCGAAGCTGCGCAAACTTCTGATTACGTCCAGCATTTACGTGCGACGATGATTACGTCGGCGTTTATGTATGAAAACGATCGCGCATTAATCGACGTAATAATTAAAAAATACGTGTAAACAAAATTTGTATCGCCTGAAAGGTATTGTTCGTTTTTTATTGCGAAAAATTTGTGAAAATTAAATACATGAAAATAATGAGATTCCGTGTCATTGTTACGGAGAATTGTCTCCTAATTATTGGAATGATTTTACGGTGCTTTTATCAACGACGACCCGCGAATATGCGAATTTTAATATCGCTCCTGAAATTCCCAGTTATTCGTTATTATCAAGCGATTCTGTTATTATCAGATAAATGGCCGATTTCGCGATGCCCTACTTTTCCCGGCTGCTATGGCAACAGTTGTTGTTTCCCAACCAATTACTTTTACGCGGCGATAAAATTTAATGTTCGCAATAATGGGGTTCCTGCGTCGCCCCGTTACATCGTTCGCGGAAACGTGAGTTCATCCATAACGCAATCAATAAATCGTGGAACAAAGTCTCCTCCACGCTGCCCGGAGACTGCAACATTTTTTCCGGAACGCCGTGCAAATTTCCATAATCAACGAAGAAGCTTTTCGGTGGAACGCGCGAACGATACGCATAAATCTTATCGCGATCGAACCATCTATACAGTCATCGGTGTAGTCGCAACGGTTTATCGCCCTCGCAAGAATTAATACTCGGAAATTTCGCAACGGCATTGTTTCATGATTCAATCGATCGCGCAACAATTTTTTTTTAATCGAAATATCAAATATTCGGCGAGATCGATCGAGATCCGTCGAAGCGATTAGGCGTTGTTAGCGCCTATTATCGCGGCCCGATACGACTTTATTTGTCGTCCGTGTTTTTCCGTGAATCGCATCCAGCTTGTGCAAATGAATCATCGAACGCGCGGCGGCTTCCGTTCGATAAAGCGCAAACACGAAAAAAAAGAAAAGAAAAGAAACGAAGCGCACCGGAAAAGACTGGTCGACCGCGTAAACGCCTCTGAATAAAAAAAAAGCGAGAGTGTTCGGGGCAAACCCTCCCCGGTCGCGAAACCCTCGACAGATGTTTCAAAAACCCCGACCCTCCGGTCCCAGGAACGACCCCTATCGTCGCGTTTATGGTTCGTTTGGGGGCTCGTGTGCCGAACACATGTCGGGCGCGCCGCATTTTTCGCGAAAGCCACGCGCGTTTTAGAACGTTAATGACGGCCGCTCTCGCGCGCACCCCTCCTAAAACCATTGCCTGCGAACCAGTTAGACGGAAGCTCAAGCACCATCGTACATCTATCAGGTAGCATGCGATCCTTTTTCAATAATCGCGCATGCGAGATCGAGTGTCGCGGTCTTACGGCCGTTTTCTGGCCTTCCAACTTCTTCTTGCACTGTGCAAATGCTTAAACGACCCAGGTAGAGTCATAAATAACGTCCCTCTTTTTGTCAGACATTTATCTCGTTCGCTTTTCATTTGTCCCTTCTGCTTTTCTCTGTTTATTCGTCCCTTTTCCTTTTCTCAATTTTATTTGTCTCCTTTGCTTTTCTCTTTCCATTTTACTTATCTTAAAACTTTGTCTAGTGAAAGCGAAAACTATTTATGACGCAATAATTTAGAATCGTTTTGCGCGACAGTTATATTAAAATGAAAATTGGCAGGATTGTTTTATCGGTACCCTGTACTATGCACATGATTTTCTTGGCGGTGCAATACGGGCTACTTTTTGCGTGACGTGGAGAGTAACCCTTTAATGAAGGCAAGCATGGAGTGTTACTTCGATTTTGGCGAAGTGGTTGTCTTTATGAATTTTTTTGCGAGGAAACTGTCAGAGCCGTCGCAATGAAACTTTGCACGATTGTTACGTATACTTTGCACTATACACTGGAATTTTTTGATGGTGAAAAGTAACGCGGTTTTCGTATGGCAAGAAGTAGCTTTTCCGTACAAAGAGAAAGGTTGAAATTTATTTTGGTACTGGAGAATTTTTTGGAAGAATGTTGCTATAGTAATTAAAATGAAACTTTGCACGATTGTTACGTATACTTTGCACAATGCACCTGAATTTTGTTATGGTGAAATGTAAGACGGTTTTCGTATGGCGTATATCGGAAGTAGCTCCTTTACAAAGAGAAAGGTTGAAATTTATTTTGATACTGGAGAATTTTTTGGAAGAATGTTGCTATAGCGATTAAAATGAAACTTTGCACGATTGTTACGTATACTTTGCACAATGCACCTGAATTTTTTAGTTGCATTGTATGATACGCAGAAATTAAAAAAATGGCAAATTTGGGAAATGGCAAATTAGAGAAATTTTAACGACGCTTCCGCCGGATTTATTCGAAAAGATTGCAATTGGAAGCACAGAGACGCACCAAAAATTGCACGATCCTTTAAAAGGGAGACCGCTCCCGAAGAGTTCAGGGAGGATCCAGTCGTCTTTCCCCGTTTAAATTGCTCTCGAAATGCCACGTCGTAAACACTCGACGCCCCCGGGGGAATTTTCGCGGTAGGAGATACGCCGTACTATTGACCGACGCACATGCAACGAGCATTTGCATCGGGAAACCTGCATGGAACTCGAAGTTCAAGTGTTTTCTCGAAAACGGGCACACCTATTCCGAAGAAACCAATTGGCGAATTAAGAGACGCAAGCAATGGATTAGAAATAATTGATCTCGAGATGTTGATCAAAACAGCGGAAATCCACGTCTCGAAGCTGTCAATGATAACGGAAATTCTGAAAAGCCGCGGGATAACGAATGAATGAAACAATGTTCAAAGATATTTGTCAATGGATCCACCTTCGATTTCAGTAATTTCTTCCAAATTTTCCATCAGCAAGTAAGCAAGAATGATTCATTATTCTAGTTGTTGACAAACGGCTATTAATCTCGGCACATTTGATACGACGATATATGAAACACGTCAAATAACATGTTATTTCATTTCACAGTAATTTTCATGTCCATTCCGAAATAACATTATTCGTAATAATTACTAAGTTAAGTTTAAAAACCTGTCGGCTTTAAACAAATTCCCGTGGAGATTTCATGAGATAAAATTGTTACTTTAATTATTATCTTTAGCATTATTTTGTCTGGCCAATTTGAAACAAAGAAACAAAGAAACAATTTACTATAATTTATTATTTCAAATCGTCTCATCTCAGATGGATCGATAACATATTCATCTTCAAAATAACGCCGCTGAAAATAATCGAGATAAATTATTTCAAATAATTATTTTCTATTTTCAATTCGCGTGAAAGTTACTCGCACGTATCGGTGACTATAAAAACGAGTCATCCTGCAATGACTATACCCGAAAGAATCTCGAGCGAATTGTTTTCTAAGGTGTCAGAGGAATGATGAAATCCGCGGTTCCTACTTCTGAGCGACACGTAATAACGCTGATACCAGCGAATTCAGTAACCGCAGATAGCGTACCGAATCACGTGTTAAAATAATTGATAAGCGGGTTTAAAAAATTTCTGTTCTTCCAGCCGTGGTAGCCAGGCGATCGCCGAGGCCGAAAAGTAAATAGTTCGTCGTGCATACGATTGATCGGGGACTTATCGATTATTCGGTTCTGGGGCGGTGGTGCAGCAAGAGGGGGTGAGGGGGAGGGGAGGGGGGTCGAGAGAGGGTTAATCGGTGGGAGGGCAGGTCAAGCCGATTTTCACGAAAATTCGTTTCCGCGTTTCTGCCGGTCGAAGGTCGCGCAAGTTCGCGCGCTCCCGTGAATGCACATCGTTTATAGCGGCGAGATAGCGGTGTCGGGGTTGCCTGGCTCCGCCCTGAATCGATCAGCGGTGCCCGCTATCAATTACACGGTACTATTTGAACAATTTTTCTGATAAAGCGACACCTGGCTCCCCTCCTCCACCCTTGATCACCTCGACGTTGTCCAACGGGGAACAGGGCCGCGGCTTGTCACGTAGGCTGCCACGGGAAACGGGCACTCGAAAAATAAAAGCGAACAGAAATCCTTCGATCGCGTATCGGAACTGATAACAGGACAATATGGGATCGTGCGACACCGATATCATCGTGGACACGTAACGCGATTTAAAAGGAAAAAAGAAGAAGAATGAGAACCGTGTCGATATAAGATTTTTTATCTGGTCCGAGACGGTCAGCACAAGTGCTGAAACGGGTACAAAGACCAATCTCGTGAGCAAACTCGCCCAAGGACGCCGCCAGGTGCGAATGCTCGATTGTTCTTGCCCGGCTAGATCCGAAAACCGACGCGGAGCCTTGGTAAATCTCGGTTTGCACGGAACTGGAAATTCTCTCGGTCTATGCTCTCTCCTTTTTCCGTCTCTTGTTTTCACTCTACGTCTCTCTCTAACCCTCTCTAACCTTCTCTCTCTCTAACCCTCTCTCATTCCCTCCCTCTCTCTCTCTCTCTCCGTTTCTCTTGTAAAGCAAAGGAATCTTTCGGTCGCGATATAGGTGCTACGGGTCGATCAATATTGCATGCAACGGGCGGCCAAAGACTCCCGATAATTAGTCTCTCTTGCTAAAATATGATCGGAGACTTAAGGCGAGGTATAAAAGTTTCAGTCCTCCGACGTCGACGAGGGAAGCCTCTCTCTTCTCTAGAAAACCAAGTTCGTTTCATCTTCTTCGGTTTCATTGATTAACTCCCGCATGACGGTGGCCGGGGGGGTTACTTATTACAAATGAAAAGAATGAAGTTTTTCTATTCTAGTTTCTTTCTCTTCGGTTAGTTATTCCTGTCCGCTTATCGGTGTTCCTCGAACCACTTTTGTAGCCGTCGTAATGATCGGGACTGTATTCGGCGTTGCGCGTCACAACTTTTTCCCTGACAATTCTACGATCATTATCTCGAGAAAGTGGAACCGATGGATCTTCGCGCACTACGTCGAAGGCGTGACGATAGAGAAATGGCGCACCGATCGCCGTTTCTTTGGCAAGCATTGAAAGCGTTGGGAAATTAACCCTTTGCACTGTCGCTCCTTTCATGCTGCGACGATTAGCACTTGTTCGTGCTTAACACTTTATCGACCGTAAACGATCATTCGATCGTAACAATTTTCGTTTCTATTTGGATTCTATTTATCTTATTAATCGCGAAAGATATTTAATATTTAAAAAGTAATGTAAAAATATTGAAGGGTGTAGTACGATTTAACATATCTATCGTAATAATAAATACAAAATTAATGGTTATTATTGCAACCGATTCGGTTGCCTTCGTTTTTATACTTTGATGACAGAAGAATTTATTTTTACTTCGACGTAGGAGAAATTAATAATATTCGTATATAGTAGAGCTTGCAGAAAAATCTTCAAATCTTCACCACGAGTCTGACTCGTTATTATAGTGCAAGGGGTTAATGAAGGTAAAATGGCGGCAGTGGTTCAGCGGTTGATCCGTTTTGATGTTTTTTAAAATTGAACTAGAATGATTGGTGGACTGTGAATTTGATGCATTCGCGACGAAAACGAGTGAAATAAAACAGTGTCGAGATTAAAAGAAACCGAGAGCGTTGACATGTTAATCTGAACGTATACAAATCATGAATGAGAGGAAAAAAACTTCTAAATGGCTCCTATATTTTGTTATTGATAAAGACAATATTCTGCGTAAATATCTGCTATCTATGTATGATTTATTTATTCAATGTACTTGGGACAAGTGTTGCGCAATAACGCTCGTTAAAATTCAGACTGTCTCATTATTAATTCTATAAATTAATATGAAGCAGCTGCTTTCAGCGTTCCGTAAATCTAGCGTTAAATTTTTGCAGCCATTTTAACTGTAAATCTGAAACAATTTTCGCGCGTGTAGTATTTCTATTTTCTGCGACAAAGTACATTTTATGCACACGAGGCCGAGTCTTGTGACTCGCACAACAGTTACAATCTTAACCCCGTGCCGTACTTTGACGAGCCCGACTCGTGATTATGATTTCTAACAATAACCTGTTAAGTACGAATGTTATTTCGTCTTTTTAAGTCGAAATAAAATTCCGCCTTCTTGCCACTGATATTTAAGCGCTGTTTTGGCTCACTAATATTTAAGTGATTGTAAGCACACTGTAGATATTAATTTTATTTCTCCTCTAAGAAATTATTTCAATCGAAAATTATTTAATCATTGTGACTGCGAAGATAAAAGTACAGCAAGGGGTTAGCAACCTTTCGAACTTTGATAACATAAAAATTACATTCGAACGTGACATGACAATACCAGTGGTGCAACAGAGTCACCATTCGAGTGCAGAGGGTTAATAAAAGTGAAACGGCACCAGTGGTCCAGTAATTTACTGCTTCGAAATGCTTTGGAACCGACTCGGCGTAGTACGTCAGCTACGAACTACGATTGGTCCGAATTTTTGGGCACGTCGAGTGCGCGGTAAAAGGGTCGACGAAATAATGAAAGAGAGAAAAAAGAACGGCACCGGTGTTTCAGCAAGCGTTCAAGCTCGCGAACCCTTCACGGCTAGACCTAGGCTAGGCGACTTCGGGATTCGATCCACGTCCCTCGGGGATCGAGAGGGCCCTTCCTGCCCCTCCTGTACCTGTCTCCCACCCCGCGGCCACTTATTCACCCCACGTTTCATCGGCTGTCTGGGACCGTGAAGTGTCCGGACACGTGTGTGCACACGGCGTGGGTCTCTCGTCGCGCGGTGGCTATAGCCGGCTCCACCATGATCAACCCCGTATGCACACGCGGGGCTCCATATTGCGGCGAGAGCATAGTATATTCGGAGGATCTGTCGACGCCACGTTTGGCCACGTTCTCGCATAGAAGCGACCCGCGCCAGTCGTATCGAAGCCGTCGTGCTGACCGGGTGTGTCGTCGAGAGAGCAGAGTCGCGCCGGTTACTATCTCTCCCTCTCTCGTTCCTATCTCTTTCTCCCCCCTCTATCTCGCTCGCCGCCTCTCTCTCTCGTTCGCCTCCCTCTTTATTCCCGCACGAGGCAGAGAGAGCCCCCAGACCTGGTCGACGTCGTCCGACGAGAAGTTCGCCAGTACGCGTCATACTTTCCTCTTCGCTTGCCGTGTGTATACGTGTTGTTGACCATGAAGGGTGCTATCGCCGTTTTGCTGCTGGCTGTGCTCCGTAAGTTTCCTATCATCATCTTTCGAGCGACGCCAGCAAAACGCCGCGCGTTTCGTCGTGATATTTCACCGAGCTTCTAACGAATGTTCGATAACCCGCGAAACTGCGAGACTTTTCTCCGGGAGCGGACCGTCGCTTTCGGGGCTTTCTCTTACACGTGCGAATTCGTGGAGACGCGAACGATTCTCGAATTTGGAATTTTTTCGCGAAGGAGACTCGGTTGGTTCTGATCGGTTGAAATTTTTTTTGAGATTCTTTTTGAGATTCTTTTTGAGGTTCTTCTTGAGATTCTTCTTGTGAGATTTTCGCTTTGACTATTTTTTAGAAATGGATCCATCGAAGTACGCGACGGGTAATGTTTTTACTCCGGGCTTTTTCACGCGTAGTCGCACGGCTGTAGGTCGCGGTTAGGGCATCGTTGCGTAATCAAGGTACACCCTTCGCACGCTGCGTCCGTCGTAGAGAGCGAGAGATGCTCTTTTTCTCAGTGTGTGCGTATGTGTCGCGAATTCACGCAATTGTCCCTCGGAACGAACACGCGCAGACCGCTGGTTGCTCCCTTTCTTTCTCCCGCGATCCTTTAACGATCTCCGACGAGATGGAAGCCGAAGGGCAGCCGCGTCTCGCGGATTTTCTACGCCTCGTATCGATTAGATCCTAGGAGCAGAGAGCGGACGTTTCTCGATCGTCGAGCGCTCTCACGGCGGCACCTCGCTCCCTCGCGTTGTTTCCCTCGGCGCGGAACCGAGATCAACCCTTGCGCTGCCTGCGTTCTGGTAATTGCGACATTGACACGTTCGCTGCCACCGTCTCCGGGGCCCCGCTGACATAATTATTTGCCCCCGATCGCGAAATATTCGTCGACGAAGTCTGGAACCTGGAATCTGGGTCTCGAAGGGTTTTCGGGGTTTTTATTTATTTGAACGCGTTCACGGTGGAATTTTTAGATATTTCAGTAGTCTGTAGAGTTGGGAGATTATGTAGGGAAAATTTGTGTCACGGCGAGACTCGTTTTAGTAAATTTAATCGATTTATTTCGGTGCAGAGATCATTTCTTTCTGTTGCGAAGAAGTCAATGCGCAGCTTTGATACGCTTCGAGAGTTTTTTCTTTGAATTACTATGCAATTTTAATTACTAAATAATTTTAAATACTAAATAATTTTAAATACCTATTAGTTCAATTATTGAATAATTCAAGTTTAATCGCTAAGTATTGCAGTTTGTGGAATTTGAAATTGTGGACTACAAATTGATTCGAAGCGAGACTCGTTTTAAAGAATCGACTCTCAACCTTTTTTAATAAAAGAATAATTCATATTCTCTCGAATCAATGAAAAATATTAAAAATAATTCTAAATAAATTTCAAATTGTTACATTAATTATCTATAATTACGATTCATTTTAATTTCAAGTTTATAGCAGAATTTGGGATTCTCGGGTAAAATTCGTTTGAAAGCGATTCTCGTTTTAGCGAGAATCGACTCCAAGTATTTTAGTGAAAGGGTAATTTCTCCTCCGTTGAAAAGAGCGACTTCGATTCTGTGGAACGCGAAACGCGGTTAGAAACCGGAGCTTTTCTTTCCTCGGTGTTGAATCGACGCCGTTGAACACAGAGGGTTAGAGGAACTTTATTCGTCTCGATACGTTGCTGTAGAAACGAAGCGGCTGGATCGAATTGTCGATTCTCGGCCACGACCGCTATCAAATTCATGAAACTACCGGCTCCGAAAAAAAAAAAGAAAAAATATCACTTTACCACGAATCCCCGTATCACGGAACAACCGAATACGCGTTTCGCCTCCTGAATCGATGAAGGTGGGGTTTCAAGGGTGCGAACGGGTGGTGAACTTCTGACATGATTTCTCTTAACTCCGACTGCCACATAATTATTCTATCAATCTCGAAGTTCTCGCCGGAGTTTCGACAGACTATTTTAAACGAACGTTCGTTAAAAGTTCACTGATTAAATTGCAAGAAGCAACAGTTCTATATAAGCAACGTCTTCTAATAATCTCGATAAATTGGAAAGCACGCAATGAGATCCTCGAGTTCCTCATTGTTTCGTGTTCCATATAATGTATTACTGGATTTTCTATTTATTTTCGTTAGCATGTATATTATTATTATTTTGTAGAAACAATTTTTCTAAACGAATCCGGCAATGGTTCCCCCGGAAAATTGATTCGCGGTAACCAGAGGCGTAGAAAGTCGCGAGAGAATTCGGTCCGCGAAAGTGCACCGGATCACAGAGGCCTCGTTAACGCGTCGTTCTCTCGCGTTTCGAAAACGCGTCGGTTGAAGTTCGCCAAGCTCTCCTAGGACAAGAGTTCGAGGCGACGGGAATTCTCGGAGAGGCAGGCGCGACGGAGAGAAGAGAGCCCGCGTAAATTAGCGAATTGATTTTCAAAGAAGGACAGCGGCGGGCGTTTGCTTGTCGTTTCCGTCGAAGTGGCCTCGCGAGACGTGATTAATTTCAAAATGCAAACGCGGCGTGTTAGGCGGGACGACGCGGTACAGCACAGCACCAGCACACCAGCAACTAGAGAAGCTGCTGTCGCGTTGGCTGCTCGAGCCGCGTTTTCTCCAGGCTCTCCTTCGCCGTTTTTCCGCGTTCCTCGACTGCCGTTTCCCAAGCGCTCTTTCCAACGGAACGGTGGCACTCTTTGTAACGCGGGTTCCCTCTTAAAAATAGATTAACAACGTGACCGTGCCGCGCCCGATATGCAACTAACCCGCCGCGCAAAAATACTGCGAAAATAAACCGGCTCGAAGAGACCGCTCTCTCGCCCGACGGCCGTGGGACGCCTTCTCAATTCGAAATAACCGGCGCCGATTGATTCGATTGCGCATCGCGCGAAAACTCCGATCGCGGGATCGATGCGGGTGTGCTCGAGGAATTTAAAAACCGCGCCCTTTCGGCGTCCTCGCCGATGTAGGAGGTCGGAAATAGCGGTGGCGATGATCCGCGAATGATCTGTTGCTTTTTTTAATGCTCGATGTATCTTTAGTTTCGTTTTTCAATTCCCGTTCTCCGGGATGTCGCTGTGGTTTTTACTATTCGCGGAGACTGTTGTTAAATAAACTGGAAAGTCAAATATGTGGTAGTCTACGATATGATAAAATATAGGCTGAGATAGATGTCGTGAAATAGAGTGAAATAAATGTACTAGATCGATGAAGAATGATTGTAGTAATACTGAATAGAAGAAGAAGAGAAATAGTATATACGATAAAATAAGATAAAATTAGAATAAGAAAAATATAGGCTGAGATAGATATTGTGAAATAGAGTGAAATAAATATACTAGATTGTTGCTGTAATTGTTACTGCATAGGAGAAGAAGAGAAATAATATATAAAATAAGAGAAAATAGATTACAACTTATTACAATTATTGTCATATATTTCACCGAACACCGCGAATAGTCTCATCAGTTTTGTCAAATTAAAGTGCTTGATTCAATCAAATTAAAATTGAAAAGTCGCATTCCGTGGCATCGATTGCTTTCGCGATTAAAAAAAGTTATCACGGATTATCGTAAAGATTAATTGCCAGATGCGATAAGGCGTTAATAAAATAATAATGACCGTTCGTATTTTGATCCGAAAGCTCTTCTTGGCTTACGTATTAATTGGATCGTAGAGCATGTTTCTGTAATAGTACGATGTAACATAAGGCAGCTTGTCGGATCGATTAGATAAACAGCTGGGACTTTACGGGATTTTTACAGATGCATAAAATATGTTAGCGTTTAATACGATTCGTTGGCAGAAGAAATCGCGGTATCCGTGCCATAATATTTATCGTGGCACAAATTTATTTTAACGCGATGAGTTTAGGTTATACATACTCCTTTGCTCGGGCGGAAACATTTCGAAACGCGGACGGAATCGGTTTCCGAAATATCCTTCGAATAATATACTATTTTCGATACGCGGCTCGAGAATCGACCGTATGTATATACCTGTGCGGTACGGAACGAGTATGGAACAGAGCGATCTCTCTGCTGCGCGTTCTCGTTGTGTTCGACTCGTCTCTCGGTGAACTTGTTCTCGTCATTAACACCTATAAACAGAAATAATAACGACGCTACACGAAGCACCGTGTGTTCGAAAGCGAAAGTCCAGAGCGTCTTCAAGGACGCGACACATTTTTTTCTAAGTGTATCTTTTTCTAAGGCATCGACAAATTTTCATTAAAATCTGACATTCCGAAGCAACGTATGTCGACTCGGAGCGTCAGGCAAAATTGTCGATCATTGAGAGGAATAATTACGCCGAATATGAAATTAGAATATTAATGATTTAATTATGAGGTGAGACGAAATTTATCGACAGGAAGTGTCAAACAGAAATTGATTATTCGAAGAAATATTTTGCTAAATATTATCTCTTCGCGATCGTGTATCTACTGTCATCCATCAAAGCTTATTTATTCTCTTTATTTCGTTTTATTTTTATTTTAAATTAGAACATATTATTCTGCTACGTGTATCTAAACTTTAGAAAAGAATTAGTAAATTTGATTTTTGTTAACCGTGCAACATTCAGGTTACACGCTAACATATCGACACTTCACCGACTAATTTTAGTTTCTCCACAAGATGACGTCTTAATCATACAAAATCTCCGCGCGACAACTAATAACAATATCGATGACAAGCAAAAAAAAATTCGTCCATTAATATCCGACATTCCGACGGAAACGCCATTTGTCAACTGGAACTATCGAGCGAAAATGATTCGAAAGTCCGCGCGTGCAACTATCTCTAACTAGAATTAATCGGTTCCTGGTAATTGAAAAATTCGCGCGCGTCACGGACGCACAATCTAATCGCGGGGGCGCGAATTAATTAATTAAGGGCGAGGTAAACGACAGGTGGAAGGTCTCGGGAGCCGTCGAGGATCGCGATACCGATCGCGCGGAGATGCTTTTCGGTCGGTCGTACCTCGAAGGCGTCGTCGACGACGCCTAGACGCGGGGAGTGACCGGGAGAGGATTTCACGCAGAGACAATTAGCGGCGCGAAATGAATCATCGCCTGACCGAGCCCATTAGGACGTATTAATAATACTAATTAGCCTAATCGAGCGGGACCGGGCGCGGATCGATACGCGTCAGGTTTTCTATTTAACGACGATAAACACGCGGCCCCGCGTACGTTCCGCGCGCAGGGCTAATTAACGAGTCGCCGTCATTTATAAACAGAAGCCGGAGCGAGAGCATCGCCGGTGCTCGCCGCGCGCACTTGACCAAGCAGCGTTTGCCATAAATATTATTGTGGGACCCGCGGGAACGCCTCGCGCCGCGCGGTATCTATCTCCGGGTCCTATCTTCGTTCGCAATATTTCATGGAGGTAGCAGATAATGGGCGACGCGAATAAATCAGAAACCGCTGAACGCGGAGGCTTCTTCGCCGAGCAGACGGAATCCTCTGTCGAAGTCGACGCGATAAAGTTCTTTACCTCTTGCCGGGGGAACGCCGGATGAAAGAGACGGCAAGACGCATGCCTTTGACACGTCGACACTGAATACGCAATTATCTCGTTGCGCGGAAAATCCGCTTCCAATTTTCAATTCAGCCGCTTCTTTTGCCACGGAATTCTCGTTCTTGACGCGACAGCGTATCCTATTCATTCGTTCTTAGATTGATCGGATTGTTTCTAGATTTATCAAATTGTTTCTAGATTTATCAAATTGTTTCTAGATTTATTAAATTGTTTTTAGATTCATCAGATTGTTTCTAGATTTATCAAATTGTTTTTAGATTCATCAGATTGTTTCTAGATTTATCAAATTGTTTTTAGATTCATCAGATTGTTTCTAGATTTGCCATATTGTTTTTTGATTTACCAGATTGTTTCTAAATTGATCGAATTGTTTCTCGATACCGTAAATCTTTAATTGCTTCGATGAAGTCATGGCGTAGGCGCGTGCTCTCGAGCACTCGTCAAGGTAGAATAACGCTTGATGAAGTTTGAAAAACCGTCCAATTATACAATACGCGAAATCGTTCGGATTGGATCGCGAATAAATCCATTAACCAATCATAGTGGTTTCGTTTTATACGAGAAGGAAATTTGTAAAATTGTTCTTCTTCCTACAGCAGCATGGATTTATTCGTTATGTCCAAATTGAACGGATTTTTCTAAATTGATCAAATTCTTTCTAAATTGATTAAATTCTTTCTAAATTGATCAAATTCTTTCTAAATTGATGAAATTGTTTCTCGATTTTCCAGATTGTTTTTACATTTACCAGATTGTTTTTAGATTAACAAGATTATCTCTAAATTGATCGAATTGTTTCTCGATACTGCAAATCTTTAATTGCTTCGACGAACTCGTGGCGTAGGCGCGTGCTCGAGCACTCGTCCAGGTAGCCATGTTCTATGAAGTTTAACCCTTTGCACTCCGTTGTCTCCTCTCAGGGGACATCGTAATTCTAGTATATGACTAAACATTAAAGTTTATTAGTTAAAGTTTATTAGCGAATATTATTATAATAATATCATATATACATATACATATAACGTATACTGTATAATAATATAAATGTTCATAAGCGCTGGTAGATAACATTTTATCCCAATTTAATCATTTTTATCTCAATGATAATATTAATTTTAAAATTGAATCTACTAAATCCACGATGGCGCGGAGTGCAAAGGGTTAAAGAACCGTGTCGCCAGCGCGACGTTATTCAACACGATCGTAGATAAGCTAAAAAGCGTTATCGAGGATTTACCGATCGATAACCGCGTTCTTGTTTTATTGGACGAGGTGATTCTGGAGAGTTTTGTTTCTTGTTTTAACTTTATCTTGCCTTTAGTCCCGGGGACATTGGTCCCACACGGATCTTACTCCGATTGCGTCCAGATTGCTTCGCTTATCGCGCGAGGCAACGATGTTCGATGAACATTGAAAAATCGTTCACCTCTGCGACGGCGTTCCGATTCGATCGCGGATAGATCGAAGCGCCGTTCCGAAACCACCGATCGGTCACGGTGTCCTCGTTTTGTCGAAACAGTAATTTGTAGAATCGTGTAGAATTGCTCGGGTCGGATCTTTAATTAAATCGAACCAGCTCTTACGATGCACGTATTCGAGCCTTCGCGAACGAAACACTGTTTGACGAAGATCGAGGAACGATGAAACCATGTTGCGTTATCCGAGATCCATCGTTGATCCATCGTCGCGACTTTGTTTTCCTTGATACGATAATCCTATAATTCAGCTCTCACCTTTTTCACCTTTCTACATTGATTTTTTTCTATATCGATCAAGTAGTTCTTGATCTAAAGTAACGATAAGTTCGACTCGTTGTTAATTAAAGAATTTCAAAAAAATTTTCCAATTATCACGTATAATACTCGAGATAGTCTGAAGTGTCCTCGATGACCAATGGATGATTCGCCGGCGATAGAAGTCGCCGTTAATATCGTAAAAGCGGCACGGCCGGTAGAGATCGAACGATTTTACGAAGATTGTGGAAGCCGGGAGTATTAAACAACAGGTCGTCGGGAACACCGTTGCCAGTGTGTTCGCGAGTGGCTGAGCAGTTTTCGATAAGCCATCTATTCCCCGCCCACCTAATCCCACGTATTATCAGAATTTTCGATCGGTGCCGCGCGGCGGCGGCGACGTGACCGACGACATCGTCGTCGTCGCTCCGCAATCAAAATTTGTTTGCCCTGATACCGTTTGCGCAAGAAAACCACGATTGCCCCGTGTGTTTGCCCTTTGCCGGATGCCGTATGGAAGGCGGTGTTATAGGTGCTCGCCTCTCTCGGCGACTGCATTCTTATCTATCGAGGAGAAGCGTGACTCACGCGCCTCTAATTCCAGTTTGTATCAGCAGCTTTCGAAGCTGCTCCGCGTCCTCTCTCTCTCTCTCTCTCTCTCTCTCTCTCTCGAATTCGACGAAAACCGAGAACAAGTATTACGGGGCCACCGGGAAAATATTTGTCAACGACAAATAACAGGTCGATAGGCTGCTCTGGGCGCGGCTAGATCCTCGCGACCGATCGCGTTTCCGCTCTGGAAAATTATCTATTCGATGAACGACCCTGCCTATTGTCGGAAACGATTTGCGCAATTATACATTGTAGGAGTAGTAAATCGTAAATGGAATATTTGATCGTGGGTGGAACGATTGCGGATCTTCCCGGTGTGGAATAATCGGATCTGCTGGATCTGTGTGTTTCCACGGGTGCGCTGTTTTTCAGTCTCAGGGGCAATCAGACAATGTCATACTTCCGGGAAAGGGGTGGGTGCATGGTAATTGATAAAACGAGACGGAACAATAAATGTAAACTGTCCGGGATGCGACGGGTCTGAGGAAAAATAATGATTTTTGAAACGGCAGAGAGGTGATAAATATTTTTATTTTCTCATGCAATACTATGTGCAATTATTTGGCAAATAATTTTTGTTGGAACAGTCGATACTGTACTGTAGATTATTAATGACACTGTAGAAAATTAATAGGTGAAATTCAAAATTATAGAGGAACTAGAAGAATTCGAGGAGACTGTTACAATTTATTGCGATCATAATAAATATTCTTATTTTCTCATGTAATTCTGAGTTTGACATATAATTTTTGTTGGAACAGTAGATACTGTACTGTAGATTATTAATGATACTCTCACAATTACCTCGGACAATTTTTACTTTTCATAAACACCCGCAGTCCAGCAATTACATACGCAAATAGCGTCTCGCATATTAAACAACGTAACATACAATTACTATTTCAAAGGAAAGTTTATTCGCCACGGTTTCAAAACATTGATTTTCCTCGTACCTGCAAAATGTTGGATCTGCTGACACACTATTCATCGCGGGATAACAATAGCACCGGCTTTTGTAAGAGGACGGAAACGAAATAACCAATTTCAACTAGTTTTGCGAGGAAATTATTGTTACAACTTTCGCGGTATTCGGTCGAACGTGGCGCCGGTGCCGCGGATAACTTGTCGACGAAAAAGAGAGATCATTAAAAATTCATTACATCGGCGTCGCGGTAAAACTGTAGAAAAATCGGAGTAAACAGTTTTATGAGTCGTCGAGGCATCGAGATGTTTCAGTGAAATCTGCAATAAACGTAGACGCGAGGGAAAGTGATTAAAGACAGAAACGTTACAATTATCGAAGTTGCGAAACATCGCAGCTGATCCGTGCGAAAAATATTGTCGGATGTTAGATCATTTTCGACGGTGTTTGCAACAATTTTAAGCATTTTTGAGACAGGTTTCTGAAGATGTTTTTTTTTGTAGACTTCTTATTGTCCCTTGCGTCATAGCAATTTATTCTCTTTCACTGTCGAAAATTGTATTGCACGGTTCGATCACCCTGGGTCAAACTGAACCCAGCCATCGCCTCGCGAGGATCAAGAGGAGCGTTCTCAGAGCGCTCTCGATTTCCTCGCGCGCAGAAAAGGTGTGAACGGTTCGGAAAAGCAGAATCTCGCGGCTAGCTAAACCAGGCCGTCGCCTCGAATCGTGTTCGCAGAGCAATTAGCGAGACTCGCCGAGTCTGTCGAACCTGTTCGCGCGACTCTCGCGTCGTCGCGGCTTTGAAAAGAAGGTGTCGTAACGAGACGTGAGCGTAATGCGGGCACGTTACATCGAATCCTGGCCGCGGAACAACACGGTCCACGCAACGCTGCAAAATCGCGGCGTATCTCGATCGCGGTTCTCGAAAGGACACCGAGGCCTACCGTGTCGCATTTAATCGTTTTGCTCACGTAGGCGAGATATTTGCTCTCGGAAACGAACTGTCGCCCGATCTCGCCTAAGCCGATCCTGACTAAGCAAACGCGCGCCGGCTCCGATTTCACTCGGCCCCGGATTTTTCAACAGGTCTTTCTCTCGATCCTATTCCCATGGCGGCCAGTGGAAAGCGGTGGCGCTGTGCCACCGAACTTCCGGATTTCGAGCGAGACACACGGCTTTTTCTCCTCTCGTCGTGTTTTATTTGTCTCCAATTGCCCGTGCATTTTCATTCGTCTTTAATTGCACATTGCAATTTCGTTCGTCCTCAACCGCACGGCCAATTCCCGCTCGCCTCTTTAATTGCGCCTGCAATCTCGTTCGTCTTTAACTTATTGCCGGTGCTTCGACGAGGCTGACTCGCGACCGAGATTTCTGCTTGTTACCGGCCAACTATGAATTCCGTTCGTTCGAGTCGCTAATAAAATTCTAGCGTTCCCTTGCGATCGATATTTAAGAGGTCGAATACGTCTTGTCTTATTGCGAATTAAGTCCGAATTGTTTTCGACGACGTAATTGTTACTGCGAATGTAGCAATCATTAAAACCAATCTCCCTGTATTCGAAGTAACGAAATTATTTTTATTTTATTTTATTTTTATTATTCTTTATCTATTATTGTATAATATTGTTATATATCTATCTATTATAAAATAATGAACATTAGTCTTAACGTTGAATAAAATTCTTCCGATTGCGTGGAATTATCGAGCTGGTCGCAATAAAAGGTAGCAATAAAACTCGACGTTATCGCGAGCGAATCGCTTTCGCTAGCGACAACTGTTTCGAGGAAGTGCGGACGGGATGAAAAATATTTGCCGTCGAATTTGCGCTCGGCTCGCGTCGACAGTTTACTCACCGATACCGGAGCATCGTCGCATCGTTCAATTACACGCACGGAATGCACGCGCGATGCGTCACGAACGGCACACCGGTCGCATTCTCGCGCTGCTTAGCAAAGCCTCCCCCACGCTGTTTCCAAAATATCAGTTGCACTCGTAATAAGAGAACGCCGTTGCAGAGACAAACGCGCCAGAGCGACGTTCGTCGCGGATGTTCTATTTCCACGCGGTGCGTTCGCTGGTTGGATGTCTTTCGATTACTCACGCCTCGGTTAATGAATCGAATTAGTACAATCAATATAGCGGCGGCGGCGAAGTTTCTCCGAGACGGGAGAGTTATCCCCTGAAACTTCCGACGATCTTGCATTACTCCCGCTAAGAATAGCCGCAAGCAATGCATGAAGTATTGAAAAAGCAATAGAAAAATATTTTTAACTCGTGATCAATATGAAGGAGGCTGGTTCGCAATGACGTACGACCGCATCCTCGGCGAGGAAATTTTTTATTTTATTTTATTCTCGCCTCGGCAACGAATGTTCCTTCTCTGTCCGACAATTTTGCTTTGGTCGGCTGAGATCCGGTGGGGAGCAGAACTGTTCGATGTTTCTTGGGTCATCGCAGCTTCTTATTAATTAACCTTTTTTCGACCGAGCGAGGGTAACAGATTGAGGCGATTTTCTCAAATGTGTGACGATTGTCTTGTGTCGCTGTTGAAAGCGTGATCGTATGACTGAATTTCGAGGTTAGGATATAAGTCGCATGGAATATAAAGAAAATAGGTCGGAAAAATTATGTTGAAGTTATTATCAGAATTCGTGTAGAAGTAACATATGTAGATCGAGAGCAATCTCAAATTCAGTGATTAAAAAACGTGCTAAATCGAGGAATCGTGCGAAGAAGGAAATTGAATTTATTTTTCTAGACAGGGAAGGGGTGTGCGAGCAACCCTGCGAATATCAGCTACCTGTAATTTTTAAGATAAAACTTCGAAAATATCTGAAAATATCTGTGGAATATAATTTTGAAAATATATTTTTCCATGAGAAGGGATTGAAATCAGAACCGTGTGAAAATATAATTTTCGAGTGCAAAGGGTACCGCGCACAGAGGGGTGCGCCAGATCGGCGCTGGACCGTTGCGAAAATTCTCTTTTCCAGCAGATCGACGGCCTCGCGGCGTGGGAAATCAAGGCGCGAGGAATCGTAACAACAAATGATGAATAAAAAAAGCGGCGGACACAGTTTTCCTTGTGCCGGATCGCGAAAGGTGTATCAATCGCTCACGGTCACGTCGGCGGTGCCTCGTCTCCGCGATATATCCTGTCCCCGTTGCTCGCTACGATAATATTTCCGTTGCAAACGGTGACCCGGTGTGTCTGTGTGTGTGTGTATCGATCAGAGACGGACCAGAGAATTATTCCTCCCCGTGGCCTACAAAGTTCTCGGAGAGGCAGAGTTTCGGCGCGACGCGAACGCCGGGCAATTTCGTCGGTGAAACCACGGCGCGCGGCGATGGACAAAATGAAAAATAATCTGAAATAATCGGATTTACCAAGAGAACGATACAAAAAATTGAGAGAGAAAAAATGAGAGTAATTTCAAGCGAGTAAATTACTTCGCGAGGTATCTTGTCACGTTGCATTATGAACAGAACGTCACTTTGCAAAGTAATATTTATAAAAGAAGGGCAGGTGTTGTATGATTGTAATTAATCCATAGAAATTTTATGCAATGTGATTATTAATCTGGAATAAAATAATGAAGTTACTTTTCTATATTTTCTAAGAGGTTTTTAAACAGCTCAAAGTGTCCTAGGATTCTTATTTTTATATAATTAACACTTTACCGATTCGCTCTATTTTGATTTCATTTATCTTATTAATTACGGAAGAAGTCTGATATCTAAAAAAATTACATAATAATATTGAAACTCAGGATAGTACAGTCTAACGCATTTGTATCAGTAATAGGTATTAAACTATTGATTACCATGACAAACGATTCGCAGGCTAACAGTCGGGGGCAAAAGTCGATTTATAGGTCGGTAAAGTGTTAAAGTAGTATAATTTTTTTTATGAGATACCTTTGCGTTTTATTCGAGAAATTATTAAGACATCTCTTGGTCGAAAAGCGATTGACTCGGAGGTTATGATCTTTGTCCCGGGACACTCGTATAAACGGCGGTGTCGTTCGACGGTTCCGCGGCGTGTCAGCCGCACAAAAGTGCCGGGACACACGGGGGCCCCGGGTTTACCGATTGTACGGTCCGCCGGGGATCCTGAATCGCGTCACAATGGGGAAGCACAACGGGACGGTTTCACAGGCTTTTTTTTCTCTCTGGCCGTGTGTGTGTGTCAACCGGGTGTCGAAAGGCGAGAGAGAGAGAGAGCGAGAGAGAGAGAGAGAGAGAGAGAGAGAGAGAGAGCGAGAGAGAGAGCCGTTAGGGTATCGCGACGAGCCCCGCGCGCCGCAGCGAAAATAGATCGGCGACTATCTATCGCGTTATTATCGTATCAAAAGCCTCTCCGTCGTTGGCAAGGCTCTGCCGGCCCGGCGCCGATACGCTGAAACGCGCGTTTCATCATTTTTCCGACCTGCTGCGTGACGCGAAAGTAACATCGCCGTCCTTCCGTGAGCCATCGATAAAGACGAAGTTCAAGGGGAAACCGTTTCAGACAGCGAAATCCGAACCGGAGCTTACAGACGGATCTCCATAAGTCGATTGACGTGGCTAGCAATCTTTGCTAATGTACAATCCACCGTGAAAGTATCGGAACACGCACAAAAAGTGAAATGTATTTATGTCATTTTATTTGAGATATATATTTCTAAAAATGTTAATCATAAATCGCCCCATCGTGCTGGTAACAGGGCATAAGTTACGATTTCATTAAATTATTATAACATAATAAATATTAGGTGCGTACAAAATTTATTGTAAGAGCAGATAGAATTTTCCGGTGGACTTTCTAATATTTGACTATTTCTAATATTTGAGAAATCGATAGGAAATGATTCCTTCAATTTAATTTAAAGTCGATTGTATCAAACTGTAACAAGTACTATATATTTTCTTTTATATTATAATAGAAATAACGATAATTTCATAAGAGAAAATTGAATTACTTACCGAACATTTTATTCAGTTCCGTCGACGTTGTTCCGCATACTTCGGCAATATACCGTACGAAATGAGCTCGGTATACGGTCTCGCTAAACAAAATGCAATAAATGGGTAAACTAATCGCGTAAGTGGCAAACACTTCCAGCTTAATGTGTACTTTCGACGATACGGCTACCATAAAACGTAATATTAAACATAAAACGTTACTTAAACCGAACGAGAGATTACAATTCATACTAAATTGTGGCAGGTGTTCTAATACTTTTGACGGGGGTTGTAGCAGGAGGGCCCCCGATTATCGATCCTCCGATATCAGAACTCTCTATTGTTGAAATACGTGCACGCCCATTGAACCTTTTCCACTCGAGTCTAAAAACGACGCTAAATATTATTACGTCACTTTTAGAAATAATTTTGATACTATCAAATTTGTTCGTATTCAACTGGGTACAATCGACCACAGAAGCAACCGAGAAAAATTGAGAAGACTGTTTCAGTTTTTCTATTATGATTTTTTCAAGTGGTTTGAAACAGATTTTAAGATATATTTTTAATTTCATTCGCATATTAAAATACTGTATCTTAATATAGAAATATTGCCACTACTACTAATAATATAAATATATAATATAAATATTATAGATATATAACAATAGTAATAATATAAAAATATTGCCACTACTACTAATAATATAAATATATAATATAATATAAATATTATAGATATATAACAATAGTAATAATATAGAAATATTGCCACTACTACTAATAATATTAATATATAATATAATATAAATATTATAGATATATAACAATAGTAATAATAATATATTTCGAATGGAGGTATTTTCGACTCGGTCAGCTACAATCCTGCAATATGTTCCTAACTGTGGCTGTCGTAACAACTCAAGAACGTCCTCCGTCCAAGGGTTAATCTGCTTTAGCCGGGATAATCGAGGATCGACTGTGCCTTTCTTGGAGTCACTCGGCTAAATTAGATTCCGCGTCTACTCCTAGAATCGTTCCGGTTGGGGTGCAAAAGTGGGTTAAAGCGAGGCATTCGGTAGAATCCGCGCCTCGACCTTGTTGGCAATCGGCATTGAACTTGGATCCGAGGAAAGGTGTGGCGTCGTGTGTGCGCGCACCCGTTGACAAGTCGATGAATTACAGAGGTTGGAACCCGCGGCGGATGAACGGCGCTCGGTTTTAGGTCACCGGGGGAAAAAAAAAAGGAAAGTGGCGTAACCAGGCGGTTGCGTGTTCGCAGTTTTAAACTGCGCGTAATGGACGTTCGTATCGATAACTGGCTTGTCCACAGGGAGAGCCCGACGCGCATATATCAGGATGGGTGGTACCGTCGTTGCATTCAGCCGCGGGGAATTGATCCATTAGAGCTATTCCCTCGTAATCGTATCGGAACGGCTCTCGGATGCAGTTTAGGATGAACGCGATATACGCGAGGGGAGAACGTGCGCCCCATGCGAAAGGTGTGTGTGCAAACGAAATACGAGACTGCGTCCCCCCTCGGTCTCCGCGTACCCCGCGTCAGGTGTACGAACTTGCACCACCAGTCTCGCCAGCAAGTCTTAACCCCTGCGATCGTCAATCTTGTTCCCGGGTGTCGCGAGCGTGTAATTTAACCCCCCTGCCCGTATCATTTTCGTTGCAACGATCGCAACTTCTATTTCGTGGAAGAGAAAGAAAAATTTTCCTTCACCCCGTAGACCGCGGATCTGAGGCATTTACGGAAGATTTGTGCATCGTTGCATTGTTTACAACTGGTCGAAGTTATCAACCCCTTGCACTACAATAACGAGTCAGACTCGTGATACTGATCTCATTATTATCAATTTCGTCTATATCGAAATAAAGATAAATTCTTCTCTTGTCAAAGTCTGGAAACAAAAGTACGCGAGGACGATAAAGGAAACGAAAATCGTCTGGTCCTGTTATTAAAAATATTGAGGACAAATAAGTATTGATCGACGCAACGCGAAAGGAAGTGCAAGGGGTTCAGAAACTAAATATTCTTATCGAAGAAGGGATGGCTAACATTTGTATTCAATGAATACTGTACAAATTCACGACGCGTTATTACACTGCAAAATGGTTAATCAAATCTTTTCGTCTGATAAAACCCACACGATGAAAGGGTTCGCAGCCGACCTTTGGTTGAAAATCTCGATTGTCTGTTCAACACGGCCGATGTATCATTAGGAGTTGCATACGCGATGGTCCAGAAAAAGGGTGGGGGAACTCGTTAAAATTGAAGTAGGATACTCGAGATATCCTTGGAAGCGCGGCGAAAGTCGGCTGAAAAGCCTTCGCGTGTCCGCTTCCTCGGAGCTTAGGCTGCAGTTTTGCCGCGGAGCGCGCGCGCGGATTTCCGGCGGAATTGCCGTGGAACGCGAGGAGCCGAGAGCGGAGAGCTGAGCCGGTCAGACGGGCTGTGACTTATGGTAATCGAGCCGGCTCGAATCCGACCCCCCATTCCCCCAGCCCAAACTATCGGAAATTCCAATTTCCACTCTAAGCTGCGATCAGATTCCGGCGAAAATCAGGACCCGCCCGGCCGAGAGAGCCGGTCGCCTGTCTAAACAGTTCTCCGCGGGAAAATCTGTCGCGCACGTGTTGTAGGCCCGCCAGGGGATTCGGCCATATGCCCCTAATTTTCGGTCGTTTGCGTCATGGCGGTCGTCTTCGTTCCGGATATGGCAACGATTTATCGCGGTGGACGCTGCCGTCTTTTGCTGCTAATATAATTATATTATATTATATTATAATATAATGATATTATATTACATTATATTATATTATAATATAATGATATTATATTATATTATATTATAATATAATGATATTATATTACATTA
>NC_135776.1:5775629-5775725 GCF_028453695.1 Augochlora pura | reverse complement strand
ACAGGCGAGAGCCTCTAGTTTCGAACGCAAGGCTATGGAATTTCCAAGTGCTGTCCGTACACGAAAGTTCAGGGAAACTGTGGTTTCACCTGTTAA
>NC_135776.1:5746726-5775529 GCF_028453695.1 Augochlora pura | reverse complement strand
GTTGTTTGCCGTGGACAAACGGCGGTAACGCCGCTAATTATCGTTCGCAAATGTTTCACGGGGACACGGCGGCTGCCGGTCGTCGAAGGCCGTCCACGCGAAATTCTATTTGGGACGCGCGTCGCCGCGGTGTACCGGATGCGCGCCGGTCTCGCGGCTGATTAATATTCAGGGAAACGAGGCTTGGGTTGCTCACGTCCGCGAAAGATCTTCTGGAAAGAGACTGGCTGTCCCCACGGAATCCGCAATGAGGGCTCGAGAGGGCACCGGGGAGGATCCCTGGTGGAAGGTCAGTCATCGTGGACGCGCGCGCGACCTTGATCCGAGGAGATCGTGCGATCGATCGGGGAAACCGCCGGGAACGTGCGACAGTGTGTCGACACCGAAACAAGACTTCGAACAATTTCGATAGAAAACGTGTAAATAAATATTAAAACAACGAGGTTTTTTCCTGTCCCCATGCCGTACTTTATGTTTTATATTTTGAAAATAATAAATATATTTTGATTCAGGTTTTCATTTTAAGTCGATCGCAACTCAAAAAATGTAAGAGGATCGGGTTAACACTTGACGACTGGTTGCACATGTTTTAGTATACAGTTATTAACATCTTTACCGACCGGTAGCCTATAATTCGGCTTTTTATAGGCTGACCAATAATTTTTAATCTATTATCGAAGTAAAAGTGTTAGAATGTACCATTGTAAGCTCCCATGTTATAATACAATTTTTTGAATATCAGATGACAATCGCGATGAATAAAATAAGTGCAATAGATGAAATAAATATTGTCCAATGCTAATGTTATGAAAATTGAAAAATGTTAGTATATTTAATTACCCTGTAATGGCATAAATGGTCGAATGACCAGTCGGTAATGTGTTGCTTTTAATGCTCGATAGGGTTTCAATGTCACTGTCGGCAGGCTTTTTCCCGGTGCGATCTCGACAAGAATGAAAATTTCGCGTCGGAACCGAAAATACTCGGAGCAATCTTCCCGATTCTAGGACGACGTATTCGACAGAGAGAGAGAGAGAGACGCGACGGGGAAAGTAGAGAGAATCCGCGGTTGGTTTCTAGCCTCTTTAGGCCTGATCGATATTCCCGTTGCACGTGTGTGCAGCGGGCCAAAGCCGTTCGTTCGACTTTCTCGCTTTTCCTTCCCCGGCTTTTCGTCGTTCTTCCTCTCATCACCCGACACCGCCGCCCCGGCGGACAGACGGACGCGCGCGGCATCGAATGAACGCGGGCGAGCGAAACTGAAACTTCTGTGCTTTTCTTTAAAGGTAAAGTGATGATGCTGGAGGGCGACGTCAAGATGGGCGTCAAGAAAGATTCGACCAACAAGACGAAGATCCCGATAATGTCTCACGACAGTGAGGAGAGCGATCTGACCCTCGACGAGTTCGTGGAGGTCGCAATTAAGAACGGCACGAAGGGCGTGAAGTTGGACTTCAAGGCAACCGATGCCTACAAAAGCAGCACGGGTGCCTTGAAGAAACTGGTGGACGTACGTATACGCGCCCGTTTATTTTTAAGCTGTTCAATCCTTTTTGCTGGCTAGAGGGAATGCTTCGCCGAGCCTACTCCGATAAAAAGGATATTCTAGGAATCGGCCGGCGTATTTATGCACCGATTAACGATGCTCCACGGCGCACCGGTGCTCTCGGTGAATTCTTATTCTTCCGCGCTCGAATCTTTTCTTTTTTTCGCTGCGGAACGCCATTTACTCGCCACGCCTGCTGATCGATCTCTCTCTATACGATTTCAGGCGAAGTTCCCGGTGTTCATCAACGCGGACATCATCAAAGGGCCCGGTGGTAAAGAACCCGCAGTCGACAAAGCAGAATTCCTGAAGATCGCTAACGAGCACAGCAACCTGACCCTGTCCCTCGGCTGGACCACTGAGTATGATCATCGTTCTCTAGCTTCTTAACGCATTCACGGCCATTTAATCGTCGATTGAAGTAAAAAAAAAAAAACATGTCGATTGTAGTAGAAATAGTATCGTCAGTCGTTGATGAAATTTTTGATGATTGTCGATTTTTCGTGTATCCCGAGTCTTAGTTTAGTATGTAAACGTAGCCGGGATTGATTCGAGAATTGTTTTCAGGTGGAACAACGAAAAACCAGCTTCGTACTCTAACGAGGATATCGACGCCATGAGCAAGACGGTGGCCGAACACGATCTAAAGCAGCAGATCACTTACGCCGTGCGAGCAGCCTTAGCCGAGAACAGTCACGAGCAGATGGTGAAGCTCGTGAATAATACCGGCACGTTAACCATCTGGACCGCCGAGAAGGACAATGTCAACACGACGAAATTGTCGGAGTTGATCCAAAAGATCGGTATCGATAAAATCTACCTTGACCTGCCTGATACGATAAAGACAAAGCTGAATTTGAACGGAGCGCCGAGTATGTCCAGCGCCATAATGACGGTCATCAGCTCCCTCCTCGTCAGCGTGTTCGTCACCCAGACAGCGCTGAGGGGTTGAACAGCTGTCGTCAATCACCCCGTGCACCGAAGAGATTTCAGGGCAGAACTGGGCAAACCGATCCACCTAACGGACAACATTTATCCGACGAGTCTCGTGGATCGCGAGATCTCCCGAGTCGAGAAGGTCTCGAAGGTCTTCTAGATCGCGGGCGCATTCCGTCGGATGGCTCCCATCGAGAACGCTGTCTTACGAAGTGGCAGTGTCTAGGTCGCGACACGGCTTTCCTTATCGGCGCCGCGAGCGCCGGCACTCGAGACACTCGAGACATCTGTCTCTCGCTGGAAGCCTTTCGACGGAAGTTGCCGGAGACACCTCGACTTCTCGGATAAACCCCGCCCGGAGAGAAGGTGGTCTGGACTCGTGGTTATCGACGACGGACCACGATTTTTTTTTCTTTCTAAAACACTGCCCAGTCGCCTCGAAATGTCTCGCGTGACAGAGGAACGATAGGACGAGGTGTGTAAATCGCGCCCGTGGACCGATTCCGAAATGCAGAAAAAGGAAAAAAAAAACAAACAAACAGAAGAAAGGAAAGAAAAAAAATCAAAAGTAAAAAGTCGCCTGCGCGCGTTGCAATCGGTCGCGCGTGGCTGGTTGCAAGGCGCGCGCCCTTTCCTCCTTAGCGTGTAAGCTTATTCGCAACAGATGTTTTCTAAGTATTTTAAGGGAGCTTCGTTTAGGTATACACACCCGCCGACGAGATGTACCACTACCTACCTTACCCCCGCCCCGTTACCACCGGTTCTCCGTGCCCGACCGTCGCGTCCGCTCGGCGAGGACCAGCGTTTTCACCTGGTCGCGACGGTTGTCGTAGATTACCAAATGGACACGCGATATCACATCCACAGTAGGGCATGGTTTCCCAACGAGAGGCGGTTCGAAATCGTTTTTAGTCGAGCGTCGCAAGGTCGCGGGACTTTGTCGAGGTAGAAAACACAGTCTGTCCAGGGTAGATAATAGCGGGCTAGGTTGGGAAACTGTACGGTAGGGGATGCCGACGGTCGAATTCTTGTCCGTCTGTCTCCAATCAATTTGCTCGGGTCGAAGTATGCGGATAGAGTAGGATAATAACATATTGAGGAGCTTGCCCGGAAGAAAAACCTACTTACCCTCCTTCGAGCGACGATATAGCGAGAGAATTCGTTATTTCCACCGGACGATTTTCTTTAATTCCGTTCGAACGCGTCGATGTCGCACACCTGGTGCACCCGGTGCACGTTCCCGTGTTCCGGGCCGCGAGGGTGACATCCGGTTTGTACTGTGCTATATCGTACCTCGTTAGTGTTCACCGACGTATCACCTGTACCTGCCTTCAACATATCTCAGACCTAGGCGCAGAACAGAAACGGTATTAGTCTCTATAAAAGTATCTGTATATATATATGTATGGATATGTATGAATATGTGTGCATATGTATACATATGTGTACGTACGTATGCATATGTATATTGATATATAAATATATATATATGTATGCATATATTATTCTGTAACTTGTATACATGTAAGCCAAAGGATTGCGTACCACATGTTGCCGGCGCATCGCGTTTGATAACGAAACAATAAAATCAAATGGGCAACACCGTTCACCGAAACACACCTGTATCACACCACCGATTTCCATGCGACAGTCTCAAAACGGCACAGTGTTACGACCACATTTTTCGTCGGTATATATATATATTACATATATATGTATATATAGATTTTATCCGCAGGCATTTGATACGTTGATCGCATTTACTCGGTGCAGATTTCAGTTTTTTTAACTCTGGATCGTTGGGAATTCATTTCTGGTCTTGAATAAACGGCATTGATGAAGTTTTTGATATGTTTCTTAAGTAGTAGACACGGTGTCGCGAGTGGTAACGACTGCGCGTTTTGAATAGAGATGAGAGCAGATTAAAGATTAATAATTGTAAGAATTTCTTCGTTTATAGGCAGAGCTGGGGAGAAATCGATATTTCGGATGGATTATAAATATTTGTATCCTCTCGCGTGATTCGGAATGGCGGATAAACTTGAAGAAGTAATTACATATGAATATTACGTGGATCGAATATGTAAATATGTAAATACTATTTCGAGGAAAGCGTTTATTCGGCAAATTTTCTATTGGACAGGAAGTTCGAAACTATTTCAGAAATCTGTTTCCCTTCCCCCCCCCCCCCCCCCCCCCGGCGCTGTTCATAAGCGGACTGGCAAATATTTAGCTGTCTATTTTAAGTTAGCCTGCAACTATTAAGTTAGCTTCGAAGAGTCGCATGTAACAGTGATAAGTTATTCCTGTAGTTTCTATGTTATATTATACTCTAATTAGTTATTTCACACCGTGCAACGAGAACACCACGTTTGTCTGATGCTGCTGAATAGATTCTTTTATTCGTGTACATACAAGAATCGTTTGTTTCTTTTTTTCCGGCAACGATCACTAACTCTCGCGCAACTATTTTCAACTATCGTTACCGCGGCCTTCGATTATGACAGTCGAGAGCAACGCGTCCGCTGCAACGCCGATGCAAAGATTGCAAAATTCGACAAAGTCGGCGCTGGCAGCCGGCCAGCTGGGTGGCCCGACTTAGGTTCATTTATTCGTGCGTATACTATGATAAAAGCCGCGCGAAACCTCGCGGTGACAACGCAGTGTTTTGTTGGCTTGGTCAAAGTCCTCTCGATTTTATGTTACTAAATGACACATATTCGGCTGCGGTAAATCGTCGTTTGAAGTTTGCCAGATCTGCTCGGGAGAAGACGCTCGCTCTTCTGGCCGACCGAATGATTTTCACGAGCTGTACGAAACGACGTTAGGCTCGCTTCGGTTGCTTCTTTCAAGCTGGTCGCCGTGCAAAATCGCGGCGAAACGATTCTCGTGCGCCGCGAGGACGAGATCGGTATCGCCGCCGACTGGATTCGAACGTGACCAACCACGGCGACAGGATTTACAAAATTTCGAGGCACGGATTTGGGTGGTCCGACCTCTAATCCTCTGAATTAATGGATACTCAGGTGACACGTGTAGCGGAATACGTACAGTGCATTTGTCACCAGTCGTTTTTGCATCGTGCTTTCAGTTTCTGTTGATTTTTATGGCAAATCGAAACGAGTACATGCCTTTTAAATTATCATTTTAACATAATAACTTTTTTTTAAACTGGTTTAAATTACTCGAGCACCTTCTTAATTTCAGAGGGAATTGATTACAATAAAGCAATTTTATTAATGCGGATTAAGAAATAATAAAAATCGCTTTTAAGAGCTGAACATTTTTACAATCTGTTTTTCGATCAAATCTGCGAGAGAAACATTTATTTTCATAAACTTTAACTGGTAACAGCTCGGAATAATATCAAGCGAAAAATGTATTTTAATCATTGCAAATTACTTGGAGAGCTGTGTGCTAATTATTGCTCCACGCCGTAAATTCTCCTCGATTAATCCGAGAGAAGGTTGCTACGAGCCTGATTGATCCCTCGAATCGATTCCATTTCCCGTCGATCGCGGTCGTCACGACCTCGCGATCGGCATGCAGCGTCGACGTGAATTGCTGCGTGTTTCTCGCCGCCGCGAGGAATAATAACGCGCCGATTCGATTGTCTAATTGGAGAGAACGGGCCGCCAATGATACCTCGCTCGGCGTATCAATTCCGCAAACGAGAGAGACTTTCCGATCACCGGCGGTGGTGTCCCAAGGTAAGACGGCGCGGTGAAAGAGAGAACGATCGGCGGTGGCACCGAGTGGGAATTGTCGTTGGCGAGAGTGTCAAGGGTCGTCCGGCCGCGGGCGGCCTTGAAACGCACCGAGGAACGCAGTCCCCGGTCATCAGAATCGGGCTGGGTTTACGCGCGTTCCTCCTCGTTCTTTGTGCTGCTCGCACCTTTCCCAGGTGACCGGCGAACCTGGGACGCGTGCGCGAAAAACGTTGCTCCTTTCGTGCGCTGATCGACCGGCAACGAGCTGGGAAAGTACTGGAAAGCCGTGAGCCAACTGACGTAGTCAAAGTCGACTCTTCGTCGACCAAAGTCGACCCTCTTTAATGGGTTAATTCAAAGTGCTGTGACTTTGCGAAGAAAAATCACAGCCACGTTTCTTTTATTTTTAATTAAAGAAGAAGGTTGAAGCTTATTTTTGCAGCAAACGACGTCTTTGAAAAAAATTTTACAAAGTCCGTGCATTTTATCAAACTTCGCAGTTTTCAATAGGACAAGCATAATCTCATATTCAAAGGAGTACAGTGTTGAGAGTGCATCGAATTCAAAAGCCAGATAAATCGTCCCAAAAGTAGAGGTTTCAAGCTTTAATTTCAAAAATTCGTCTACATTCTATGATGTTTCTCGCGCAGTTATCGTCAATCAAAGTTAACCAATTTTTAACAAAAGTTTTTCTAGAATGATGAAAGAATATTTCTAGAATGACAAATATAAAAATTGGCTCTTCTTTTTTTTAATTATGTCGCGCTAAATGAACAAATCTGAAGACACTGTTGCGACAATATGTTGTTACTATAAAATGACAGGTTTTTAATTTTTAGCAACAGACAGAATAACCAAAAATATTTCCACGAGAAATTGTTAACCATATTTCTTTAATCAACTATACACCGTAATAGAAACTAAATATAAATTAGCTGCATCTAAGGCTGGATAGTTTCATTGTTAACGACTTGACACTTAATATATCATTAATTTAAACGGCGACTGATAATTTGACTCGTTGCTCGCGTATGCATTCAGATAAGCGAATTCGAGAACCGCTGAATCGAAGACAAGTTCACTTCAGATCGTGGTATGTACTAGGAAGTTGTCCGACGTGATGTAAACGTGACCGATAAATTGGAAGACGAGAGAAGTCACGGAATCTTTGACTTAGGGTAAGAACGGGGATTACGAAGCGTCGGCCGCGTTATCATATAGAACACGAACGGTTGCATAACGAAGGGAGAAGTGACTGCAAAATCGTTTTCGAGCTCCAGTTCCGGGGGACAGCGAAGTGACCTATAAGCACAATCTGCCGAAGATAACCCCGTGATCCAGAGCGAAAGGTTCTCGATCGAAGACGACGCGACACACCGATCTCCGCGATTCCGTCGCAGGTCCTCGTAGTTCTTCGCTTTTTCCGAATCGAGTCATCCTAGACTTTCTCATCGGCGAAGACGACCTATTAAGTCCTAATAGCTTTCCTAAAATTCACGTTACTTTTATTATATTAAATATATGCAGGGTGTCCTAAAAGTTAAACAAAATCAGGAAGTGAGGGGTTGCCGACGCGATTTGAAGCAGTTTTTTCCTCAGCGCTAACGCAATCGGTGTCTTTATTTGAGAGTTATTGACGAAAAACACTGACCAATGAGAGGCGAGCTCGACTGGCGCTAGGCGAACGAGCCAACAGTGATTGGCCACTGTTTTTGGTCAATAACTTTTAAACAAGGTCGCTGATTGCATTTGCGTTAAGGAAAAAGTTACTTAAAATCCTCTCAACTCTGACTTTGACTAACTTTAGGGACAGTATGTATATATATTCGTTATAACTTAAAATAATTAACTTCAAAATAAATTTCAAAAATAAAGGCAATTTCCTGTCAGGTTATGTCAGGTTATGCTCATATTTGTTGAATCGTCTCCAAGTATCCTAATACTTTCAGAGGGTAAAGATTGCAATCATTGCTACTGCGAAGAAAATGATACGGCAATGGTAATCGACCAAGGGTATGGATCCCGTAGCAATTAGCAACCCGACACGCGGGTGTCGAAAGCGTTCCGGACACCGGTGACCCGACAGAAAAATCTCCACCGCCTGAGAGAATGGTTCCGGACGCGGCGATGCGCGCGGAGAAGAGCCATGCCTAAATCCGTGTGACTAATTCCGCTACGTGCCCACGAAAGTGCCGATGGAATTCCACGGAAACGGCCATATGTCTTTTGTCGCGATCGTTCCCGTCGCAAGAATAGAATCACGGGAGCGCCACAGCGGGCCCCGGCTCTCCGCGTCCGAATTCTCGAACACTTTGGAAAACCACGGGCGAACGGTACCACCCGACCAAGACCCTCGCACGTACCGACGGTGAAACACCACCATTTATCATAGTCGACATTCGCTTCGGAATACGAAGTTCTTCATCGTGTCGAAGCCGATCATGGGAAAGCTGAGGATCCTTCGACTCTGCTTAGGAGCCGACTCGATCAGGTCTTGGCCTCGAAGCAGAATCTTTGTCTGTTATGCGAACGCGTGAAATCTTTTCGGTCGATCTACCTGGATCCAGGTGATCCGTACTTGATCACAGAATGAAACGACTTCCGCTATACTATAAATTCCGGATTTATTCTAAGCATTTATTATAAGAATCGTGACGCGGTGTACTCTGCGTTATGCGAACGCATTTCTTGGGTTCGGAAGATCGTGGCCGGATCTGAGCTGATATTAGTTTCAAAGTGAAATGATTTTCATTGGGATTTTTTTACTTTTCCTTGTTCATTATTACCTGACATGTAATTTAACGTATCATGTATTTGAGTAAACATTTAACCCTTTGCACTGTAATAACGAGTCATACTCGCAACGAATTTCTACATAATTTAATAAAATTGCCAATCGATTCTTCTAAATCGAAACAAAATCTAGAATTTCCGTCATCCTTGGTAAAGAAAATAGCTAAAGACAATCAGGAAACAAAAATTCTCTCGTTTCATCAAAGAAACGATTAAGACCGAACAAGTGTTAATCAACGCAGTTTTAAAAAAAAAAATCTTGGAGCAAGGGGTTAAAAGATGTGGCCGGTTCTAGATGATCTGGAATTGGTCTCGCAATGAATTAACTTAAACTGCACAGTGCAACGTCGGTCTAGACTTATTCTCTATCATCAGAACTATGAGTCAGCGTAGCGAGAACGGATTTTTCCGTGGTGGCGCTCAGAAGAGGAGACGATCCCGTCTTGCCCGCGCACTTAAGAGCAGAGCGGAATTGCGACAGGCGCAGCCTCTGCTATCCGAACAGCCTTGACAACCGGCGTCGCGTCGTAGTCTTTGTTTTTAGGCGACGCTAACCGTCGGACAGGTTCACGGGGATTACGTGAACAGAATTCGAAGCCGACCGGAGCGGATCCGGAGCGTGTCGATCGCATTAGCCGTCGAATACGGCGCGCGGTTTTTCTCTATCCGCCGGTATCACCGCGCGGCTCTGGTCCCCGGGTACATGTGTTTCCGTCACGCCTCGCGGTCGATTCGTGTACACCGTCCCCGATTTTACGATCCCGGGCTCCGACCGCGCGCTCCGCGGTGGGCCTTTTCACCGCGCGGGGCCCCGGCCTCTCCTCCGGTCCCCATTCACTTTCGCGGCTCGCCATTCAGAGATGTTTCGAGGAGGACCACGAAATCCGGTCGCGGAGGACGCGCGGCCTGTTACCGGTCCGAGGGATCGAGCCCCGGGGCTCTCTCGATCGGATCTCGTCGTCGACGACGACGACGACGACGACCATCCTCTTACAACCGGTACAACTGGGACTGGTTTTTCGTCGCGCGGGCACGGAGGTCGCCGGGCGGTTTTTGTCGCCCTTTTAAGCCGTCCGCGATAAATAAACACGGTAGCCCCCTCGTCTCCACTCCCCCACCTCCTATACCGGCCGCTTCCGCTCCGATTCGATCCTCGATAAGGGACCGCGCGCGCGATCGAACGATCGCGACCTATCGCGAGGATCCATCGCGGCTATACGTCACCCGGACCCTCTCACCGTCGACAGGAAGATGCAAAAAGGTCCCGGTGACACACGAGACGACGGAATCTGTCCCCGCGCGCGTCCCCCGCCTTTGGAACCCGCACGGCGATCGCTATCGCACACGCCCACGAACGACGAATCGGTGACCGTTTCACCAATTTCCAAAATCCTCGTCTTATTTGAACAGTTCCCTCGCCTTTACCCACACCGAGTAATTTGCGAAGCCGTATTGGCGACTACCTTGACGAGTTTTAGGGTCTTCGAAGGGTTAGTTCATCCCCTATATAGAAATAGTCGTTCATGCAAGAAAATTCGTGTCGGATGTATTTAGTTTAGCTACGATTGTATTCTCAATAAGATTCCTTAGGTTATTCTATAATAATTTATTCATTTTATGAATTATTTCAGAAATTTCATCAATATCGTTTTCAATTATACTTAATTATAATATAAAAAAAAAACGCTTGAAGTAATGTTATATTATTGTTATATTATTATATATAATGTTATATTATTTTGACGATTTCGAAGGTCTACGGAGTTCGATTTCTGTACGGGGTAAGTTCATCCCCTAAACTTAGTCACTCGCTCCCTGAAAGTAATGCTTGTACGTTTAGTTCACACTAGGTTTACAGAATCCGTTAAAATGAATAATTCTTTAATTTGCGATTGGATAGACTGTGAAGATACATTTGCTTATTAATTATTCAATGTGTGCGTCACTTGCGGCCAGATCCTGGATTTTATAAATTTATGGTAAATTCGTTGAGTAAAATTAAAAATGACGAAAAGATTGAAGGAAACTAAAATCAGGATAAATGTCTCGTTTATGCTTTCATAAACTAATATAAAAATATCTTTTATTTTAATGCTCAATCTAGTGTTAAATCGTCAGTGAGCGAAACGCCACCGTAAACGCTTCGCAATGCTATTATTCAACATTCCTTCGCAAGCTAGAGGTACGTTGCTTCTAACCCTTCTCTCATGCTATAACCATTACCACAACCTATCGCCGACTCCCTCCAAAATATCAACATCTTCCGACCTGCCACGCAAAGGGGTAATTTCATCCCCTAATCCCAGAGCCATCCGCTCAATCCCGCGCCATCGAATCAAACCTCGTCTTCGCCCAAGCCGTATCAAAGCATGATCGACGTCGACGACGAACACGTTTGGACAACGCGTCCGATTGGAATTGGTGGGAGAGTCCGGGGGATCGTGGCCGCGTAGACGGCCGGTCTAGCGGATATCGGGCGTTCCGAGCACGATCGTCGACGGTGTCCCGTGTCGGTCGGTCGATTGTCCATGGGAGTCCATGGGCACTCCCCCCGCACGGTCTCTGTTGCGGTGTGCGGCAGCACACCGGCGCACAGGTAAGGGACGAAGGGGACGCAGAAAAGCCTCTGTCGGCGGAGGGTGACGGAGGGGTGCGGGGAAGGGGAGACGAATATCGGCCGCACGCATGCGCGTTACGTTCCGCGATCTCTCAGGCCGGCGGCCGGAGAGGCTGGCTGAGGCTGGCCTCAGTCGGCCGCGACATTCGGTCCGCGATACGATTCGGTGTGATCTCTGTGTGCCGAACTCTCTCTCTCTCTCTCACGTCTTCCAATCCCATCGTGTGTCTTCTCTGTACCCGGGGCGGGAGAGATAGGAGCGAGCAGTGGTGCGCCGGTTATCAACGAGAACGACCCGACGCGTGTCGGTCGACCCTCCGGTGCACACAGCAAAACGCATCGCGATCCCTCGATCGAGCTGGCAGAAATCATTCACCAACACCTCTAGGAATCGCGAGACGAGAAATAATCGTAGGCCGGATCCGAAGCCTGGCTCGCGCGATGCACGCGTGAGACCAGGGGCTGGAAGCCGACAGACCGTGTCTCTTGGACGTGATCGGAATAGACGGAGGGACGAGAGGCGGCTTACCGTTGCGTTGACATTTTTACGGAATCGCTGTGAACTGGAAGCAGGCCAGGAGCGCAGAACGTCGTCGGTACGCGCGAGCGTGTCGCGTCGCACGGCCCGCGCCGATTGATTCGTTTTGCGGCAAGTCCCGGGATCACCACGTGGATCGGACGGTGCGGTAACAACTCCCTCGTGTCACCGTTAGCCTAACCTCTCCTTCTCTTTTCACCGGCGGGTCGTAGTGGCACGTCGGGATTCGAGGGATTCGGTGACCGCTGTGTGGCCGGGCGATCGATCGCCATTCGATCGAACGATCGATTGATGCCTCGACCGGGACACGGCAGAGAGTCCCGGATCTTGGTGAGGCGAGAGACGCGATCGGGATCGTGGGCGGCGAGGGGTCGTTGAGCGGTCCGTGGGACCGAGGATCGGGCCGGGATGATGTAAGGTGTTTGAGCGAGGTGACAACCGATCGGTAGACGAAATGGCGCGCGAAAGGAGGCTGCTGTTGCTGTCGATGCTGCTGATGGCCTGCGGGACGCTGGCGGTAGAAGCCACCAGGCACCGGGACCTGGAGGAGCCGGAGAGCAACACCGGCGGCGGGTCGAGGCACCGGCACAGACACAGGCACGAGCCCGCGGCCAGGAGAAGCGACCGTCACGAGCTGGCGGACAGACGGTCGTCGTCTTCGGCTTGGTCGCAGGAGCTCGATTACGACGACGGCTCGTTGGCCGACGACGAGAGCGAGGACCATTACGACGCCGGCCCCTATTTCGAGAGATCCTATCCGCGCTCGGCCAGGATCAGTCTCCACGGGCGGATGTTCGAGCCGCGATACCCGGCCAGGTACCACCATCGTGGCGGTCATCGAGGCTGGTTCGACGAGGACGAGGAGAGACGCAGAGGTTCTCCGCGATGGAGGAGCTACCGGGCCAGGAGCCATCAGAGACCGAGGAACAGGGACACCTCGGACTACGACGAGGACGAGAAGTCCGCCGGCTACGAGCTCGACAGGCATCACAGCTGGTGGAAGAACGGCAGGAAGCACAGGATCGGGTCGAGGCGCGACTGGTATCCGGACACGAGGAAGAGACACCATCCGGACGACTCGGACGAGGCTAGGAGGGTCGACGGGAAGAGGACCAACTCGTCCAGAAAGAGGACCGAGGACGCCGAGGACTACGAGTACCGCGTCGACGACGTTGACGACGACGAGGAGGACGCGTGGGCGGACGACGAGAACCAGACCGACGACGACGAGGACTTCGACAACGATTTCTTCAAGGCCGAGAAAAAGGCGCCGCTGAAGACGTACGACGACATCATCAGAAGGCTGACCGCCGACGAGCCGGCCACCGTCAAGCCGACCCCGAAGAGGGACTACAGGAACACCGGCGCCGAGAGGTACGCCAAGCGGGACGCGTTCGCCTATCTGAAGATGGAGCAGAAGAACCAATCCAGGCCCCTGGTCCAGGGAAAGATCGCGTACAAGAAGGTCGCCGAGAACTCGTCCAAGCCGGTGGTGGACCCCTTCGCGGAGAGGAAGCTCGCGAGGAACGCCAGCCTCGATCACCAGGAGAGGAAGTCGAGATCGAAGACCGAGGAACCGCAGCCGAAGACCAAGAGCCTCGAGCCGGATTACGACGAGTACCTGAACACGCCGGACAACGAGAAGGACGAGGACCTGGCCAAGGCTGGCGTCGAAGAGGACACCGGCATGCAGGCGGACGTCACCAATACGGTGAGTTACCATTCCTTCTCTCTCTCATTTTATTTTTCTGCTGTGCAAACACTTTCCTGTTATCCTCTGTTCAATTAGAATTTCACGCGTTTATATAATAGTATTTGCAAAGCGAATTGCTAGTAGACAGATTACAGATTGCAGTATAGATAGATTCCAATTGTTGAAAGGTTTTGAATTAAAACTTTAATACACTTTATTTTTAATTCAATTTAATATTTCAGAACATTCGCGTATCCAGTAGAATAAGTGATATATAACAGAACTACATATACAGAGAAAAATGATATACAATGTTAGTGGTAATCCGAGGTGGCAACCTCACGGTCCGGTTTCTGCTTTAGAACTGAAAAATCCGTGGGCCTTCGTCGCCAACGGCTAACCCTCATAAAGGGCCATAAAACAGTTCGCTGGGTCTGTTTTCCATCTGTAGTCATCGTTGAAATTTCAACACCAATATGTTTAGAATAACGTAACGATATAACTCTTGTAACCTCTTCACGGTTTCGTATATGACATTTTTGTGACAAACTCATAAATACTATCGATGCTACGACATGGTCCCTAACCACGGCATCGCGTGCTCCGTCATATAAACGGAGGCAGCGACATCGACGGATCTCCATTAAAATTCCAAAAGATTGATTCCGAAATAAGAAATTTTTTCTTTTTTTTCTTTCTTAGAGGTTTCACGTCGCATCAGCTGCAAGGCTATCAGCGACCTTCTATTTAAATAGACCTTATATTTTGTTTATTAAGCCTGTATCTCTCAGAAATTTTAACAGGTCCTTGATTTTGTTGCTGTGTTATGTTATCCTTGAGCAGTGGTTTTAGTTTACGTTCGGTGCGCATATAATTGTATTTTCGGCAGTTTAACACTAGATTGCCTAAGCAAGTCATTTCGACTGCTTTTCAATTTCAATTAGAAAAATAATTATGTAAATAATGACACGGCTTCTTATAATTTTGTGACTTTTTCTACAACATTTAAATTCGTTTATTAATCATTGTTGTTGCCCCCCCCCCCCCTCTTTCATAACCGGTATATATGAGCCGTTCAGTGCACACATCGACTAACTCCATAAAACAAAAAGTCGAGAAACGCGATGAAATGATGTACATTGATTTTTAAAATTCCTGTTATAACATAGATTCACATATATATAATGTAGAATGAATAAATACAGATATAGCTTTCATTTAACGTATAATTTAATGTATAAAATTAATATTATTTAATGTATAAAATTAACAAGAAAGAATAACAAAAAAGAAAAAAAAAAATTTTGCCGTTTAATGGTGTTAATCTTTATTATTCAGGAAAGTTGTTATAAATATAAAAAGTTATGACTATACCAAGTGCTTTGACACTTAAATTTAAGATTTTTCAAAAAGTGGAGTTAATCGATGTGTGCACTGGGCGGCTCATACATATATGTGTGTTATACCTATATTGCCGAAAAGCAGTCATTTTTCCGTCTTCAAGTTCCCGTCTTTCTAGCGTTAAGATTAGGTGGTCCGTTGTCATTCGGGTGTTGCATTCTTCACATAGGGGGGGATGGTTCTTTAGTTAGCAGATACGAGTTCGTGTATCCGGAATGGCCAATTCGGATACGGGTAATCGCTGCTTGGTCCCTCCTGGGTAGCGTACCGGTCGTTTGATAGTTATTGAAAAATTTAACGAGAAATTACGAGCATCGCAAAAGTATAGGATAACGCGGCGAATCTGGCGCAGACATCGAATCCGGCGAGCACGAGATCGATATGCAAACGGCGTCTGCTCGACTCGGTAGTCGAGATCGATGATATACGGCCGTCGGGCATGGAATTCTTGTTCCCGGATGGCGGTACAGATTTACGAGCTCCGTGTTCCGTCCACCTGAATTATACACACGGGATTAGATTATTTCCCGGTCGGATCGGGGAGAGCCCCGGTGCCGGCGCACGCGACCTTGATAACGCGACCGCGAAGTCTCTCGCGTGTCCGCCGGCCGAGAGATCTCTTTCGCCGGAGAAATTTCGCGAAGTCGAGGGTGGAATCCGAATCGGCCGCATCCGGTTCGAAGGGATCTAGAGAGAGAGAGAGAGAAAGAGAGAGAGAGAGAGAGGGAGAGGATCCCCGAGTTCACGACGCCACGATCCTCTCGGGCCGTGGTGCCGCGAAAGCCGCCTTGTGTTCCCCGGGTATATCGGCCTTGTCGACGAAGATTAAGATCGTCGTGGCTCGATTTTACGGAGCACGTTCTCTCGCGCTCGCGTTCCCCGGCGTACACGCGAGAATCCTTATCGATGATGCTCGCGGCGCTCCGAGCCGCTTCTATTTACGCCGCGGCGGGGCCCCCTCGGACATCGCGTGCCGGCTTTATGCCGGCTCTGACAATAAAGCGAGCTCGTTCCGCTAGCCTTAAACCGTGTTTCCATAATTGTGCCTGCTCTTTGTCTTCGTTACGCCGACGGGAAAATAGTCGTAGCTACTCGGGAAACGGGTCAGGGAAGACGAGGAGCATAATGTTAAGTCGATAGCTCGTACAATGGAATTCGAAAACAAATCGAACAATACCGGACGAAAACACGTGGCCGAAAGATTAACAGTAAAACGGATCAGAGGAAAATCCACGGAGTTCGATCGCTCTTGGACCACCATCGAGAGTGCTATTGCTGTCGATCGTATTGTCAATCGAACCTCGGTGGTTGAGGATTTCTCTAACGCACTTTGGAAAAGTCTGACGTTCGAGAAAAGATTTTTGAAAGCCTCTTCAACCAGGATCTGCATTTGCAAGGAGGCAGCTTCTCGAGTCAGACGTAGAGCATCGATGAATCAGGTTTCCCGTGAAGCTCGAGGATTTTCCTACGCTTTCGCAAGACAGATCTCGTCTGCCGGGGACAATGGACGCAGAAAGTTTAGCAAAGCGTTTCCTGGCCCGATCCACGGGAGCATGGTATCCGCTCGCGAAACAGCCGGTGAACAAAGACGTTACCCTGCGGAAAGATAGGCCCCCGCTCGATCCCCGGAGGCTGGCCGAAACGGACCGGGCGGTTTAACGATCCCGTTCCGCGCCAGCGAACCGGTGGCCGATCCGATGCGTCGACTTTCACGGAGCGCATCGGTGCAGAAGATCGCCTCCATTCGCCTTGAAGTATCCTTCGCCGGACCGTCCTTGGCAATAGAGACCCGCGAACGGGACCGGAACGATGCCAGACACCTATTTCGGTTCGCTCGCGATTCCGCCGCGTTTTCATCGATGACGCTCTCACCCCGACCCTTGGCCGAGAGCACCGCGAAGCTCCTCGAAGCGAGTCGGCCGATTTCTCGGAACGATTTTCGCGATCCACTGCAATCTCTCTCTCTCTCTCTCTCTCTCTAACCGGCTCTCGAGAAATCCGGGCTACGTTATTAGCCGGAAAAAGCTCGCGGATCCGTTTCGATCGCGGTTCTCGCACCTATGCCCCGGCCGAAATTAGATCGGCCTTGGCAATGCAGACGCCGGGCCGACGCGCTCGCTCGCGGGCGCGCGAGTGCTTTCATCCGCTTCGAAATTGCCCGGTTCGCGGCCGCAGGTACCGGAGAAGTCCTCGGGAATACCGCGGCTGGCGGGCGCCGCCTCGGGTCTTTATTGCAGGAGGCCCGCGAGAGAAATCGACACCGCAAAGGGTGGTCGGTCGGAGGAAACCGCGGATCCCCTTTTATCGGAGCTGAGTCACCGGACGGCTCTCGACAGGACGCCACGATCGTCGCGATCCTGCCTGCGATCTCGACCAAAGCCCACCTCCGTTCATCACGCTACGGTCGTCAAACCTCCGGCTTGTCCGTAACGCGAACATCTAAGCGTCCTACTTCCAGATTTAGCCTTCGCGTTCATCGGTTTCTTTCAGATTCCGGCAAATGTTCAGCTTCTTAGTTTCAACGTTGTGCTTAACCCTTGAAAAAAAGAAAAAAGCCAAATTTCACGGTTTTATTAGAGTTTGGAAAAAGGCTGATAAAAACGAAACGAGAAGCAATATTTACGTGATTCAAAAAGAAGTGTATTAACCTTTTAGATACGGCAGGATTTTGCGCAAATAAAGTTTTTCGTAACTAAATCAGGATTTTCTCTTAATATATATTTTTTCTGGATATCTATATATAGCACTAATAACATATATTCTTTTCTTAATATATTGTATATACACACTTTCACTTTTAATTAATTTGCTTTAATAAATAATAAAACAATTGAGTAAAGCACGAGCCATTTGCGAAAGCCACTATAGTGGCGCGTAGTATCTAAAAGGTTAAGGACGAAATTGAGAATGAAACAGTGACACCAATTTTTCTATATTCATTGGAAATTGCATAAATAACAAAGGTATAAGTATAAGGCAGTTTTCGCCGGTGCAGCGTGGACCGATATACCGGCCTCCGGCACTAAAAGGGTTAAACTGTTTATCATCTTTATTATTTTTTTATTCGATCGAAAATGAAAGTCGTTATACCGATACGGGCCTTGCGAGTTCAGAAATAATAACACGCTGTGTGTGGGAGTGGTATTAAGCCTCTGAAGTTGAACGACGATTTGTATCACATTTGGAAATATTATATGCAAAGAAATTGTTAATAGCAACAGTTGCACGAGTTCGCAAAATTCCACTTCATACCGATGCAACAGGTATGAAATGGAAGTATTAGGTCGTTCGGAAAGTCGTTTCGTTTTTTTCTTGGTGGAAATGAAACACAATAGATTACTAAACAAAATCTATTGGAAAGAATCAAACAAAATTTTTAGCAAACAAGACTTACTACATCAGTTGTCCAATTATATAATGATTATGCAGTTAACGCGTGAAGTTGGCTGTGAAAAAATTAAGTCTTTTCTTGGGAAAAACGAAATTACTTTTCGAACAACCCAATACATTAGGCCAAAGAAACTATTTTGCATTTTGAGTTAAAATGGCTTCAATTGCAACGGGTTAATACCTTTAAAAAAAATTAACTTTTATGATTAAAAATATAACGAGGTCTCTAGGATTCCACGAAAGAATTCTTTAAAACATGTAAAGAAATTTCAAAGATTAATCTCTTCCGTGCGTAGCGTGATAATAAATATAAATTCGCGCGACTCGCGTTCGCCTCACGTTGACGATTATAAATGGACCCGAACTAGTCCGACGACTATTCAGCGGCTAGCGAAATCGAAATGGCAAGCAGTCAAACCGACGTCTCTCTATTCTCCGAGCGGTTCTTGCGCTTGAAAAGGTGGACGGGCTTCGATTCACCGATAAATGCATAGAATCTGGAATCTAATGAAGCATGTAAGTAAACCGTTCGACGCGCGAGATACGTGGGAACGGCGGTGTACATATTCCGACGCGGGACGTATGATCGTCGAGCGACGATCTCCGCGTATGATCTCTTAATCGTTTTCTTAGTCGGCCGCCGCGGCGCGAAACACGCGATTCCGAATCGATGGAACGCTCGCGCGCGCGCGCGCGCTTGTTTCCCCTCTAATAACGCGATCGGCCAGCGGTACACTCGCGATGGAAACCGCGGGGTAGCGACTGCACGTAGAATTGCTCAATTACCCGACCGACGGCCGCGGTAATTCCGCCACGGACTCTCTCGCCGCACCGCGCGCCGCGGCACGTACAAGTAAATCGCCGATGGAACGTGGCGGGTTTACCTTTGTAAATTGGCACAAAAAGGCCGAACCGCGATCGCGACGACAGGCCGCAGCGCCGCGCGGCGCACCGTCCCTCCACGTGCTCTTTTTCCCCCGGTCTTTCTTTTCTTTTCTTTTCTTTTTTTTTCGTCCCGGCTCCCGACGACGCAGAAACCGACTACCGTCGAATTAAGCCTTTCTCTCCTGTCTCCCTTTCTCCTCGCCCTTTCCCTCCTTCGCGGCGAATCCTGCCACCGGGCCCGAAACCCTCTTTGCCCCTCTTTCTTTCTTTTTTTTTCTTTTCCATTCGGCCCCCGATAACAATCGCTGGCTAAATTCCCTTTAAACGAAGACTACCAGACGGTTTCGTCGGTATTCCGTTACTCCGGTCTGCCATTTGTACCGCGACTAACGAGGAATTTACTTTCGGTCCGGGCCTGTTACACCCCGCGATCAGATATTCCCCGTTTGAACCCCGCGGCCTTCGCGGGACCTGTTCGTCGGAAATAATCTCGGGACACGCGTTTAGCGAAACCGGCGCTCGACTGGGTCAAGGAATTCGACGCGGTCTGGAATTGTTTATCGGATACTCGTTGCTTTCAGCGAGTGCCACGGCGAAATTATTTTTAGTCATTTAGTTAATTAATTAGACAACTTTAATAAGTAAATTGTTATTATGATAGATACGACAGAAAGTTCTGCAGGAATTATATTCGGATATATGTTCGAAAGAATTGACGGACAAAGCACATTTTCAACGTTCCTACGATTTGGAAGATACAATAGTACAAGTCACTTTTCAAATCTGAACGAAAGTCTTCGAAGAAAATAATGTGAAAATGATCTGTATTAACTCTTATAGCTAGTAGACCCAATATAAACATGGAAGCTGTTAACATTGCTATCGAACGTGTTAACGTAAGAATCAAGAAGAGCCTCGATGACCGACGAGGATTAACCCTTTGCAGTCGCAGCCATTTTAATTGGAAATCCAAAATATTTTTCCAGATTTCCAGTGTTTTTATCCGATAGAACTTAGTGCATTTTATACATTATGGAATTGAATTTTGCGACGCGTGCAACAGTTAACAATTTTTAACAACAGCTGTTAACAATTCTTCGAATGTAAGTGAATTTGATAAAAATGATTTTGAAACGTGGCGCGATAATTTTTACCGTCGCTTTAGAGTCTTTGCTCGACCGCAAAGGGTTAAGATCGCGTTTCGTTTCCCCGATTAGAAACAAAACTGGACTGCCGTACTAAATAGAGTTCCGAATTACAATGCCGAACCCGATCGCTCCGGTTCTGGTGTGGCTCGTAACCGGCCGAGACGTGCGAAACGTAAAGATATGAGGGTATGTTAATTTCTGGTATCGTCGGGGAACAGTTATCTTTACAATGGTGTCCGGAATGTGGGTCAAACATGTGTAAGTGTTTCAGCGTGGCCTCTCGCGTTGTTCCGAACGACGGTTCGACGTACGACGACGACGAAAGCACCCGTCGTCGGTCAACGTCTCGTGAAAATTGAATCTCCCTAGCGTGAAAAATCACGTGACACAGCGTCGCGCACGGATCGTTATGCATACGCGCGCAGCACGCGCGACAAGTAATTTCCATCGCGGCGCGAACGCACGTCCGATTTGAAAGTAAGATCCGAGACAAATTTCCTGTCGTCGCCGATCCACTTGTCACGCGGCTGCCACAGCTGGCCGATCAAAAACCGTCGCCTAATGGACAGCCCGGAGGGGGGGAGGGCGATTCCCCGTTCGATTACTGTCGCTCCGGGCGACAGGAATTCGCCTACTATATTTCGCGGGCCAGAAGGGCTGTCGCGGAACGGAATACGGGGAAAATGGGAGAATGCCGATTGGGCTGGAGGAGGGAGGGGGTGGGGGAAGACGTTGACGGATCGCCGCGAATTTCGCCGGCGAGCACGCTCGCGAAAAAGAAAGCAGGACCGTCTGAGCAGCGCTGGCCGAATATCTCCGCGAGGGGATCGCCAGATGCATTAATCGGCGTCGCACCAGCTGTTCGCCGTCGTGAAATAACACGGACTGTGATTCCAAGGCATCGGGCCTGACTCGCCTCCGCCGCTGTAAATCGTGAAACGTTTTCATTCCGGCCGTCAGCCCCGATTCAATCGGCTCGCGAAATTTCCTTTACGCCAGAAAGCGTAAATACTACGACGGGAAGGAAAATAAATCGAGCAGAGAAGAGAGAGAGAGAGAGAGAGAGAGCCGGGCCGTAGTAGCCAATTTCATTCAGAGCTCGGAGAGAAATTTTGCATGGACCGATGACACCATTCCCTCGCCTCCTGAAAAAAACTCTGCTAAGTGGCGAACTCATTCGGAACTGACGTTGACGTGTGAAATTTTGCACGGCTGCTGCCAGTATTAAAATCGTCTTCGCCAAACATCTCCCTACCGTGTAGCAGCAAATTTATTCTCGTTCGATGTTGAAGAGCGAAATTCTACGGAAGCTGTTGCCACAAATTGCTCCCTCAAATCCTCTGCCGGGTACTAGGAAATTAATTCGTAATTGAAATTCGGTTGCGCAGTTTCCGCGAATCTGTTGCCACAATTTCATCCTCCGTGCCTCCCCCCTTTCAAGCTCTGATACGCGAGCAAACACCGTGCGTAGAAGTTGAGCGAGAAATTTGGGCAAATTGTCTGGCCGAACCGGGAACGTTAACTGCCGCGAAGGGTGAAGGATCTGTTAATTATATTCTAAGCGCCGACGCTAACGAGCGAAGAGGATCGCGCTCCGAGACCCCGGGCAAATTATCGTGTCCGCTAGATAAACATAACCAATAATCGTCTGGCTATTAATCATCGTTCTCGATATAGAAACCTTCTCTCCCGGACGAGATGTGTATTTTCAGACGGCGTTGATCGCGATACGCTCGCGCGCGCGCGCGCGATTGATCTATCATGACCTACCTCTCGAACGGAAAAACATCGGAGATTAATGAGATCGTTACCGAGCGATCGAGAATGCAGGAACGCTGGTTTTTCAGCCGGTTAACGGGAGCAGCGCCCAGGCGCTCTCGTCGTTCCGCGGCGACATTAGAAACTACGCCGGACCCGGCGCGATTACGCGGAAAGTTTAACGCGGTTTGCTCGTTCGCGACGCCGGTAATTTGTTCGGCGGACAATAGCGCGAGCCATTGTCTCACCGGCGTTCTCGTTTGCGACGATAAGCCCGAACGAGGTGCCGGTAGCTGATAATTGAAACCGGCGCGTCGATCTTCCGTCTTGCCGAGCATTTTCGCTTACCTGACTGAATTGTTGTATCTCGCTAAGTAGCGAACTTTAAAGATTGAATATTTTTCTACGCTTTCTTTAACACGTTGAATGCCACGGGGGTCACCGGTGACCGGCACTGAACTTGGCAGTGACGCCATGGGGGCCACCGGTGACCGGCGCGCTCAGATTGATGAAAATATATATAATTTAAACAAATGACAATACTTATAATTTTTTTATTATTATCATCGTTGATGTAGTGGTGTGAGGCAATGAATGCCTTATGAAACATCTGAAAATAGTTTTATTTATACATGAAATATAGTTTTATTATGTGCGTACGTTCCGATGTGTCATAATAGAAAATTCATCGTGGCGCCACGGACAATTCCTGTAAAATGGGCGTGGCATTCAACGTGTTAATACGTTATTAAGGGGGGTAGAAATTTCAGAGATTCGACTATTATCCAGATTGCCATAAATCGGCGTAGCTCGATAAGAAATTAATGTTTCAGACCGCTTATTTTTCCGTGAATCTTCCAACTCGATATCCAAGCAAAAAATCGTCATATCTCGGTAAAAATGGACCAATTCAAGTGGAAAACGTTGCCGAGTTTTCCGAGACAAGTTGTCCAAGTGTTGTAAAAGTTTCAGAAGTCCGGGTCACACCGTTCGGTCAGCATTCGTGGAAAGCTCTACGCTTGTCGCAGATTTTTCGGTCTCGATGGTTAGAAAAAGACGGAGCGTCGCGCCGATTCTCTCGCGTCTGGAGGAGTTTTATCGTTACAATAAGCGGAAACATCAAGGAATCGCGGGAATTCCTGCGAAGATCCGCGGAGATCGCGGCGGGTCGCCACCTCGAACTCCTCTCGGGATACGGATCGTCTGGACGCGCGCGCGTCTTTGTAAACACCCGATAGACTTCGCAGAAGTGGTGTTTACGTAAAACGCGGTTGTAGCCTCTCGAGCATGTTCTCTGTCTCTCTCTACGCCGTTTCTTCCTCTGCTTTTTCTCTTTAACCGACTCGATGCCTCTCGGCCGAGGGATCGGCGCTCGGACATCGCCGACGGATTCTCGGGCGCGTTTCCCCGAAACGAGCCCTCTCGTGCCGGGCCATTAAGAGATGACTTTGCCACCTGACCACACGGGGAACACCCATAAATCGACCGTAAAAGCTCGCGCCCGGTCCACGGAAGTCCCCGTTGCGGAATTCGTCGCGAATTTCGGCTCGCAACGGCCAGACCGAGAAAAAGGACCGTGGAAAATTTACGCGACACCTCCGCGAACCAGCGAGACGTATCTCATGTTAACGATGCTTTTTTAATCCGACCGTTTCTCTTCCCCGGTTTTCGCTGCTCTTACGTCGTTTGAGGAAGGGTGTTTCTTAAAGCGTGCTTCTCTGGCACCAAATCGTGCGGTTACGGTACCTAAAAACTCTCTGTTATAAATTTAGTTGAGTCTTATACTTTATTATAGTCTTATATTTTATTCGGGATATGGCATAAAGGCGCACGGAAAATCCAAGCGAAAAATTATCAGACTGCGTTTATAAGAAATACGATCACGATGTTATAATTAATAAATGGTGACACGATTGACCCTTAACACGGCGATATATCATCGAAACATACTAACGTCGCCTTAAATCATAGGAGTGAAATCAATCCACGCGTGACAATACATGAACAGCGTGACGCGATATTGATCTGTTTCTAATAGGTTCGACATAGTAGAAATACGCAGGCTCGCACTCACCGAATGTCACGTGATCGTACATGATTTCATGCGACGTGAGGTTATACGTGCGTCCGTCTTATCGTCCAATCCGCGCTCGATCGGTGAACGTAATTTTCACCGGGACGAAAACAATGGGAAAGCCGGAGAGATACGCGTTTTAGACGCTAAGAGCCGGCGAAGCATCGAAACCGACTGGTTTCCCTTGCCTTTCGCAGATAACAAGGCCTCGTTTACCTCAAGACATGTCACGACGGGTCTATGCGAGGCGAATCTGCATAAACAGATGCGCACGCAACAGACACGCTGGCTGCTTGAACGAGTGGCATCCACAGAAATAGTCGCATTCCGTAAACTCGGAGGATTTTCGACCGAAAGAAGTCTTTCGAATTGGCCGGCTCGACGCGGGCCCTCGGCGATCCCTTAATTCATAGAAGACCCCGGGGACACGCAACATGGCTGCCGTTGGCTGGCATCTTCCACTGGCAGGTTCGCGTTCCGACGATTACACACGCGAGTGTGGAAAGTCACTCGGCACCACCGGTTGTCTGCTCCCAGGCCCTGCAGCCTTGGGTGCGTACCGGTAGTTCCTGCGCATGCAGGAGCGCGCTGATTGGGCGTATCCCAATCCCGCGCCCATGGGGGCCGTGTGGATAAACCTTTGGGTTGGTGCTGCACGTTAAATCTTCTCTCGACTGATTACGCACGCGATCGGACAACGTGGATCGACGCGGGGTTTTCGAAGCACGGCTGCGCCCGTGATTTTACGGCTGATTCGTGATTCCGTCGGACGAGTTTGAAACGGTAATGAAGTCATCGCGAGATAAGCGGTCCCGCGTGGAAAAAAAAGAACTCGGGGGCCCTCCGACCGTGTTCCCAATGATGCGAGGAGAAAGAGTTTGCCGGCCGCTAATCCGCCGAGACGATGATTCATCGAGACCGTCGCCTTCCATCCGCAGAATCTCCGCGAAAGAAGCCGGGTGTGCGCGCGCGGGCTTAATGAATCGACGAAAATAGTCTCTATCTCCGCGAATTGTGGGCCAGCCTGTGGGAACACGATCACGGCCGACCTTCGAGTACAGCGCTCGTTGTCCACTCGATCGTTCCCCGTTTCGGGGAACGAAGAAACTAAGTTGTTTAATGGGAACGTTCGCGGACCTCTGACACCTAGTGACGCTGGCAGCGAACCCATTAACCCTTAACTCGGGCGACCCCTCTAAGACGTCATTAGGTATTATTATATCACGTTTCAGAATAATTGAATATTATCAAGTTTCTTTATATTCAATCCTTTGCACTCGAATGGTGACAACGCGGCACCGCTCAAGATAATTATATAATGCTTCAATTAAATTTGTACATCGCCAAATTTGTTTATTCTTAAAGAACTGTTCAAAATATGATTATAATATCGTCTCAATTGTATATGCATAAATCGCACTAAGAAATCATTTATAATGAAAATACTGTAGCTTATACGAAAGTATTTCGGATTTACAATGAAAATGCTATCGAGTGCAAAGGGTTAAAAACCTGTTAAAAATGTACGAAATTCAATTTCCTATGTTTAAAATTCTATGGGTTATATCAAATGTAAGTAATATATTTCAGAATTATTTTAGCTTTCAAATTAAAATACCTTCGACTGCAAAGAATTTCTTCGTTCAATTCGATTGTTCTCTTTTTATTCGATAAAATACAGTCGAGTAAGTTCTGATCGTTGCCGTAACCGCGAAGAAAATGATAAGGCGATGGGTTCACAGGCGCGCGTTTTCTGCTAGCCGTTCGTGCAGCATGACGATATTATTTTATGGCAGATTTCCTTAATTTTAGTCGCCGTGCAATTTCACTTTACGAGGCGAATTTAACTGCCGTAAATTTCGAGCGGGCAAAAGGTCCCCGTGAAAGGAACGGCGCGCGGAAGAAAGTGCATAGGTGCAGCCGCGCGAACACGGGAGAGTCTAATTGCGATCGCATGAAATAAGAATGAACGTATCTGGGGGTTGCGTAACGGGGAAACCTGGCGGGCCCTGTTTCAGGAGGCCCATTTTTCGTCGCATTCTTCGGACCATTCTCCTCTCTTTCTTCTTCTCTCTCTCTCTCTCTATCTCTCTTTTTCTTCCACGTGGCAGGGACGGGCAACGTCAAATCGTTGATTTGGCGGCTAAGAGACCTGAAAATAAATAATATAAAATTACAAAAGAAATATGTAAAGAATTGAAAAATCTAGTAAAAAGTTTAAAATAGTTTTTCAATAAATAAATGACACGAATTACTCAAAGAATATTTGGAACGAAAGGAGAATTGACCCAATATAAAAAATTTACAATAGAAATTTAAATAATATGATGAGACAATAGGTAGCAATGAGCTAAAGCTCGAGCTACAATAGTAAGAGTAATTAAAACAAAAACAAAAATATCTCTCTTTTTCTCGTGTCTCGCGCGTGGATTTTTTCGAAGGACTCTCTTCGCATTTATTCAATCTTCCTCTGAATGTATTCGATCCACCTCTAAATTTATTCGATCCACCTCTGAATTTATTCGATCTACCCCAGAATTTATTCAATCCAGCATCGAATTTATTCGGTCCGAATATAATAACCTCTGAATTTATTCATCCGTCTTCCAACTTATCAGAACGCCACGCCATTCTTGTGCAATGTATGTTTCAATTAAGAAACTAAATTTTTTTAGTTAATCTGAAATTGAAAAGATAAGTTCACATCGATTAGGGTATTAACCATCCCAAGATGGTGGCTGTAATAATATTATTATTACTATTATATAATATTATTATTACTATTATATAATATTATTATCACTATTATATAATATTATTATATACTATCATATAATAATATTATTACTATTATATAATAATAATATTATCATTATCATATCACTATAAAATTATTGTTATATTAGGGACAACGAAAAAGCAAATAATCTACAAGTATTATAGACAGATTATACGAATATCGTAACAATTGTTCTAATCATCGGCGATAGAACATTTCTGAGGGTGATCCTTTGTCCAAATTATCTCGATAATTTTCTATTTTACGACCTCGATCCGATCAGAAAATCCACAGGGTCGCCTCCGGTCCCCGAGAGTCGCGCCGACGGAGTTCGATTTCGCGAGGAGAGTCTAATTATAATTATTAGCAGCCGCGAGCGCGTCCGAGCATTGTTCGCACGAACGGCCAACTGGACCGCGGCATTCCTGTCGATCAGGAGACGTCATCGACGCATTGTCCGCGGCAAATGAGAACGGACCATCATCCGGTCGATTGGATTTCGATGGATCGTTCGCTCGGTGCACACGCGAGCCGCGACGTCGCGTATCGAGACGCGTTCGAGACGGTCGACCCAGTCGTTGCTGGAACTGGTCCACCCGAGAGACACGGAGTCATCTCTCCAGCGCGTTCTAAAGCCGGAGGAGATAGTCACCGCGGATAACGGACCCGCGTATTAGTTATGCGTCGCGCGACATTGTTTTACAATTACACGGGACTAACGGGGGACCTTGGGCCCGCTTTTCGCGAACAATGCGTGATCTATCTTCGCCGCGTGGCTGACGCGCGTTGACGCCACGGCGCAGCTGCCAGGCCGCAATTTTTATCGGAGAAAATGTGCGTTCGATCCCTGTGCAGGATCTCTCGTGCTTCGAAATGAAAGGTTGGGCCTGTTTGCCTGTTCCACTTCGCGTGTTTCGATTAAAGAAAAATATATTAAACAGAGGCGGGGTTTGTACAGTAAATGTTTTTCCTATTAGGAAAATGGGAATTTATTGCCAGGAATTTATTGATTGTATTAGAATATTGTCTGACGGAGGTTTCTAATGAAATCTATAATATAGAGGTGATGTTCATTCTTCTTGAGGGATAGATGCAACCAGTCACTCGTAATGTTACCAACTTAATGTTTAGTTAAATTTGACAATGAAATTGTAACTATTAAATTATCAAATTCAACGAAAATGAGCTTAACCCTCTTAGTACCGAACAACGTTATATCGTCGTTGGCTATTATTGACAAGATAGTTTTCTTAATATTTTTGTTGAACAAAAATTTCATTCCCTATTTCTTCTCCCTTTTTGAACTTGTTATTTATCAGGCTTTTCAAAATTCTTGCAATTTCCTTTCGAAACTTTATCAAGCTTCGTCAAACGAGTTTTAAACATTTCGCTCAGATACAGAGTCTTTTGGTCGGTAATAAGAGGGTTAACTAAGAGACAGTGTCAGGTGTAACACTCGGTATAATATAGACTGCGGGTACTGACATTGCCGATTTTAATTAATTTGTGTATAAAGCAGCGACTACAAATTTGAT
>NC_135776.1:5698204-5746626 GCF_028453695.1 Augochlora pura | reverse complement strand
GTCGTCGATCCGGAGATCCTCGGCGAATTCAGCCGACGCGAATTCAACCGATGCCTCTCTCAAAGCTGGAATCTCTCGCGGGGGTAACCCGAGAAGCGAAGCGGCGCGTCAAGGGGGGACGATGTTGCAGAATATCGAGGAGGGTAATAAAGTGTATCGGATCCCCTTTGAGGCGGGTTCGGGCCGCGCGGCACGGTTAAACGTGAGAAAATGAACGACAGCCGGCGAGATTAGGTGTCGCGTCGCGCCGCTTTGTGGCGCGACGCGCAATAATTATCCGAGACGTCGCACCCGCGGGCCGCGGCGAACAGTTCCCATGAATGCGTTAGACCGTCGTAAATTTGGATCGCGGCGGTTTCCGGCATCCGACCGCCGCTGTTTTTTTTTTCTTTTTTTTTTTTTTCGTTCGCGGCGAACGGTACCGGGAGCTTGTAGGTGACGATTCCATCGGGATGATGGAGCGAGAGCCTGCTCTGCCTCCTGGAATCGCGTAAGCCGATACAGAGATCGCGAAGCCATTACACCGGCGCGGCACACGTCTACGATAAGCTCGGCGAGGATCAGCGGGTTCGATGACCTCTCCTCCGCGAAACGACCGTCGCGATCGTGACGATCCCGTGGTGCTTCTGCCAAAACTGCACTTTCGCTTGTCTAATTTTCCTTCCTCTATATAATTTTCACTTTATAATAAAAAATTAATGCCGAATATATAAACAATAGAAGCCACAGCGATATTGTATTAGGTAAACGCCTGGTGTCGCCGACTTTGGGAATTTTTTCCTGGGAAACGAGAAAGTATTTCGTTGTGAAACTTTCGTAGAAATTTTTGTTCATCTATAGTTAATATATACAAATTTTTCTAGCACGATGCAAGCTGTTCTAGATCTCTTATATTTTTCACGAAGTTGTACGATAAATCAGAGGATCGTGGCAAGTTTTAAGAAATGATGTTTCTGTATAACTTTAAGAATTTTTATTTACAAAAACAGACGACATTTCGTCACGGCATTTCCGTAGGAAATTTCGTCGAGCTTTAGTTAGTACCTATAAATTTTTCTACGAGGATGCAAGTCTTGAACGGAGACAAGATTGAATGACAAATTGCATCGAGGATGCACCGCGTGTTTTGCGGTTCCTTCTCGTCATAAAAATTCTTCAGTCGCTGTTATTACCGTGCCTCCGATAATCTTATTTTCTCGTAAAAATTCCTCGAACGTTACTACGATGTTACATTTTACATTTTACATTTTACAAGCCCATTTTTCTCGTAAATTCGTCGTGTCCTCGAACCGGTCCGAAAGCTGCGGAAAAATTCGACCGGGAGGAAACGTCCATCATCTCGCAGATTGTTAAGCGATGAAATCATAAAAGCCGCCGTTCTATGGTAATCGCCGTGCAGATAAGAATCTGCGGAATGTTCTCGGCGGTTCGTTGACTTATCTCGTCGTCTCCCACGCGAGCCATAGATCAAGCGAGGCCGTATTGTTTGAAATTCGACGATTCCCGCAAACAAACCGGCCGCGGTTTGCTTTCCCGGGGAGGCTGCCGGCTGGTCCGCGCCGCTCGAAATACGGTTACGTTCGGATCGCGGGGCCAGACGACAGGAAGTCGCGATCCAAGGAGATCGCGACTAACGCAACAGTAATTTCGTCGATGACGCCGGCGACGTTGCGCAACGGTCTCTTAACGAGATTGTTTCCCCGGTGTCAAACACTTTTTCCCCGGCTTCGTCCTCGATTCCCCGTTGGCCGCCGGCGATTGCTCATAATTAACGCGGCTGAACGCGTGTCCAATGAGGGGAACAACGGAGAAAAAATAGAAACGGAGGCGCCAGCTCGCGCGAGCGCGATCTCGCTCGCGGCACCGATCCTCGGCCGCGAGGCGAGGCGAGGCGAGGCGCGCGGCGGCTCTCTCGCCTTCGCTCGAATTCGAATGCTAATTAACGAGTTAATTAGCGTTCGTTATGCGTATAAATTGACCGGCTAGATCCGATCACGATCTCCAATTAGGCGCGCGTGCCTCCCCCACCGGCTCTCGTGTGCCGGGCCTCTTTATAATTGCTAATTACCCAGCCGGCCGATCTCGAAATTCCTCGCCGCGTTTTCCTCGGCTCTCTACTATCTACCGCGACCGTCTCCGATCATTTGTCAGAAATTTTAGGTGTCCCCGACGATGATAAATCAGTGCGTGACGGCGTATCATAATCGCGTCGTTAGTTTCCTATAAATTGCTGCGAGAAAACGCGTTTCACCGGCGCGCGCTGCCACGCGAATATGTTTTTTCGGACGTGAACGTACGTCGCGTTAAACAAATAAATATCGTGGCCGACGGGACACGGAAACCACGCTCTCCGAGCACAGTTATTAGTTATCCCGTGAGCACGGCTTATAAACTCGCGTTGCCGGTGAGACAAGAGGGGCCCTCGGATCGTAAATCCGTGAAATCGTCTTGACATTTTCGGTTGCACAACCGAAAATGGGACGCGACGAGGGGAACACGCCTCGGACCGTTCTCGCTTGTTCTACACGGTTTCTCGTGACACCGAACGGATCCGCCATCGATCTCACGATCGGTCGTAATTCCGGATTTTTATCGACCGTCTAAAGCCACGGATGGATTTCCAGGCTGCCGAACGTGTGCCTCGTGTCACAGGTCAGCCGGTTCGAACTTTCCGAAACACGTTGTCTAACCTTTTCGCTGGTATTCCTTCGAAATTCCACGAAAAAGATCGCATGATTAACGAAGCTATAGCTTCTGCTAGAAATAAAAATTTAAAATCAATTATTCTTGTAGCTGATCAATGAAAAGTTTCCTTTTTATTTTAACACTATTTTAACTCTTTGGAATCGGAGCCATTTTAACTGGAAATCCAAAATATTTCTTCGGACTTATAGTGTTTCCATTTTATATAACCTGGAGCATTTTATACATTAAAAAATTAAATTTTATGACGTATGTAATAGATAATAGCACTTAACAATTTTTTTAAATATCAGTAAATTTGATAAAGATTATTTTAAAACGTGACACGATAATTTTTAGAGTCGCCTGAGAGTCGCCATTCGACCATAAAGGGTTAATCTCCAGTGGAGATTATTCTATGATTTAATTTACAATTAATCGACAGTGGAACTATAAGTTGACAAATATAACACTTTTAACTCATTTACAACATAGAAACAACTTCTCTATAAGCAACAAAATTTCTCGAACCATCCGATCGAATTTCTCACCTTTTAACTTTTCTCACCTTTTATGTCTTAACCTGACATAACCTGCTTGTTCTCACATCGGAAGTGTCTTTACTGTCTATCCCACGTGAGCGAACAGGAGGTTTTAGAAATCGATTTTTTTTCATTCTTGAAAGCTAACCAAGCGCCATTGTGGTATCGTCTAGGAACCGTGTCGGATAATTTTAATCGTCAATCCGGTTCGTTACCCGGCGAAACAACAATCGCACCCGGGGGCCCCCTGTCGGCGACCATTGTTCCGCTCGATTGAAACGCAACCGCGGAATACGCGCTCGCGACGCGATCCTTACCTCGCGATTACCAATTCGCTCGTTAATCGCGACAATCGACTCGTTCGTCTCGCTCTGCCCACGCGCCCCCTCGGATCGTTAGATCGCATAAACAGGCAAATCGCCGCGTGTCCCCGATCCGGCGCAGACGCGCGGCCCTCGTATCCATCGAAATTAATACGCGATCGCGAGCGGCGTTCCCCCTCCCCTCGGACGGCGGCCGCCGCAAATGGAATTTTACCTTTGACATTTGACACGAGGCCAGCAGCCGCGTTCCAATGAGCTTTCTCGCCTGCGAATTAACCGATCTCCGGGACCGACGCGCTAATTGGGAATCGGCCCGGAACCTAGATAAGACGAGCGCAACGCCGTACCGAATGTCTCTATCAGACATTTTCAAATGAACTTCTTCGTTCGAGCGTATACCGGGTTGGCAACTAAGTAATCGCGGATTTAAATAAGAAGGAAAATTCAATTCTTTTGCTTGAAAATAGAAGATTATGCAATTAGAGAAATCAATTTTGGCACTGCCTTTCTTTCAAGGTTTCATTTTAATACACTGTATAAAACATAAGAAAAATCAATTTTGGCACTGCCTTTCTTTCAAGGTTTCATTTTAATACACTGTATATAATATAAAAATTGTGCTTTCGATCCTTGCTTTTTTGGAAATATTGCAATAAAGCATGTCTGAAACGCGCGCCTTGCCTTTCCACCTTCAAACTGTAATAAAAACGAAACTAAATAATTAATCGGTGCAATTTTTTTTACTAAATTAAAGATGAAAGTCCAGACAGTAAGAAAACGATATAACTTAATTACTTTGAACACTTTGATAAAATAAAAGAATGTGCTAAGACCGTCTATTAACAAAATCCGCAATCTCTTAATTGCCAACTCAATATTATTATTATTATTATTATTAATTTTATTATTCTTTATAAACGAGCTAGTAAGACCCTTTTGTGTTACATAGAGGTTGTATATATACATAGTCCGGAATACATTTGAATAAAATAAATTATAAATCATAATATAAAAGTGTGTCATGAATTAATTACAGAGGGTGTGTTTTAATGGTTAGAGTTGCTGCCTTTGTAAATTGGCTCAATAAATTGCCAAAGAAGTCGATTTTTGGACTAAGTTTATTTGCTGTTCGTATATTATAACGAAACCCGTCGATAATTGAAATAAATCCAGTTTTATTACCATTATAAAATAGTATATATTACTCGGTAGTTCTAGCGTTAAGAAATAAACACGATAAAATAATATCAAGATTTCTGACCCGATAATAAAGTCAATCGTGCCGGGGCACGAGCCAAAATTGCAGCGATCGATCACCGCGCAGTAACCGGCTCTGCTGCCCTACGGTGTGCCGTTTTACGGACTAGAAATCGTCAAAAGCTATTCCTGGGAAAAAGTAATACGCGCGAACAGTAACACCGGCAATTTTCCGTCGATCTCGCCGGAACCGTTGTCTCGAGTAATTGCGGAGACAACCGGTGGCTCGTGTCGTCGATGAAACACGACGATGGATTTTTGTTGAAACGATCTGCCCGCGAAGTTCCGCCGTGGGTAAACCCGAGGACGAAATTAGCTGGCGAAACGGCCCCGCTGATTTATGGATCGGCGGTGGTAATGTTTACGATCCTCTTAACTGCGTTACGCGCGGAATAATTGTATCCTCTGGGTAAGACGGTGGAGCATGTGGGTCGCGACAGTCCTCAATTAATAGTTTATATATATATACATATCTCTCTCTCTTTGATTGGCGATCGACGGGAAAACTGGTCCGGTCATCTCGATCGACGACAGTTTCGCAACGATAGTTAATCGGCCTGTCACTGGCATTTACACGTCCCGAGGTGTCCGCGGCCACGCGATAAGTCGATTTCCCGTTGCGAAACTAACTCTCGTTGCCCACGGTGATCGCCCTAATGCGATCGAAGAGCTCATCGCCGGGGCTTTGATTACACCGCGGAGCATCAATTATCTCGAAGCAATCGACGCTGATCGCGGCGAAAATTGTGTTCCAGGCTCGCGACGAATCTCGATTACTTTCGTCGTTGCGCAACGCGAGACTCTATTCCGTTAACCCTTTGCACGCGAAGACATTTGAAATAAAAATGTGATATAATTATCCTGATAATATCATAGTATTTCTATAGTATGAAATAAAGAGCACTTTTATGCGTACGAAATTAATTCTTGCACTCGTAGTAACAGTTTCGCTGCTCAACAATTCTTTGATTCTAAAAAACTTTATTGTTATAAAAATTATTTGCAAAGTGATAGAGTTTTAATGGTGCCTCAGTATATATATATTATAAATTAAATACTTTGTTGACGAGGACTTGAAGAAGTATAATAGTATAATACCGAGACTCGTTTCGCACATAATCGAATTATCCTTGCAACAAACGGGATAACGTTTTTATCCTCGTCGAATTTGCATAAATATCCGCGGGCTCGGTCGTGTTATTAATGAACTTCGCGCGGTTATGAAAATAATGAATAGATTAAAAACAGCGGATACATTCAATCGATTTTATGCATTCATGAGGAAAACGAGTGGGATAAGTGCAGCCGGCAAATACATTTATTTAATTCTAAGGATTTATGAAGAAAATCAGAAAATCAAACGCCGACCAAGAAATACGCGTTATCGACTTTATGCACTTGTCAGGGAAATAGATAGACCGAACGCAACGCGATAAACGCGATGTAATTAATTGTAAGAATTTATGAAGAAATGAACGGATTAAAAACGAACCGCGAGGTACGTTCGATCAATCTCGTGCTGTTGCTAAGAAAATTATGAAACGCGAATCGGCGGACGCATTTAATCGTTTATACGCGTGATCTAGGTGAATGAGATACGAAACATGTAACAACACATCCGAACGAGTTAAATGTTACCGTATCACCGTGGCTCGCCTCGAGGTAACAAAGAGCCGACAAACGAAACATTGTCGGGGACGTGTGTGTACGTGCAGCGGCCCGAGAGTTTTCGCAGAGCCGGCGCCTGCCTATGAAAATATAAATCACCGGCGTCGCATGAATTATTTAGCAGACCGCGAGCCTTAATTGTAATGGGGATCCGCCGCGAGAAAAACCCGGAAATCCAATCTGTCGTTCGAGTGATTAATGGAAACGAGTTAATAGCGCCGCCGACGCCGCCGACGCCGCCGCTGCGTTGAAATCATTACCGGCCGACCCTGTGCGGCGTTTAAGCCGTTCGCTGTGTCGCCGCGGGAAAAATTGAATTAACAAGTGTTCCATTAGTCGCGACAGCCGACGATTATCGCGAGCGATCGAGGCGTTACCCGACGGAGACCGGCCGCGCCGAGGAAAAAAACTATGAATAATCCCGGGGCGATTCTCAGTCCCGTCGAAAATGATCGACTCCGTTTTCGTCGCGGCCGCAGATAACGTCTCGCGCGCGCGCGCGTATTCGATGCCGCATAAATATTCGGCTCGCGTGCGAACGCTATTCCTCCGCTGCTAAAATATTATCCTTTAGTCGACGTTTCATTACTTCAGAGTTTCTCGTTCACTCTTTATTGGTTTAATATTTTATTTATTTTTTATTTATTCATAATCCTTGCCTATGCGGCTTAGGGTGGCTTCCGGTTCACAAATTTTCCTACTTCTATTTGCATAAACTATAACTATTTACATTTTTTCTTTTTTTTTTTTACATCTTAACCTAGAACTTAACACCTAAAAATCCTTCTTCCATTTTCATTGCACCTTTCTTTGGCATCTTTTCCATCCTTATTGCTATGTTTCTTCTTAGTTTTCTTCTTTTTCTCTTCCGCTCTCCCCTTCCTCGTTCTGTCTCCGCTCTCTCTCTCTCCACGTCGCTTCTCCTCCCCTCTTCTACTATCTTTTTCAATTCTGCTAGCCCCTCTCCTCCTTCTCCCAAAATTTCTTTTATATTGGTTTATTATTGTGTCGTATTTTAATAAGCACTTTCGCAATTAAATGCGACGGAATACTTTTGTTGTATCAGTTTTGTTAACCCTTTGACTACTGTTGGCGCCTATCGGCGTCCGAAACATCTTGGCCTCCTGGTACTGTAGGCGCCAATAGGGGTCAAGATGAAATTTCGCCCCCGTTTATTGTTAAATTTCATTAATTATATGAAAGCTTCGTGTACGCGCCGCTAGGGGTCGGACGCGTGAGAAACGGCGCCACTGGCGCGGAAGAACATGGAAAAGTAATTTCTAACCTCCACTGTGCGATATGAAAACTGAGGAAAGCAGGAACGTTAAATTGGCGATTCTCTAATTTTAGGTTAGTATATAAACTGTAAATAGGGTTAGAGAAAAAGGGGAAAATCGTATAAAAAAAAAGAAAACTTAATAAACTCTAATTTTAGACGAATCCATTGGCGTTTCCTTAATCCCACACCCAAGAAGAAAAAGAATCGAAAACATATTATATATATATTCTGTAATATTTATGTTATATATTGTAAAAAAGGCTTAAAATTATTGTCCACTTCGAGTAACATTGGTTTAATGTAATAAAATTCAATATATTGAATATTTTAATACACTTCCTCAGAACTGCGTGTCTAACGAAAAAACAACGGCCGTGCCAAAGACTGCCGTAGCCAAAGGGTTAATCTTGCGCTATGGTTTCATTGACACTGTTCGTCATTTCGTGAAATGGAAAAATATGATAACGTTCTCCAAGTCGCTTAACAGTATCTCGAAAGTATGCAATCGGTAAGTATCGGATCAGATATATCAATTGAGATAACATCGAAATTGATAGCTCCATTTAAATAGAATCTTAACCCTTTTCAGTCGGAGCTATTTTAAGTGGAAATCCACGATATCTGTTTAGACTTGTAGCGTTGCCGTTTTATATAACTTGAAGCATTTTATATATTTATGGAATTGGATTTTGTGACTCGTGCAACAGTCGACAGCTCTCAACAGTTTTCTAAATATAATGAAATATGATAAAAATTATTTTAAAACATGGCACGATCATTTTTAGCGGCGCCTTAGAGTCTCCACTCGACCGCAAAGGTTTAAGGGCTATCGATTAAAATTTCTCGAAATAAAATCGAAATAAAATCAAATAATTATCTTAAAATAAATCTTTCGATCTAGTTTTCGTCAGAAAAAGAAATTCGTAGTATAGAAACGTGAAACACCACTCGGGCCGGTAAAATCGGTGGAAACTCGTGGCCGGCTAACAATCGCGTTAGTAACTGGCATAGCGTAACTCGGACGTCTCGAAAATACGAGACGCCGGGAAATGGACGAGACAGAATATCCCTGTGTCACAGCAAAGTCCGGCGGCGGCGACTAATCGGTGAGTCACGCGGATCCCTCTGATGTGTAACTCTGGTTTACGGAACCACCGTGGGGCCGATTATACACTTCGGTGTCCGTCTGTGTTCGCCCAACCAATTCCTAGAAGCAGCGCCGAGAATTGTCTCTCGGCCGCCGCGGTATTTGCAGGCGGACGGACGCGTGTGCAACCCTTGTATCGTCGTGGTTGGACCCGGTCCAAGATCGGATGCACGTAAAAGCCTCGGTTATTTAACGTCCTATCCACCGGTTGTTACCGATCCTCTCGACGACAATGGAAACGATGACTAAGCCCGCGTCGGATTTGTCGCGGGTGACGGCCGCCACGAATCCCGCGGATGCCTCACCAAATGACGCAATTAATTCGAACGGCCGCGTCGCGCGAAACCTCGCCGCGAACACGAGGATCGCCGACCCGTGGGCGCGATCGAGATCTGGACCGCGCGATAGGTCAGTTGCCAACCCCGATCTTTCCCTCGTCGCGGATCGCGCAGGTGCACAAAGCACCGCTGGACTAAAGGTTCTTCGAAATAGCAAAATCGCGACGGTCTGATTCGCGTTCCTCTCAATCATCTGTGTCGTAATTGGATCGGCAGATCATCGGATTAGATCATCTATTCTGTCACGGTTGACTTGGTACCTCACTTAAATAACATAACCCCTAATTCTATTATTTTCCTTCGCATCCTTTTTCTTTTATTTTTCGGCGACTGCTTATTATTCGTCTAATATATCATCTACTATGAAAGGGTAAAAACATTTGAAAAGAACTGAAAAGGGCTGAAAATGAATGAAAATGTATCTTGCGATTAACATAGAAAATTTTTATATTACTAAAATCTATTAATCTTAAAAATAAATTAAAAGTCAATTAAATCTTGCTATTATTAGAAATAAATATATATTAATCACGTCCCGATCTCGGTAGTTCTAAGAAAATGATCGAAGCCAAGGAAATCCCGAATAAGCGCGACGAAAATAATGCGCTCGTTCGACAGGTGACGGCGCAGCGGAAACGATCGACTGCATCGGCGCGAGCTCGCCGATCATTCCGCCGCGGGCGATAACTCAAAAATTTGGAACGGCGTCAAGCTTCGGGGAGAATTCTCGAACTATCGGGCGTGCTCTCGCGGCTTAGATCGGGCGCGCAGATGGGAACCGTTTGGAGTGGTTCCAGGTCGATCTGCGCGGAGTTTAATGGGATTACCCCGTTGGTTCGGCGGCGGATATCGGCCCCGGGGAATATATCTTCCGCAATGAATCGGTCGTTGCTACGAATCGGAACGGGATACAATCCCGGGTGGAAATGAAACGCGACCGGGGGCCGCTTGCATGCATGCCGCTCTCTCTCTCTCTCTCTCTCGCTCTCTCTCTCTCTCTCGCGGGATTATACGTGTATATTCGGGTCATTCTCGTGCTCGTTTGGAGGGCCTCCAACTCGAGTATTCTCGAGCAGATGCGCCGATAAAATCCAAAAATATGCCCCCTGTCCTCGCCGGACCAACTTGTCGTATCTACGCCTAAATCTAGCTCGAACTGATCGGGACCGGCCGCAGGTGTTTCGGATTCACGTTAGAAGATCTATTTTACGCGGCCGGCCATCCTTCGAAGCATATTTTCCAGCCTCGACTCCGATGCTGTTTTTCCACCCTTCCGGGTACTCGAAATATATGGAACCGCGTGGGCGGTCGGTATTTATCGCAGTATTTGCACTTCGCGAGCTGTTCGGTGATACGAAACGACCAGATTAACTTCGGTGGAAGAGAACGTCGAAAATACATTGCAATTGCCTCTGTATCAAAAATGTTCTGTATGTCACATGGATTTTAACCCTTTGCACTCGGCTGTCCCCTCTCAGGAGACATCGTAATTCTAGTACATGACTAAACATTAAAGTTTATCAGCGATTTGCAATTATTTCTCGATGTCTACAAATTCATATAAATCGAATATTATAACAATATTACATATGCATATACACACATATACATATATATCGTATACTTTATAATAATATTATTGTTTATAAGCGCTGGTAGGTAACATCCATGATGGCGCCGAGTGCTAAGGGTTAATATCGACAGCTCGAAGCAAAATTGACAGTATACGTTTACGTTTTAAAAAACTCTTGAAAGTTCAAGTGTTGTACGCGTCGCTACACCGTTCATTTCGTATGTATAAGTTGCGATAGATAAAATGGAAATACTCTAGGTCAGAGAAAATAGGTCGAATTAACACTGGATATAAGTTCTTGATTTTTAAATTTTTAATTTTTATTTATTCGATACGCTTGCGGCCTAATATAATACACAAAATCGAAACAAGTAATCTATTAATATTTTCATAAACCGATATCAAAGCAGTCCCGTAGAGTACCGTAGCTTCGACTGCAAAGGGTTAAATCCTGAAAATACCACCACAGAATTTTCATAATATTAAATCAACGCCACATTGCGCAGTCCAGTCACGGTGCAAAAATTTCGTCTGAAATACCGCTCTCTCTCTCTCTCTCTCTCTCCCCTGTCTGGTTCTCGCAAACTCACGGACTAGACGTCGCGGCATAAATTACGACGGCAAGTGACATTCCGAGGGTTACGAAAGGCTGAAGTTCGCCTCGCGGAAGACGACTCCGGGGGTAGGGAAAGAAAAAAGGGAGCCGGAGCAAACGGCCGCGGCGATCCGAACAGCATTCCCGCGGACGATCCCGCGCCGCTAATCGCGCAATTCCGCTCGAGAATTAGAGTCGAACGGAGGGCGGAGAACGATTTACGGTTGCTCCTCTATCGCGGCAACGAGCAATTAGCGGGAGATGCGATCGCCGGCTGGTTTCTATCGATGCCACGGTTCGACCTTGTCCGCCAATCGAGCCGCCAAAGCCTTCCCCTCTCCTCTCGTTCATGCGCGCTTTACTCTCCCGTCCGGCGACGATTTTTCTCGGCTGCCGGGCTGGCCGGCGCGCTCGCGGCCCGATTAATGGACCCGATCGCTGATAAGGCAACAAAGTTCAGACGCGATCGGGCCCGCGATACCGCGGACGGAAAAATATCGAATCGAGGATGTCGACGAACGCGATTAACCTATTTGCATCTGTTGCGGATGTGGCCACGCTGCTCTCTGGCAGAACACGGGCACGGCCGCGCGGATCACCGAGATGTCAGCCGTGATAACGGACACCGAAACTATTTATACAGGGTGGCTCTCGCCGGGTATGTATTCCTATCTCGGCTCGCGTCGTTATTATCACGCGCGGAGGAAAACGAAATTGGATCGTTTCGGAGAGAAACGCGTTCTGGTGATTCTAGTTCTCCTGCAATTGGACGTGTTTTAAAACGGAATTATGTATTTTTTATTCGGCCGGTTGATGCGTCTTGATATTCATTAACCCTTTGCACTCCGCGCCATCATGGATGTTACCTACCAGCGCTTATGAACATTTATATTATTATATAGTATACGTTATATATATATATATATATATATATATATATATATATATATATGTTTATATGCATATGTATATACATTATTATAATAATATTATTATAATATTATTATAATAATATTCGATTTATATGAATTTGTAGACACCGATGAATAGTTGCAAATCGTTAACAAACTTTAATGTTTAGTCATATACTAGAATTACGATGTCCCCTGAGAGGTGACAACGGAGTGCAAAGGGTTAAAAAGTAGTATGTTCGTATATATTTTATCTTATTTCTTGTATTGTATCATTATATGCAAATCTTTATTTTTATTGTACTCGTGTGACTGCTGAATAAAATCTCTTCTTCGCGTTTTTTTATTCGTAACAAATGGTTATTATTACCTGCTGATTTTTGGCAAAGTGCATAAAATCCAAGCGACAACCGAAGCCAAAACCGTTTATAGACCATCGAGATCAAGGAGCAGAGTTCGAAGAAATTTGGATGACAAGTGATCGATGCCCGATCCAGCGAAAATGAAATTTCTGTATACCGAGAAGATCGCTAAATAAAAGATCGAGGATCGACGAAATAAATCGAAAGAAATCGTCGTGGAGATTAAAGAATCGCTTACAGAGAAAAATAAACGCAAAACCGTGGATGTTCCACCTAGCGTAACCACGAAACTCGAATATAAAACTCTGGCGAGCAAAAAGGATCGATCGATCGGCGATCCACCGCGGCATAAGAAAATCCTCTTAAGGAATGCGAGGGGCGGGCCAGCGAGATAAAATATGATTGAAGAAGCGTCGTGCGGCGAGTAAAATTAAATCCGGCGAACAGGAGCTCTGCCAGAGGTCGGTCGGTGATTTAGCAATGGTTGCTCGTCACGAATCATGGTCGGCGATCCCACGAGAGAGAGAGAGAGAGAGAGGCCGGTTTTCCAGGTCCTTTCAGTGGTTTCCGAGTGTATTGTGATTCTCCGGGTTATTCCGGCTCTCGTAACCGTGCGTTTTCGGAGTGAATTCGCTAGCCGCGGCGGCCCCGCGTGTCCCTCGGATGCTACGTGACCGTCATAGCGATCGGCAATTCGAGATTCCAGGTCCGAAAACCGACTCCGAATAGCGACGAGCCTGTATAATCCTCTCGGTGAGGGACGTGTCACGTGAAACCGAGTTAGTCCGTTTCCGGTCGCGATTTTCCGTGCGATCTCTTCCCGTGGTATTCCTGTCGAAGGTTAGGGTAGGATTTATAGTAATCAATCACTTATATATTTATTAAAAATCTTATAATTATTAATAAAATGTTATATTTCATTTATAGCATTATTGGGGGTAATTAACTACAAATTTAAAAAATGTATTGTTATTTGTATATTAATCAATAATATATTTTAATTAGTATAAAATATTACATTCAAATTATAGAATTAGGGGGTAAATTTATTCTAGTTGTCCTTCGCGGCTCGTTTTTATAATCGTTGACAACCGGCGACTGTGAAAAGGAGTCGCAAAGGTCGAATAATCGTGTCCTTTTTCCCCGATGTGTCCATTCCTTTTTACAAACTGAGGGACAATTGCGGCTGATTTCTTATGTCACGCAAGTGCAAGTCGTAATTGATTATTTTATACCTTTTGTTGGAATTTCAACGATGACTATCGATGGAAAACAGACCCAGCGAACTGTTTTATGGTCCCTTATGAGGGTGAGCCGTTGGCGACGAAGGCCCACGGAATTTTCAGTTCTAAAGCAGAAACCGGACCGTGAGGTTGCCACCTCGGATTACCACTAACATTATATATAATTTTCCTCTGTATATGTAGTTCTGTTATATATCACTTATTCTACTGAAATAGAATATAAACTTAAATAGTTAAATAATGAAATATAAACTTATTCTTCTGAAATATTAAATTGAATTAAAAATAAAGTGTATTAAAGTTTTAATTCAAAACCTTTCAACGCCTTTAGTTGTAATATTTAACCTGCAATGGGTCCATTTATTTCTCGAAATTTTGTACCTCGAAGAGTTAAAGGGCGTCCATATATATCCGTCCCTGGCTGAGTATGTATTGGGTTGTTCGGAAAGTAATTTCGTTTTTCCCAAGAAAAGACTGAATTTTTTCACAGCCAACTTCACGCTTAAGCTGCATAATCATTATATAATTGGACAACTGATGTAGTAAGTCTTGTTTGCTAAAAATTTTGTTCGATTCTTTGCAATAGATTTTTGTTTAGTAATCTATTGTGTTTCATTTCCACCAAGAAAAAAAACGAAACGACTTTCCGAACGACCTAATACTTTTTAATTTGATGTTCCGTCGATAAAATTCTATCCGACTACAAACAAGAAAATATGAATAACGACACGGATGGCCAAAAGCAGTGCATCGACCGCAATCGGGGCATCTATCGTAGCAGAACGCGATGCCAAGACAAGATGCTCGGTTCGTAGTTCCCGAGGAGAAATTACGGCCGGAAGATAAGCAGGAAGAACGCCGCGCGGCGCTAACAACGGCTGCGTACGGAACCGTAATGGTCCGGCCGGGGCTGATAACGCGAAACCCATTAATGTTCCGCTACGGTAAACAAGCCTCCACTTTAGATCCAGTATCCAGCTGCGTTCTTTTTATAATGACTTCATCCCCGCGCGGAGGTGGCAACGTGTTATTTGATCGATCTCTAGCCCGCTCGCAAATTGCCCGCCGCATGGGAACCCGACGGAACATTCGGATTCGATCTAGATCCTGCTCAAACCGAAACAACCTTAACCTTTTAGATACGGCAGGATTTTGCGCAAATAAAGTTTTTCGTAACTGAATTACGATTTTCTCTTAATATATATTTTTTCCGGATATCTATATACATATAGTACTAATAACATATATCCTTTTCTTAATATATTGTATATACACACTTTCACTTTAATTGTTTGCTTTAATAAATAATAAAACAATTGAGTAAAGCACGAGCCATTCGCGAAAGCCACTATAGTGGCGCGTAGTATCTAAAAGGTTAATGCAAAAATTACAGAAATGATCGAGGACGACGCGAAGATCTTTCGCTCTATCGAATCTACGAAGAAGATTATTCAATTGATGATAAAATGACTTAATTCTAACCGTAAGAGGTCAAAGATAATGATAAATTGTCTGTTCGAAAGTAATTGTCCCTTTACAGGAAATTAAATTGTAGAACGTAAAAGGTGAAAATAAATTAAAAAATTACAGTAAGTGACAATTAACAGAAGAAGAGAAACAGCAGACAATTGTACTGCTTGTTGAAAACTTAATTCTAACTGTAAGAGGTCAAAGATAATGATAAATTGTCTATTCGAAAGTAATTGTCTCTTTACAGGAAATTAAATTGTAAAAGGTGAAAATAAATTAAAAAATTACAATAAGTAATAATTAACAGAAAAAGAGAAACAGCAGACAATTGTACTGCTTGTTGAAAAGACCGTGGTAACTTTGGCGTTTCGATGATCGTGCAGCGCAGACAACGGGATCCAGGATCATCCCGCTAAGACGATCGTCGATTTCCGCGATCGTCCGCGTGGGATCCTCGGGATCTAACCCATCCGCGGCGGTGTTTCCAAGTAATTGCGAGCGGCAAGGAGAGCCGGTCGGTTCGAAATGTCCGATGCGCGCCATTAATATTCATACGGCGATGACGCGAGCGTCACCCAGAACGACGGCGAATGGAAGAGGACGACGAGCCTGGCGTTGAAAAAGCGTCGTCGGGCCGCGGCCGCCGCGCGACGGATTTGATCATCTCGAAGTCAGACAGGCCGCGGCGAGCGGACACTTTCGACGCGGTAGCGTGCATTTTCAAGCGGGTCAACTATTTTTATCCGGCCGCGCCGCGAGACATCCTCCTCTCGGTCGTTGTCCAATTGGACAGCCGCGGCGCGATTCCACTCCGGGATAGCCTACCTGCTTTCGCCTTGGGTGCTGGCTGGCGGCGAACAATGGGGATAAGACGGCGCAAAGTGTTACCAATCAATAGCCGACGAGGCGAAGGCGGACAACCGGCCGTGCGAGTACACGCCGCGTTGCGCGCCCGCGAGCGTCGTTAATGCATTCGTAAAGTTTCCATCGTTCATCGCGATCGTTCTCCCGTGACAGCGCAGTAAATTATTCATCGGGCCCGACCGGGTAGAAGAAACTCTCGATCCGTGTCCTTTTCTTCAAGGTGGCGCAATCGAACAGCACGCGACGGCTATGATTTATCGCGGCGGGCTCGTTACGCGTTTTCCCGCCCCGCGGACGCATTGTCCGGCGATTATGCCCCGCGGGAAAGCGGGCCCCCGTCCTCCAGCTCCTCCGCGGTATACACCCCGACCGATTCATCACAAGGGGGATCTCTCGGTTGCTCAAGCCGGATTTTGACGGGGCTCGAGGACCGTCTCTCTTGAAACCGTACCGTCCCTTGCGCAACTTCAACGTGTTCCTCGAACGCGGTTGTTTAGTCTAGCTAGGGCACAAGTGTCCGTCGGCCGCGTTTAAGGAGATCTCTTCGGGATAGGTTCCTCGAGGATCCTCCACGGCTATTGTCCCCTCTAATCGGCGCCAGCTACGACCGGTCCGAAGCCCATGGCCGCGAGCCAATTCTTCGAGAGCGTCTGAGATTTTCTCTATTCTTCTCTCGAATAACGACAGCCTAATCACTTTCTATGTAAACATTTTCTTGAACACTCTATTCAATTGTTTATTCAATACAAATTTGCAAGAATGAGAATAATGATAAGAATGAAGATGCGAAGCTAACAGTTAATAAGCAAAAGTTAGGCACAAAGTTTAAATTGCGACGAAAATTTTTCAGTCATTAAACAAAGTCATTACAATTAAAATAATAGACAATGATAACAATATAAGTTTACATATAATTCCAAGAGGATAATTCCAATTTCGTTTTTTTCTTGGTGGAAATGAAAGACAATAGATTACTAAACAAAAACTATTGCAAGGAATCGAACAAAATTTTTAGCAAACAAGACTTACTATATCAGTTGTCCAAATGTATAATGATTATGCAGCTTGAGCGTGAAGTTGGCTGTGAAAAAATTAAGTCTTTTCTTGGGAAAAACGAAATTACTTTCCGAACAACCCAATAAATGATCCAAGACAATAAACACTAAACGTACCAAGCGGGGTCAAATGACCCCTTTTGAAAATTTACTTTAAATTCGTACATTTATTGTTATTTCTGTCGGTCATTTGACTTTCTGTAAATTCTTATATCATCCGATTATTCAATTTCCCACTTTCCGTTTTTCTCGTAGCTTATTTTTTACCGACAAAAATTCTTTACCTACCTTACGTACCACGGGGGGTCATTTGACCCCGTACGAAGTTTACGTAATTTTTATCAGTTTTCCAACTGGAACCTTAGTTCTAAATTCAGATACGCTTCTCAAGTGATTCTTTCTCAAGTGCGGTGTGACCCAACCGGGTCCATATGACCTAACGCAGAAACAAAACCGACTCTTATCGGAGATTCACAAGCAACACTCCCTCCGATGAGTTCTCTGTAGTAAAAAAAATACAGTCGTATATTGAGAGTCGGAGAGTAAAGATCAGAGCCCACAAGAAATAAAGTTCGACAAGTAGTTACAATACGCGACAGTTTTAGTTACATTTGACAATTTCTGTTACATTCAATTGGACTTGTGTTTCACTGCAACCCTGAATATGTCCGCACGGTCAGTGAGAGAGTTGGAAAGAATTCGACAAATAATAATTCTCAATCCAGGAAAAAATGTCAAATAAGATTGTGTGCGAAATCAACGAAATCAGAAATGATGTTGCAAATTATTTCCTTTAATAAATAAAGAATTTTTTACGAAAAATCTACGTTTATTTCATAAGGGATCAAATGACCCCCTATGGTAAGATTAGGTATAGAAAAATGCCGGTACGTTTAGTGTAAAGGACATTCAGCATCTTCGGGTGTCTAGAAACCCCTTCAATATTGTTTCAACGAAGACCAGACGAAGATCGTTCGCGCGGAGCTTGTTGCAAGGGTTGAAGACAATTGAATGAACGTTATTTTTGTCGGCGGTTCGCAGCGTGCTCCTCCTCGCAGCGTTCGAAGAGGCAGGGGGAGGGGGAGAGAGAGAGGTGGAGGTCTCGACCGATTGTAAGAGGTGGATCCGTTCATACAAGGTGGATTTCATTGAAAGAACTCGTTCCTCGGGCCAAATAGGGTCACTCCATTCATCTCGAGGCGGGACGATCGGCCGCGGAATACCTATTAGCGGCGACGGGAAGTTAAACAACTGAACTAAAAGTGTACGATCCTGTTCCACGACTTTTAATTAGCCTTCCCGCGGCGGTGCGAGAAAAATTTTCGACGCTACCCGCATCTTTAACGAACGCGTCACGAACCTCCCAGAACGTCCAATTGATTCTGGATTTATTGAGGATGGGGTTACTTCACGAAGCGGTACTTCTTTTAATTAACTAATGAAGGTTAACGAATACAGCGATCTTGGAAGTCTGAGGTTCCAGTTGGACCACACCGACCAGTTTCTGGCTTTAATTTAAAGTAAATTTTTCCATGCTATAATTATTTTAGTATTTAACTGTTCTAAACATTTCGAAAAGATCCAACTCGGAATTAATTTTTTTAAAAGATTGCAAACGATTGGTACAATTTTGAGACGAGCTCTTCGAAAAAATGCCCTAATTATCCCAAATATAGGAGGATAGTTTTAGCTGGGCTACCCCGGGATCGTCACCCCCGTACCAAAATTAGGCATGATATCGTCATGACGCAATCCCCCGAGGAACTTTTCTTTTATCTTTGGATGTTGTTTCGTATTTCAGTTATATGCACTTGGATTTCCTTGTTTACTCTTCTATCTCCCTTTTATTCTTGGGTATTACGTTGTATCTCACTTATATGCACTTGGATTGCCTTGTATACTCTTCCATCTTCCTCATACAGCCGGACGTCATGCTCCACCCCACCCACATCAACCCCGAGGAATAATTGCGAAATCGAAGGCTCGCTGGAAATCGCGACTTCCGTGGAACGGGGGTGAAAAGGTTCGATCGAAGGGATCGCGGCGATAAGGAGCGGATCTAGATCGCGGTCGTGCCAGCGCCGGCTACTGAACCGTGCAGTATTCCAATGACGCGCCGATCCAGAGCCGCGTAACAAGAGTCGTGAGTGGCTCCCCGTCGAGGACCATCGACAATTCGCCTTGTCAATGTTTAATTAACCGAACGCGCTCGCATACCGGGGCGTGGACGCGTTCCGAGGCGACTCGGACCGTGTAAAGCCTCCGGCCGGCCAGGAAACATCTTGTCCCTGTCATTCGCAGCGAGCTACCACTTCCAAGACACTTCCAAGAAGTCTGAACAAGGTAGCCAACACGGCACTCGTACCTGGCCTATGAGCAAACAGACGCTCGCCTTCTGGAGCACCGCCGAGATAAAGGGACTCTGACACCGGCTTCGAAACGGTGCATCTTTCAACTGGCAATTACTTCACCTGCGCCTGTGTTTGGAGACGCGTCATTACACTTTTATTAGTCCGGAGAACTTAACCTTAAACGCGGCGTGAAGCGAGATTTTGATTACTTCTTTTACAATTTTTGATGTAGAAAATTGATTAGAATTCTTTTGTCTGCGGGCATTTCTTGGAAGTAAATTGTATAATTTGTTTGCATTAGTGATATTAACCACTTAGCTGTGGTTATTTATATATATATTTATATTTTATATAGGTTTTATTTTTATTTTTATAGGTTATATATATATAAAATAAAATTATATATATAAAAAAAAAAATATATATATATATATATATATATATTTTCTGATGCGTTGTATCAATTGTACTGATTGTAGTTTCCTTGGTAATTGTACTAGAATTATCCTACAGAAGAAATATTTTTATCAGGTTGGTGCACATGAAATGTCGGATGTTTACGTAAATATGTAAAACTGTATTCCTTTTTTCAAAGGCTGTTGATTTGATCGGGATGTGCCCCGTTTGCTTTACTACACTCTTTTCAACAAGATATCAATACGGAAATGTATTCGGAAATTCGTGCATCTGACTGAGACGATCAACGTCGTAGCTACTTTTATTCAACGCTAGACAAGCCAAATCTGGATTTTCAATTTTTCTTTGACGATTAATAATATTGTAGATGTGTCTCAACGAGAATAAGCATAAATTTATAAAATTATATATTTTCAAAAATTTGAAGGAGACGTATTACTTTCAATTTTTTTAAATATTAGAGAACAAAGTATCCACAGTAAAAAGATAAGAAAACATTGAACAATGTTGATATATTACTTCGACCTACTAAAATGAATAAATTAGCTTCCAAGTTACTCCTATCTCTCGCAACAGATAGGAGTAACGTAATAAGCTTTTATTTTGCGTTTAAGGTTCGGTAATTGTTAATTAATTAAAGAGATCGATCTAGGCAGAAAAAGCGAAGACGGTTCCCAAAATCTGTGTCGGAGAAGAATGGTTGAAACGGTGAAGTGGCACGGTTTGTCAGTAGAGTAATCGGCGTCAGCCAGCCCCGGCCATTGTCCCCGCAGATCTATTCGCCGATACGCGGCCGCGATCGCGGTCCCGCGATAGATTTATCGTGAACGGCTGCCAGAGGAGCACGGACAAATAAATATCCAGGCATTTATTTATCCCCGAAGACTTTCTAAGGAGTGTCGACGGGTCTTGCTCGCGCCGTGTGTTCTGCAAGGCGTGAATACGGGATGATGTCATGCAGGCGTTGCACCTTCTCCCCGGATCGCGCATTAACGGTCAACGGAGACTCGCAAAGCTTCTGGATGATCTCATTGTTTAGCGAGAGGGAACCGGGTCAAAGTACACGGCGACTAGCAATTCGTGAAATTACCCCTAGAGGCCTAGAGACCAATTAGTAGCGTCACTGGTGTTATAATAGAATACACTCAGTTACCCTGAACTATGCGATATAATTAATGTAAAAGCAATAAATATGCATGTATATCTATATGTCTGAGCTGTAATATGGGATGAAGAATGCTTAGCGTCACTGATCTATAAGTATAGATCATCTCAACAACCTAGGAGAATTTGGTATTACAAGTCTATAGTCAACAGAGACTACTGTTAATATAGCATTCATTCAATGAAATCTAAAATCAACAAAGTGTAGTGTCAATGAAACTTAGAGTTAATAACACCTGGAGTCAATCAAGCATACGGTCATTGAATCGGTCTAGAATCAATGAATTCTAGTGTCAATGAAACCTAACATCAATGAAACCTAACATCAATGAAACCTAACGTCAATGAAGCCTAGACTCAATGAGGTCTAGAATCAATGAGGCTTAGAACCAACTACGTCTAGAATCGATGAAGTCTAGAATCTGTAGACCTAGAGTCAATAAAGTCTAGACTTTAAAAGCCTATAATTGAATAAGTCTAAAAGTAGCGAAGCATAGAATCGATGATGCTTAGATCAATGTAGTTCATATTTTAGAAGTCTGGGATCAATGGTGTCTAGATCCTAGAGGCTTAGAATCAACGAAGCTTAGTGTCAATGAATCTTAGTGTCAATGAATCCTAGAATTAACGAAACCTGAAATAAATAAATCTAAAATTATAAATCCTAGAATTACTGAATCCTAAAATTGATGGATCCTAAAATCAATGAAGCCAAGACACAATTATATCTGGAATCGACTAAGTCTAGAATCTGTGGTCCTAGAGTCAATAAGGTCTAGACTCTAGAAACCTATGATTAATGAGGTCTCGAATTAGCGAAGCATAAAATTGCTAAATGATATATCAATGGAGTCTATATTTTAAAAATCCAGGGTCAACGATGTCTAGATCTTATAAGCCTAGACTGAACGAAGCCTGGTATCAATGAATCCTAGAATTAACGAAGCCTAGAATCAACCAAGTGTAAACTCGATAAATCCTAAAATCAACGAAGCCTAAAATCAATGAAATCCAGATCATAGACGGATCTAAGACCGACAAACTCAACATAAATCCTCGAATCAATGAAGCCTACAACCACCGACGTCTACAGCGAGCGAAATCTGGGTGGTCCGGGATCGTTTGTTGGAAGTCTAGATCGGTTACGTCCTAAATCCATAAACCTCGAATCTTGGAAGCTCGCTCGCAAGGTGACCACCGTCGTTAATTAATCGCACGTGCTCGGAATCGCTTGGAACTGGCTCGAACAGCATGGAAACACATGGAGGAGCCCGATGTCGGCGGCAATCTAGATCGTCCGAGGCATTTACTAGGGCGGTCGCATGGGAGCGGAGCGGTCTATTGGCAAAAGACGAGCGAGCCGGTCGAAAGTGGCAGCCACTCAAGCTCCAGATGCGCCTCCGACGACAGTGATTCTGTTTGTAGCGTGCGTGTACCGATTAATCGGCGAAGAGTCCGCGGGAGACAGCCAGGCGTCGAACATCCGATGAATCATCGAAACCGACTCACCCAGCTCTTCGTTGCTCTTGTAACTTGTAACTACGCTCGAGAACGGACCACCCACGACAGAAACGCAAAGGGGGATAGAACGGGACGGGGCGACGGCCGCGCGTAGATCGTAAACGATCCGAGGATCGACGATCGATTTATTACCGGGCGACAACCTTCGTTTCCGATTCGAATCCGTCGAAGCCGCTATTAATATTCCTTGTACGGTGACGCCGCGGGTTCGCGGAACCGATCGCGGAAAATTGTGTCTCGGTCGTTGACACGGGCATCCGGCGCGAAAAGCTTCGCCGCATTTTACAAGTAGTTAGTTTGATAGGTTAAAGATAAATTCATTCCAGATTTCAATTTTTCAAGAAAAAGAAACGCATATGAAATTGTAGTATTAAAATCTGGGAGGATCAACCTGTTGCTAAAAAAATATTCCTGTGAGAAAATTTTTTTATTCGGTCATATATCATGGTATAGTATATTACGGTAGGTGTAATTTGAGGGAAGATGAAACAAAAATTAATGGTGTGGATTTGAACTGAAAATTATTAAAGGAAGAAGAAGAACTTGTGATCGACTCCAAGACAAGATATAGGTGTTACAAATTTTAACGATGCTACTTAACTTTTCAGTTTTAATTCGATTAGATGAAATACCTTAGTAGGCGGTTTTATGAAATTGCTAATAATACTCCTTGTACGACGATCCCGGTGCGAAAAGCTTTAGAATGGCGAACGTCGGATGAATCATTTCAGAGACTGGGAAGTCCGAAAAAGGAGGAAGAGATACCAAGGCGGCGGGGATCCAATATGCTCGTGGAATAATTTCCGCCAAAGACGAGTTCCCGCCGGAGGAATTCCGAAAGCTGGCGAATACCGTTTCCCGGAAGATCGAAGTGGGACGTGCCGCGATCGAAAAATGTGTTTCCTCGTGCCGCTTGAATATCAAATCGATTTCGGCCCGTTACGTCAGGCCTAACGAAGAAGACCCGCCGCGCGAATTAGGACACGGCCGCGGCGAACGCTAGCGACCGACAGGTCTGTACAACACGTGTGCCAACTGTCAGGCCACGGTTCGTAACGAGACACGTCGAACACGCCGGCCGGTTAGTTCGAAAACTTATCGAGACTCTCGGCGAAAAGTTCGTCCCTGGGAACGGCACCGTCGCGGGACACCGCGAGCAGCACTTTCATCTGGCTTGGCCGACGGCCAATTTCTCTCTCGACGACGGCCCGGCAACTTTATTTTCGTTTCGCGAAAAATATTCGGAAAGTCTCTCTCGGGGGGAGCCGCGGCGATCCTTCACATCGGGCACCGCCGGCCGAACGGCAGCAGGCCAAATAACCCGGCCTCGAGCGAAAACAACCGGGGAAAAATGGGCAAATATTTGTCAACGTGTATCAAAGCTGCCGCTGGAAGTCCCGTCGCCCGACGGGACACCCTCGTTTCGGATCAAGAGCAAACGTGTCGGCCCGGGCACCGTTGATAAATTACTTATCTCGCCGCTGATAACAGGATCCTAATCGGTGAATCGAAATTGTTCCCTCGCCCGCCGGTTTCGGGACTGTGGACCGAATCCACTCCGGGGAAGAATCTGTTCCGCGAAGGAACTCGTTCAAATATTTGCGTCGTATTTCACGCCGAATCTACCCGCGCTACGACTAAACCGGCTTCACATTTTATAATTCCATAAACCACGCGGACTGTTTAACGGAGAGCGATCGAGTAAATTACATCGACGGGCAATAATATCCACTTTAGAAAGTCCAAATGAATTCCATCTTCTCACTTTTATGGGGCAACGCGTGCCATACAGTCCCGCCGGTCGTGCGCGGCACGACGTTGAAAAATTCTGGAATTCGCACGGCCTCTCTATCTCGGGAATTGCATTTTAATACGAGCGTGCGGTGTAATAGAAACGGCAAAAGGTCTGAATAAATTCTCATCAATCTTCCAAAGCAACGCGTGTCAGTCAATTTTCGCGGTCGGTGGGTTTGGTGTTGAGAATTGTTGAATTCACGCGTCATCGGAGGAAACGATTGCATTTTAATTCAAGCGGGCGTCACAATAGAGCGGGCGGAGGGTCCGAATAAATTCTTATCAATCTTCTAAAGCAGGGCTTCTTAAACTTTTGTCATTCACGACTCCATTTATGATCGCGAGTTTCTTGACGACCCCGTACAAATATAAAAGAAGAATAAATTAATATTTTTTGATGATTTATTTATTAGGTAACAACAACAAATTTATTAGGTAACGTCAACAAATGCGCGTGTCTAGACGCTGCAAGTCCACTGTATTCCGCCAGCTCTAGCGATGTTATAAAATGGTATATACATATAAATATTTGACATTAAAATCTCTCGCGTCCGCAGAATTTTGCTACGCGACCCATAGTTTAAGAAGCCCTGTTCTAAAGCAACGCGTGTCAGTCGCTGTTGGCGCTCGGTGGGTTTAGCATCGAGGAGAGATAACTGTTCGTTCCGATGCTCGATTACCAGCTTCTATTTTTCGGCTAACGGAGAGGAACGTATACAATGAGCATGATCTTCAACGCGATAACGATCCTCTGAAACAAGCCAGGCCGGCTCCCGCGGTGCCGGGCAATTAAGATCGCGGCGCGTGGAACAATCGTCGGCGCGGATCAACGATCGTTAACAGGGGGGCCCCCCCGATAAGATCGGCGATTAATAAGGGTCGGCGAAGTACAAACGGATCGGTCGGTGGCGCCTGTCGCGAGCCACGGGCTCCCCCGGACGCATTGTTCGCCCAACGTTCGACTCGCCGCCGACTCATTACCGTCTCTGTCCCATGGCTCGTTAACGCGATCCCCGCTGGAGGCGACCGCTGGAGACGCAACAGCTGCAGGTTACCACGACGATTAGAGTGTCGCCCGATGCCTCCGACGATCGTCGTTCATATCAATTAGCCCCCGTGGGCGCGAATCCGTTCCTAGAACCAACGACCGCGCATTATCGATGACGATCGCGCTCGGTTTATGGTCTCCCATGCCGAGCACCAGCCAACCGGCCGATGGTGGCAGACAGCCTGGCAGCGAGGCGATCCCTTTCCCGGTATTACCACCGGCCACCGGGCTCCATACGCCATTCGTATGGGGATCGCGCGCTCTCGCCTTCCCCACCCCCTCCTGCGCCGTCACATTTTTATGCCGTTCTATCTTTTACATCGGCGTCTCACCGTGAACGCTATACCAAGTTCCAAGACGATTCATCTTCCTCCGTTAATTTACTCGTGATTCGTTTCGAACGTTAATTCATCAGCGATGGAAGAGATCAAACATTTTCCCATTAATATTTTACGAGCGACGCGTATTTCTTGTTATCTTCAGGCTTATAGAAAGTTACACGGTCCGTTATGTTTTTATTTAACCCTTAGTAGCCTGATTTACGAAAGTGATTTTTTTTTAATATTACTGTGTTTGCTCGAGGGTCTAGATGAAGGGAAAAATAGCTAAAAAAATCACAATATTTAGTTTACATATTTATTTAGAAAAAAAACCAGGTATCAATTTTGATACTTCAGGCATTAAGGCCGTAAAGAAATCAGATATATAAAAAATAATTATATCATAGCGAAAATAATATATTCACTTACCTCAAAAGTATTTATATTCTTCAGAAAAAGAAAATATATCGAATTTGTATTCAACAAAACTTTTAGTAAAATGTGTTTACTTGTTCACTTTGCCGCGCAAGTAATGTGTCATAGATAAAATAAAACAATGATGACATTAGATTTTTTTTTTTTAATTTCGTTCGAAAGAATATTATACAACAGTAAAATACGTACAGCCAACCTATAAAAAAAACTAATAGTAATGTGAAGATTCGGTTTAAAAGATTGGTATCAAAATTGAAACTCTAGGTTATTAAGGGTTAAGCTGGTGATAGATTGTTAATTATCACACCATTTTATTTATTTGTATAGATGTGATTTTAACTGTGTAAGAGAACAGTACTCTAATTGTAGCACAATTTTTACCGCTTGTACAGCGATATCTTTCATAACTGTTCTGATTAGACAGTGTTTGTCTTTTTTATGGTTCCGAGATTTATCATTTTTCTTTACATTAGACACGTAAGCTGGTAGCTATCTGTCGCAGAATTTTAACTTTCTTGGATCTGGATTGCTTTTGCCATCTGAAACGTTTTGGCAATCTTCGTCTTTATCACGAGAGTATACTTTGCAAGAGCCTAAAATAACTGATCTGTATAAAAGCGACAAAGTATATTAATTTCAGCAATGATTGCTAAAAGTTTCTGTAATGTAAAGAATTATTCGAATAAACAGGAGGAGTAATTTACGAAGACGATGAGGTATCGTCGGAAGATTTTTCCGTCGAAGAAACGCGTCGTGGAAAAACGAGAAAAATGATTTATATCCGATGCTCTTAAGAAAATGCCGGCAGTCCCATTACTCTGCCTTTAATTAACTGTAAAACACGAGCCGCTGCTGCCGGGCAGCAGCGACGCGCCGGCTCGGCAATCCGCTTAATGGAAAATTCTTTCTCGTCGGATCGAAACGGCGCGAAAGATCGCGAGTGGGCCCCCCCGGTTTATTGTCTCAGGAACGAGCACGGTCGTTAAATGCATTATCGTGCATTGTCCTCTTGGCTATAAAATAATTTGAGACGGTCGGGCACCGGCTGAGAAATGATCGCATCAACGAACTATCGCGCTGTGAAATTGTCTTATCACGCGAAACACCACCGTCCAATGTATTCGCACTTTTCTCTCGACCAATTTGTAAGAACAAGTTCACAGTTTACCGACATTCGGTTCGCACCCTTCGCTAGAGAAGGACGCCGGTCGGATTTACTGCGCTCGCTCGAGCGAGATTCCGCGTTGACTTTTGCATAATGTTACGCCGATTTATGTTGTATTCGAGAATAACGCTGCGATTGCATGTACTGTAAGAACAATTGTACTATTAGCTAGCTTCGGGTTGTAAAGTTATCTGTGGGAACAAGATTGAATCGTGTAAGCTGGTAGATTCAACGAGCGGCGAAAATGTCTTGGAATATAAAGGATTGATATTAATTCAATTATTAGTACAAATTCGGTGCTTAGCCACCAAGATTTCTATTTTTAAAGTTAAATTCTCTCGGGACTTTTCGTTTCAATATTTTTTTTTTTTTTATTATTATTTCGTTTCAATATTGCTTGATTTCTTAAGTTCTCTAAATAGTTTTTTTTATCGCTACGAAGCAACGCTAATTACAGTACATTTATTTCACTCATTTGTTCCCACCATTCATTGTTCGACTATATTAACGTTATTATACGTGTTCGTATGATTAAAAGTTACACCGTCATAATTGAATATATAGCTTTCGAGGGCGATTCTAGCAGCGTTTAAAATCGAGCCGCAGGAGCGAGTCTCTTACTCGGAATTCCAGAATTTCTGGAACAGTGGCCGCGCTCGGCTCATGGAGAGCAGTAAAACGGAATCGAGGGCCGCCGCCGGTCTGTTTGTCGTCGGTATCGCGTCGCATTACGTGTTAATTATTCGAACGAGGCTGTGGCAACGGGCACGTCGAAGGTGCATAAAGTGTCCACTGAAATTTACAGTGGCGTAAACCGGGGCTTATCTCTCGCGCGGTGGCACCGAGGCCGAGCCACGCCGCGCGGCGCGCGGCAGTAAAAAGTCCAGGTCGAACCGACGCCGGAGAATTCGCGGTGGCCGGTCAGAGGCGGTTACAAATTGGTCGGGCAACGAGTCCGCGGAAGGTGTAAACCCTTCGAGGCGGGGAGATGCCGCGCGCGGAAGAGGGCGAAGGGAAATATTTTAAGCGCCCTTAAATGCAGCTTACCCGCGCTAAGGGACGTTGCCGCGCCGTCGGTGCACCTCCTGTTATTAAATACCCGGGCCCCCAGAGCCACGGACCACCCAAAATTCCTAGCGGTGGTCCGCTTAGAGTCCCCGGGGACCACTGGCCATTTGCATTATGGAGATCTGGGTCATAGTCGGTCTATGTTCCGTCGACCGGCTTCGCCACCTCTGCCGTCTCGGAACTCGCCGTTCCGCGTGTCAGCGATTTTTCTCGAACTTGATGGATTTATTGAACGCTGCGCGGAGTTATGGCTCGTTAATTCTTGGCTGCTTCGCTGACATAGTTTAGCGGATATTTATTGTTCAAAGTTCTCGTAAAGTCGAACTTTGAGGACACTGTGTTGCGCGACCGTGAACATTTTTCTTAAACTTCGGTGAAATTAAATTCGCTTGAAACAGGCACTCAGCCTTTGCTCACTTTCTAACCTATACCGCTCTCACAATTTTCAAGCGATTTGAAAAATTCTTTGACAGAAATTTTCTAGAAGAATTGCACATAATTAAGGTACAAAAGACCGATTTTTATTGCAACGTATTTAATCAGACCCGAGTAAAATATGCCACACGATAGTCGAGCTATCTCGAAGTGACTCTTGAAAACTTAATATTTGTTATAATTAGTTAAATAACCAGGCAGTGGATTTTGGTATATATATTAACAATGTGACCGTTACGTACACGTTCTCTATACAAGAATGATCTTACATAGCTAAACAGAGTCGGTGGTTCCCAGAAGAGAACATTCTGGAATTCTTAATATAGTAATTGTATCTCTACATAGGTGTCGACTTCGTTAACGTAATTAAACACCTGTCGTGTCCTACCATATCGACACATATCGTGTTTACAGTTATAAGCTAAAACAGCTATTCCAATAATATTAAAAAATTTTAATTAATACCCCTTCGAATCGAGATCAAGCGTGCATCGTCGGCGGCGTGAATCATTCGTCAGAATTTCAGGAATCGTGCCGGATAAATCATCGGGTAGGCGATATACGCGACGAACCGTGTATTGTTAGACAGTGAGCGTAGTAGATTAATCATCGCGGCGGAATGAGAAACGGCTTTCGTTCGGCGCGGGAGACGCGTGTGTGGTCTAGTTTACAATGGTAAGCGTCGTTATCTCCGTTATTGCCGCGAAATCCTTGAGCGCGTTGGACCAGTTAATAGAATCTGCTCGCGCGGTGTGTCGACGACCCCGCGACGTTCTTTTTATCGTCAGTTTTCACGAGCCGCGCTCCAACTGCTCTCGAGGTTCCGTGCTCCCCGGCCGACCTTTGACACCCGGGGAACAGAGTCGTAAAGCTTCCCCGAGACGTCGCGTCGCGTCGGGACGCTTCTCCGAAATTGATTTGCCCCCTCTGCTCTCCGATGCCCAGTGGAGATCGAGCGTCGGCCGGTTTTCCCCACTATCGAATTTAATTATTCTCTTGCCGCGACCGGTATCTAATCGCGGGTCGACTCAATAATTCCCCGTATTTACCCGTCCGTGTACATTACACATAACAGCGTTCAAATCGGCGCGGAACAACGATACACATGTACAAGAAAGATGAAAGGACGGGCAGCGATCTCCGGGCACGATCCGAGCCGAGCGATCTCGCGTCGCTATCGACGAAAATTGATTCAAAGTTGTCGTTTAACCCTTTTAGTGCCGGACGACGATACATCGTCGTTTGCTACACTTGCCAAAAGTGCCAACGACGATGTGTAATAACGTCTTATTCTTCGCATTGCGAGGCAACTTTATCTGTTAATAAATTTATAAATGATCTAATTTGATTGTAAATAATCAAATTTCGTTGACAAAGAATAGCAATATTTCTGATAGTAAAATTTTGTTTCAGCAATGTTGTAGTACCTATACCAATTGCTTGTCTTCTTTTATTTTTGTTATGTAATATTGTTTATCTCGTTACATAATAGCAAAATATATTTAGATGTTACATAAATGCAAAATATATACTTCATAATAATTGGTCTATATAGAATTATGATGAAAAGACGGCTTCTTGTATGCGCAAATACGTTTTGAAAGAGAGAACTCAACGTTTACTTTTTCTTATGGAGACTTTTACCTTTGTCATTTATATAATTTTAAACGAGTAAAGAAAAACTAGTGTCATTGTTTTGTTCTCTGTTTCGTCCTTAGTCTACTGCTTTTTGAATCATGTAAATATTGTTTCCCGTTTGGTTTTTATGATTATTTTCCCAAACCCTAGGTAAAACTGTGAAATTCGGCCGGTTATTCTCGCATAGGCACCTCTTTTTCGTCCGGCACTGAAAGGGTTAAAATCGACCCATCTTCCTTGAATTTTTCTATTACCTTGTACCCTGAATCAAAGCAAGTATTTTCAACATGAAAATAAGCAACATTACCAAGAGAATAGAATAAAAAGTCGACGAGCAGATTTTTTAGCGTTTCAAACAAGGTGGAGAAACCTCGTCGCGTTAATTAATTCTAATAAATAAATAATTAATTCGAGCGTCGTCTACAAATTCCAGATGCTTTTTTCTACGAAACGTAACTCGCTGGGGATAGTCGTCGACCGGACGGGGCACGTTCCCCAAGGTTTCAATTACAAATTATGCGCGGAGTCGCATCTGCGATCTCTCGCCGGGTCGTACATGCGCCGAACACCAACTCTATTCAAATCGTTCGATCCTAGATCGGCTAACGGATTTCTATTTCAGACGACGGTTTCTTTTTCGTGGCGGCGATAAAGTATAGAGGAGGCCTCGGGGAAGAGGACCCATTCATTCCCTTTGATCCGGGATCGCAAAAAGCGGATTAGACGGGGCAATAAATTTGAGCGATACGCGTTGCACTATCGTTAACGATCCCGCGGAGGAATCGGGGTCGGACCGGGGTCAGCATCCGGCCGGATTTAAAAACGGGCTGCGAGCACCGGTTCCTCTGAATCTCGTTCGCTGATACGGCACACCTACACCCCCCATTATTCATAGTTTACGAGCGTGGGCCCCTTGCGAGAGGTGCGAAAACTCGCTGCACGAAATTCTTCCGAATTCCGAGATCTCAAATTTTTATCCTAAAACCGAGCCTGTTCTTCCGCGAAGCGACAACCTTCTGGATTAATTCAGAACTAGTTAACTGCTTAGCATAGTTAACTAGTTTGCCGGAGAATATTAAAGGTCATGATCGATGTATAGTGGGTGCAGTGCATTTGGATATTTCTGACACCGAGAGAAAATTTCTACAAAAATTTTAGAAGCATAAATGCAGGTTATGTCAGGTTATGTCAAAAATGCTGGTGCTGAACAATTTCAAATTAGTCCCACAGATATATCTTGAAAAGTCATCGAATTCACTTATTTCAAAGCAAAAAAACAATGTAGTCTCAAACAATGTAGGACCTTTTCTTCGGATAAGATTGACAGGAACGTGTGTCGGACGATCGCGTCTGAATCACCGTGCAGAGCGAATTCCGGCCGATCTGCGATTAGGCCTAGCAGCCGCGCGAAGTACGAGGATCGCGAACAAACCTAATCGGGCCGAACCCCGCGGTGATTCTTCTCGGATTCGACTCGCGTACACGCGTAGACTGATCCGGAGAATTGTTTCTATTAAGCGGCCCGAGATCAAAGGGTCCAGATGTTGCAGTCGGCCATTAAGCAGATCCTCCCGCTCCCCCGAGGAGCAGCTCTCTCCGCCCGAGCAGAGATCCGTCGGCGGAAGGTGCGTCGCGGTGAGATGCAAATTCGCTTATTAACGTTTATCTCGGCGAGGAAATCTCGCGACGATCCTCGGTATCGTCCCGGGCCACCCACGAGCCCTAAAAAACCCATCGGAAACCGGGGCAAATTTATGCTGCCATCGACCACCCTTCCCTCGTCCCCGATCTATCCCTTGACAGGCCTCGTCGGCGTAATTGAAAGCTTTGTACCGCGAGCAATTTTCTTGCTAAGATCGCGCTTGATTGAGACTGATCATTTCCTAAACGAACTCGGCCGTAATCAAATATCCCTCGTAATTTCTCGCAACACGATTTTCCTGCTTAGGATCGAGGTTAATTAAGACTGATCATCTCCTGAATGTCTAGGTCGGGATGTTTGCCTCGTTAACCGGATCATGGTGCTAACTCCGACAAACTGCATAATCCTCCGCGATTTCTTTTAATCCGATTATCTTATAAAGGTCGAGATTAAGAAATCTGAGATTAAGAACGATCATCTGCTGATTGTCTGGGACGGGAAATTTGTCTCGTTGCACAAATAATTACGCTAACCTTGACGAAGTACGAAATCGGAACATTCTCCACAATTTTCTTATACAGATCGAGATTTAGAACGACTGTCTCTGCGTCGAAAGATGTTTGCATGGTATGAGAGTTAAATAGAAATATATTGTAGTTAAGTAGTCTCGGTAAATTGCAGGCAGTGTCACGATATTTAATCCACGGTCTAATGAGAACTTTATCGTTGGACTTCAGATTTTATGCAATTATGACAAGAATTCCTAAGCGCGATTTGAAACAGGAAAGAGATTAAAGGTACCGCAACGAGTCCAACCTGTAATGGTGGTTTCCAGTAACAACCTGTTAAGTACGAATGTAATTCCGTTCTTTCCTCTACGGCAGGGCTTCTTAAACTTTTGTCGTTCACGACCCCATTTATGATTGCGAGTTTCTTGACGACCCCATACAAATATAAAAGAAAAATAAATTAATATTTTTCGATGATTTATTTATTAGGTAACAACGACGAATTTATTAGGTAACATCAACAAATGCGCGTGTCTAGACGCTGCAAGTCCACTGTATTCCGCCAGCTCTAGCGATGTTATAAAATGGTATATGTAAATATTTGACATTAAAATCTCTCGCGTCCGCAGAATTTTGCTACCATTTGGGGTCGCGACCCATAGTTTAAGAAGCCCTGCTCTACGGTATTTAAGTATTCAAGTAAAAGTGTTCTTAGCATCTTCTTCCAAGAAATTTCTATAATCGAAAATCTCCTAGTTATTATAATTAAGGAGAGAACCTTGCATATAAATCTGCACTCTGTGTACCATCGTCCATGCGCCAGATAAATCGGGTCACACATTGCGCAGGCTAAATCCTGAAACACGGAGAGCTTCAGATAATCGAGTTCGCACTAGCACGTAACTTCTCGAATTGAAAGATCACGCGGCTAACAAGTTTAGCAACTTCTGTCAGACATTTAGCCGCGGTGATCCACCTGGACAAGTAATTCGAAGCTGGCAGGACATCGATCCTGCTAGCCGCTAGATAACGCACCGGGCTATCTGGCGACCGAAGCGGCCAGTTTCCCTGCGGTGACATTTAACCCCTTGCACTACCGCGAATCTCTGAAAAAGCCGTGCCAAACTTGGCCGTCGGAACGGTTGCGGGAGGTGCCGAGCGGTGGAGCTCGAGTGGTACAATTTGAAACACAATACCTTAAGACTGAGTTACATAGTCGTTATTAGTCTTATACGGGGACATATAATCCCATTCAAGAGAACCAAGAATGGACCTGAGCTGACCCGAGATTAGGATCACGAGTCAGACTCGTGATATTTATGTTTTGGCACCAAATATCGATAACGAGTCAGACTCGTGATATTCATGTTCGGCACAAAACTTTCATCACGAGTCAGGCTCGTCAAAGTATGGCAAGGGGTTAACTAGCAATAAAGATCGCGGCGAGGTGGTGTAACTCATCGGGATTTCTTGTGTGTCGCAGGACTATACCGAGGACGAGGACGAGAACGAGACTCCTGCCACGTTCGCAGCTGCCGCGACGGCCAGCACCAGCACGACTACCACGAGCACGACGACGACGTCGACGACGACGACGACGGCTAGGCCGACAACGTCGACCCAGAGCTACGACTACAGAGATCACAGGCCGTACGAGAGCGGCGGGACCGGGGCCCAATACAACGGCTACCAAGGGAAAAACGATTACCCGCCGATGTCAGCGCACAGCGCCCAGAAGTGGCAGGCGCTGGGCACTCGAGAGAGCGTCAAAGAAACCAGAGGCAACATGCACCAGTACAACAAGAACGGCAAGAGTAAGTTGTTCGCCTCGCAGAAAGAACTCTTTACACGGCATTCCCGTCGATCAAAGGGGCCCACAGTGCTCCCGTCTCGTTGCGACGACTCCAAATTCGAAGCGCGAGATCTGAAATGTCTTCCGGAAATATTAACGACCACGTGGCGGTTTTTATACGCCGCTTGCACTTTTTTAGGTGCAAAGTTGACTGACACGCGAAGTTGAAGTTTAATTTTGGAGACCGACGATAGACGTCGATGAATTGCTTCGATGACGCGTCATTGGCGCAATAGTTCTCTGTTTTATTTGGTGAATTCGGTATTGTGGAACCCACGAAACGGGGATATATTTTTCGTACATATTTATTAATTTTAGGAGCTTTTAGAGAAGTACCAACACAAATCAATTTCTTTATTAAATGAAATTCTGATTTATTGATTTCTCTACTTGAATTTCTTGTCATATAGATGTTTGAAATTTTTTTTAAATTTTACTTTAGAGTTATGTGATATTAATGTTAATTTTCTCCCGAAATTCTCCGCAAGATCGAACACTGTGAGGTCCCGTGATCGAGAGGAGCTCCTTGGATCGTCTGACGATTTATGCAAATGTGAACCTCGTCCGACCGCTCTCTTCCCCTCTCTCTCCCTCTCTCTCTCTTTCTCTCTCTTGCGTCGATATTGTTATTAATCGTCATTACATCGAGCAGGGTGGTCCCGCATAGCCTGCACTCGTCAACCCCCGGCACACCTCCAGCCTAATTATTTCTCGGACGTAAAATGTCCGGCAATTATCCCGCGGCGCTCGTTAGCCGCGTTCAGCTAGAAATTAATTGCTGAAATACAGAGCGTATAAACGGAAACTGTTCCCCGTAGCTCGAGTCTAGGAACATTTACTGCATTTATCATCGGTCTTTCGGAAAAGTCTGTTCCTCGTGTAATTAACCCCTTCTGCTACGATTTCTTCCGAAGCCGGACTGATCAGCGACTTTTTCTTGCAGGAGATACAAATTGATATTCCTCGAGCGTGTACGTTAACGATCATTAATCGGGGCACATAACGCGACTGATGATCATTATTGTACTTTCACTGCTAATAGCTTTTATTTCGAAGATAAAGGTTTTGTTCATTGAATTTTTATCTGAACTCGCCTGAGACTACGTATCGTTTCGTAAGAATGAAAATTTAATTCCTTACAATTTTTATTATGATGTAGGCTTGAATTAAAAATACTATTCGATCATTTCGTAACGAAAGAGTTTTTGGAACGTCGTCATTTTGGCGATAAAAACCTGCGAAACCGGTTGATGGTTGCGATAAATTCACTGTTAATCAGTGTAACTACTTCCGAGTGTTCGAGTTCATAATTAACCATAATACAAGCCGGACGGTTAAATATAGTTCCCGTTGACAGCGAAATTGTTAAATTAGATTACGCATAGAATAGTAAATAAATCTGTCGAGCTTATACAATCGTTGATAAAATCCGTCTGAAGTTCCACGGACGTACGTGTGAAGCTCGCATCTACGATACTTTAGAGTCCATAAACAACGAAGCAATTATTTTCCACGGCGGACCTCACGGCCACACTTTAATTTCCACAAAGCGATCGATAAAACGGCGAATTAGCATAGAGATATGCCCAGCCGTGGTATCGCAATCTCGCCACGTTCGCGAATCTTAACTGGACTGCTCCATAAATCGAGACCTGGTTTATAGGCACCGTTGGAAAAACGCTCCTGCGCAGCCTCGTAAAACGGAAAACACGCTGGAAACGGCCATTTCGATCGAGGAGGAACGGTTCCCTGGGCTCTGATGTCTCGCGGTTATTACGAATATCCTGGCCAATCTCGGTCAGCTGTTCGAGGCGCGTCACCGGGGACGATCGCCGATCGCGCAATTCGGTTCCACGTTTCGAGGATATAGCGGCCGAGTTCGTTTTTTTCTTTTTTTTTGTAACGAACGTTTATTGTGCCAAAAAAACAATTACAAATATATATGCAAGAGTACAATAAACCTAAACGTACAAAGGGCTAAATAATAACTGGACTTGTAACTAGATTAATGGCTCAACATCGAGCACGCGTAATCTTAACCCTTAAATGCATGAATTAATGAATTTTATTTAAAAATTAGGGTTATAATATTTCAAATGAGTGGAAATCGGGAAAAATATTAAAAGAAATTATAAGTCATATCTTATAGGGTTTTTATTGAAAAATATTAATGATTATAATAGACATAAAAATTCTTTAGTTAGTATGAAAGAGATTGAAGCAGTCGTTTCCTTAAAAAGGAAACCTTACCTTTAGAAAATATTTTTTGTTTAACGAATACACCAAAATATTTCTAAATAATCCACTTCCAAAAGTACGTAAATGAACCCCGCAATCAAAAATGCGCGCCAATTGGTATAACGTCAGAAAGATACAAATATTGAAGTCAAATGTCATTATTTTAGTTAATTTTTGATAAGTCAATGGACAAAGGAATCACTGCCATTCAGCCAAATGTATCGATATCAAAACTGTTGTCGGGTATCCGCGCAAAAAGTTATTGATTCATTTTTGGGACTCTATGCATTTAAGGGTTAAGCTAGGGATTTATACTGCACTTAACCCTCTATGGGCCGAATTTTTGTTTTAACTCCAAAAAAATTGTGGGAATGAAAAATCAGGAATTATAAATCTACATATGCAAATGAGAACAAATACACCATCTACAGCCTAGTTCCTAATAAAGTCACCAGTCAGTCTAATGCAGAACTCGCCACGTGTAAGAACGTTACCCAAAAAAGACTAAACTAAATTGAGGTTATGCGAGCACGTGTTTTCAATCATCGTCGTTCAGCCATCGATCCCTAGTTCTCAGTGATCCCACATTACGAGAACAGAATACCGTGGAAATCCGCCACAGATTAATGCGCCATCTCATGAAAAAAAGCTACAATTATTTTGTAAAATGTCGATAAATTAAAATGCGACCTGAAAGTTACGCGGGCCCACAGAGGGTTAATGCTACCTTTAACAATAATAATCAAGTAAAGTTACTTAAGTTCGGTGTGGGGTTTGGGCCGAGTTTCGTTCTCCATCGGGGCACTCTCTGTCACGCGTAACGGCGCTGCCGGCGAGCGGGGCCTATTAATATGCAAATTAATGACGACGATTGCGCCGTAGCCACCTTGATTGCCGCAATCCCGATCGGCCTAACCGTCTACGAACTCCCGGTGTCCCACACGGGACACGCAGGCGCACGTGCGAGCCGCAACGGCCACGAGCGTTTAAACGCTCGTTCGAGTCGATTCGAGCCGATTCGATTCGATGTCATTCGACACGGCACTCAATCTTCCGGCAGGGGAAAAATCGCGATCGATGCAAAGAGCCGAAATAGGGGGAAAGGAAATTACCAGGCGGTACAAGGAGGGGGGATACCAGTTATCTACAGGCTGTCCCATTTCGATCGCTCCGATGATTGATAGGGCAATAAAACGGTCTTGATCGCCGCACGCGGCAACGCGATTTCCTCAGACGAGAAACGGGCTGTAAAACTGCGCGTTTCTGCCGGTGTCCTGTTAGCCGTTTCGCTGAACGTCGCCTGCCTTTTGACACTTTAATTCGACGAGCTTTCTTTCACGAAAATTGATAGAACAAATACTCCACGGCCTCTTCCGACTCCGAGTCTCGCGGATAAATCGAGTCGTGAGTTACGCGGAGATTACCCGCCGAAATTGTGGGAACGCGTGGGCTCGGCTAATGGTACGTTTGTTTAACGATGCTGGATTAAGTGATACAGATGGAGGATATATGTCCGAGGAAGTTAATTCCTCGTCGATTTGCGGAATTGATAGTGTCGTATACCTATCATTTTAGAGTCCGATGTTTTCTTAACTGTACGGCTAAATTTATTAATTTTTCAGGTTTTTGTGCTTGTACGGCTGTTGAATTTCAACAAATAAGTCGAAATGCAAAAATCAATCAAACTATTATTTACCACCGAATATGTTTAAGATGCGAAGGCACGCGATGGTTTATTGAATCTCTTCTGATCGTTATTGTTTTTGTTGAATTGATTCGTGTTAGTTACCTGAAATATCTTAAATGAAAAGGACGTATTTTATACCTTTCCTTAAATAATTAAAGTTCTGATTAAAGTTCAATTTATAGTTCTAATAGTGTTTAATAATTAATTATTCCCATAACAAATTCATAATTCTAATAATGGCAAAAGGGATAGATCGAATCTTTTGCTGTCAAATAGTTACGATTGTGAAAAGAGGAAATGTATTATTTTTATTTATTAGATTGATCAAGAAGTCTTCGCATTTTTCCAAACTGAATGGATTAATAAATCAGAAATGTATGATTTAAGAAAATAAAGCTGGCCTTCGTGCGTCCTCCACGCGTCTACCTAAAAAGACCATATTCAAATTACGTGGCCCCTAGGACCGCTCAACTTTCGATGGGAACATTTTTGGTATCGGCAACGATCTCGGGGGGATATTTGATCCGAACACCCTGTATATCAGCGAATCGTGTGAAATCTGATAAGGTGAAAATTCCCGTTTCGAATATCAATTAATGAACGATAAGCCACCGTGTCGAGCCGATAACGTCAACGGAAGTGGCAGAAAATGGACGAAATATTGTAGAAAGCTAGGCAAGCGCTAATTGAAAGTGCAATAAATCGAGGGGCCCGATTAGCATCGTGGCCGAGAACGGGGCAGAGTCCAAAAGCCGGGTTCCGTCGCGAACAGAAGCGGCCGAAGAAAATCAATCCGGCCGTTTCGAAAAACAACGAACGATCGGATCTAATCCCTTTCTCTTCTAATAGATTCCGGAATACGTTTGAATACGGGATGCTCGAGCATGCTAGGCGCGCATACTTCAGGAACCCTGACGGTCGTGCCTGTATTGTGAGCGGGGTCGATATGATCTCGTGTCAGTGCAGCCGTGGCGAGAGTAACGCCTACGTCGGGGGATTAGCATAGCCAGATCACCGGCGCAGATTAAACAACCCGGGGGAATAATTCTACGGAGAGCAGACGTTTCCGAAACGATCTCCGTCGAACCGTTCTTGCTCGCGCTTCCGTGCCACGCGACGCCAATTAGAATCGTGTACCATCTGTGTACCTGCGACCAGAAAGCCTTGCGGATCGCGAGATTAATTAGGGAAGCGATATCGGAGCCTTCGTTCACCGTTCGCATGTTCGAACAGTTTAATGTGTTCGGCGCCGCATCGATCGCATATGGATGACGATAATTTTTGATCAATTTTGAAAATTCATTTTCACTAATATGTTCGAAGAAACTGAATTTGAGCAGGATGTTTCGGATGCAAAGGAGTTCTAATGTCATTCACTGTGGTATATTTTAACTTTCGGTTTAATTAATTGCCGTGTTAATCGTCTCGAAAATTTCAGTAAAGTCTTTTTATAATAATAGCATAGATTAGCATAGAAATTAAATTTCAAGTCTGAGCAAATCCAGCCGCCCCCGTATCAGTCACGCAATTTTCGACCCGATATTAAAATTCATTTCGATTGCGTTAGATACGAGGAAACTTCGCGTTACCGCGATATTTAGAAAGCAAAAGTGTGAAACTAATAGCTGCCGCCTTCAATCTATGCGCACGAATGTAGCTAAATCCGAAATTTCACGACCGACAAGTATAATAGCGTAACCAGAGTTGCGTGCGCAACTTTGCCAGTGATCCGAATCGAATGTCCAGACCCTGTTGTAATCTCGATAAACTTAATCGCATCTGACACGTTGGCGATCAGAAAATAGGAATTACCATAGCGTCGACGCCAGCCGGAAAGGTTGGCGACATAATTCAAAATCGAATCGTAATTAGAATTCCAGCTTCCACGCGATTTAACATTTTTGTTTAGTTTCTAGGAACGAAAATCAAATGCAGATTTATTCCTCTGTAATTTATGGTCAACGTCCACGGTGTTTACTGTTCCCCTCTGGTCGTTTCCATTCGCGAATAAAATCACGGTCTAATTATTCGTTCCAGGGAGCACGCCGATGTTACGAACGCGCCCCAATCGTCGACACAAACACGTGATTAATCGACCGGACAAACGGTCCAAATACCTCGTTGATTTCGCGGCTGTCGTCGGCGACGAATTCTCGCCGCGATGCGCGCTTTGCATTCCACTTTATTTCGAAACGGCCGCTATATACCGATTGACAAACGATAGTTTAATGGTCCGCGAGTGGCCAAAGCGAGTCGCTGACAGGGGCGCGCAACAGCGATCGCGTCCGGGTTCGCTGATCGCAGGCAATAATTTTCGATTACCGGCGACGCATGCGTGGCCAATGCGAATATAGTTTCGAATTGAACTTGGCACGGTTGACCCCGTGCAAACGACTCTCGTGGACGTCCCCGTGCACTTCCCTTTTACTGTCGTTGCGACGGGAAATGATAACCTTTTACAGTACAGGATAATCGTCCCTTTATCCTAGTATAGTCATCATTTTGGATCATTATACTTTTTTGGTAATTGCACTTTAATTTAGCTCTTAGCAATTCAGAATTTCGAGAAATAGTTTTTTTTCGCCATCTCGTGTGACAATTATTTATGCACGATTTTAATAAAGGTAGTATAATTTATTTTTAAGCGGTGCGAAGTTAGCATAATTTTAAATAATTGAATAAATATCTTAACTTATGCTTTAGATTATCTTCTGAATAACTAATCAGCTTCTATAGTTTACAAAAATAGCTCGTTCTTGACCACTTTCTCTGACAGTAATTTCCCCAGTATTTAAATAAAAGTATTATCATTTCTTCCATTGATGCATGAATTTCCTAAATCGTTTCAGTCATGCAAACTACCTCAAATATTTCCATCCCCATAACTCTGTCCCCATCCCCTTAATCGAACTAAAACGATCAGTATCATCGCGGTCCAAAATTTCCACTTTCACCAAAAATAATCTCCTCTCCCGCTAATCCGATTCATCCGAAAGTCTGAAATCCGCTTTTCCAATGGAATCGCCGGGCGCGCAGACAAAACGGCGCAATCTCCCGCCGCCGCGCGGCAACCGCGGAATTTATTGGCAAGACCAGCGGCGTTAATATCTTAATATCCGCGGAAAGCACGTATCAGCTGGCATTCGAAGCCGAGGCGTCGTGTCCCCGCAGGATTTATCGATTTCCCGGGTACATTGTAGTTTCTCTCGGCGAGGCTCACATACAAATTGCAAACGGCAACGATAGCCGCGGCATAATTATCGACGACCCGTGAAACGCGTAGAAAGCGATTAGGTATCTGCGCGCTGAATCAATAGAAAGCTCTCTCTCGCATGACTTATGTCACCGCGCGTGCGCGCGCACGCGGCACCCGCGGATCCTGTCGCGGAATGCCGAGCAGAGATCACGGGGATCTCTTGGATCTCTTGGATCTCTGCGGATCCGACGCTTCGACCCAGATACTACCACCGGACTATTCTTGCCCCGAGGAAATGCCTTGTACGGTTTATTATCCCGCTGACTGTCCGATCACGGCTATTAGTCTGTCGTCAAAGCCGGGACGAGCTTGACTGGCTCGGCGTTCGAATCGCGCCGTTCGGTCACTCGTCATTCTCATTGCCCGAACAACCTCTAATTATTTTATTACAGCGCCGGTATCCGTCGGCCGGCGTAAAGCACGATGTATTTACGATTACTGGAGCGGAAGATTTATCGTATTTGTTTTACGAGTCGGCAAGTGTTTTATTCATGAGGAAGTGTCGGCTCGGTGGTTTATGTACTCGGCATTTGCTAGATCGTCGCGCGAGGGTTTTTCGGGATGCTTGTCCATTACACTGTCTACAGTCGAGCGACGACGGTAAAAATTGACGCGATTAAAAATCGCTTTTAACGCCACGCCTACGCCGCGTGTAAGAAACGATCGGCTCCGCCTTCTTTTAAAATTGTCGAAATTACCGACGCACCTTCGTATCATTGAATTTCGACTCGAACGTACAGTTTACAAAAATGCGAGGAGTTTAAAGAAATTCGGTTACAAGAATGTATGTAAAAATAGCGTGACTATGTTATAGTCCACAGTCTATTAATAACGTAATTAAAAACCTGTTCCATTGTCTGAACGTATTCGTGTCACCCCGCCCGGTTAAGACAATCGAGGCTCCGCCGCACGTGGGTTTCATTGCTCCGTTCGAGAGCTTGTTTTCAGAGGCGCGACGATTAAAACTGTACGTGTTGTTTCAGCCGCGGAAATCCGAGAGGCTCTTCAGCACGCGATCAAGGTATCGCGAGAGGGCAGCTGCCAATGGCCACGGCCCAGGGTGATACCTGTTCGCGAGGTGTACCCGAGCCCGTCGACCACCTACGTTCCGCACTGCGCTATTCTACACAGGTGCTCGGACGACACCGGATGCTGCAGATCGGAGGCGCTCACCTGCGTGCCGAAGCACTCGCACCGCGTCGAGTTATCCTTCTACGTGAGTCCATATCGTTTATCTCGTTTCTAACATTAGTTTTTACCGCCAGGACTAACCAGAACCGGTAACATTTACGCGAGCTTGCGCGTCTCGTTTGCGGAATTATTTTCTTGCGGACAATCGTTTGAAAGAAACATTTTCTTCGTAAATATATCTGGATTTTATCTACCTCGTATTTAACCCTTTTAGTGCCGCAGGGCCGATATATCGGCTCGCGCAGCCCTGGCGAAAAGTGCCTTATACTTATACCTTTCTTATTTATATAATTTCCAATGAATATAGAAAAATTGGCGTCGTCGTTCCATTCTCAATTACGTCCTTAATGCACTGCTTTTGGAATTATGTAAATATTGCTTTTCGTTTGGTTTTTACGAGCCTTTCTCCGAATCCTAGCAAACTGTGAAATTTGGCTTTCTCGCCCGGCACTAAGAGGGTTAAAAAGATTATTGAAGGGATAATTAAGTGAGAGAAATATTTTCTACGTAAGTCAAGCTAGGTCTTATTCGTCTCTAATTATCTGAAGTCGATCGATTTTATTGTTTTAATAAGAGATCGAGTTTTATGTATGAGAATTAAACCGAAGAGGAAGATTTTTGTCATAAAACGATTTTAATCTTATCGATGGATAATTATTCAAAGAACGTATTTTCCAGGAACGTATTTTTCATCTCGTTTCTGAAACTGTTTTCGACGCCCCCTTTTAATATCCTTCAACGCGAATTCGTCTCGATCTTGTTTCTGAAATCATTCCCCTATCCAACATAAAAGAAATATTTTCCAATAGACTCGGCACCGATCTCGCCGGTAAACTCATTTCGCCGGCACGGATAGGAATCCGAGTGTATTCCCGAGGCGAAGTTCGCGAAGAATGGCTATAGGAGTGGCAGAAAAATGTCGGTCTTCCGACGGCGACCGTCGGAGCGAGGAAGACTTTATCGGAGAGAAAGCCGCGTTAATCGGCTGAATCGTATCGGCGGAAAATTTATTATCGAGAAGCCAACGTGGTAGCGTGGCGTGTCCGGGCATGATTTATCGAGCGATTTGTCGCCGATATCGAGGTACAAATCTATCGCGATTCGAAACTTTGTCCGCGAGCGCGGTTAAAAGAAAGCCACGGCTCGCGCGGACCGCGGCCGTACATGCTCGCGGGTTAATGAACGGCGACGTTATCGAATTCGATGGCCGCACAAAACACGCTTATCAAAACCCGGTGCCCAGAAAAAGGAGTGTCATAAATATCTCGGAGCCAGCCATTAGTGTCCCGGAAAACTGGTAGTCCGCGTGCTCGCCGCGGAATCCCGATTTTTCCGTGTACCGCGCAGACCGCGCCGCCAACTATGATCGAGCGTCGGAATCGATCATACCGCTCGCCGAAGATTGCCTTTTTATCCGTGTATTGTAATTTTCCCGTTGCCGGACGAGTCTAATTAACTCGGTGAGTCATCCGAACGGACTCTTCGTCTCTCTCTTCCTCTCTTTCTCTCTTCGTCTCTCTCTCTCCTCTCTTTCTCTCTTCGTCTCTCTCCTATCTCTATCTCTTTCTTTTCTTTCTCTTTCTCTCTTCCTTCTCTCTCTTCGTCTCTCTCCTATCTCTATCTCTTTCTTTTCTCTCTCTCTCTCTCTCTCTCTCTCTCTCTCTCTTCGTCTCTCTCCTATCTCTATCTCTTCCTTTTCTTTCTCTTTCTCTCTTCCTTCTCTCTCTTCGTCTCCCTCCTATCTCTATCCCTTTCTTTTCTTTCTCTTTCGCTCCCGTGGAGCAACTTTCGATTCATAATATGTACCGTGGCCCGTATAGGAAGGGAACCGTGCGGCATTTACGATCATCGACGCGCCCTTTCGGAGCCGGTATAACCATAATTGGACGGACGACACGCGCCTTCTCCCATGGTGGTCCCATCGTGTCTCGTTCGACGCACACGACTATATTTATGCACGAAATCGATCCGACAAAATTATCGGTTCTCCTACCTACCCGGCTTGATTGTCGTCGATGCGCGAGCTTAGGCTCGTCTCACAATGCCGCGACAGTTTGCGGACAACGTTGCGCAGCGTTTGGTCTTGACAGCTGGCCGAAATGATTCGATTCCGTTCTGTCCGAACAGAAGCACCGTGAAGTGAAGTTATTTAGAAATAAATATTTCATTTTCGTTCGTATTATTTCAATTTATCGTGCAGTAATTTGGAAACTAATTTCGATATTTTTGTAAGTTATTTGGGAAACTAACTTCGATATTTTTGTAAGTTACTTGGGAAACCGAGGTCCATATTTAGATAATCTAATAGTTGAAACGGAAATAATATCGTAAAAATTCTTGACTTTTAATAAAGTATAACGTTTCGCGATAAGGAATAAAATGAATGTGGATTTTATACATTTATGGCGAAATTGAGTACTTGCGATTTGAAACAGTGAAATATGAATAAATTACTGTTAATAGTTAGAATGGTTAAAGTATTACAGAACATTTTATTTACCTTCTGCTTGTCACAATCGATGCAGAAAATTCTTGTTCCGCATAAAAGTCCACGCTATAATACCGAATGAAATTCGTTCAATCCACCTTTGACCAGTTCCGGAGTGCAAATACCCCATCGCGCGGCGTTCCGTTCCCAATCATTATCCCCCGGGCAATTCGGCCGAACGAATACGCTGCTCGCGTCGACGAGATTTCAATCGTGGCCGGTCCTCTCTCGCTAAATTCGATATTTTTGTTCGCCGTAATCGGAACTAGCGCGGCCGTTCAACGGCCGCGTCGGGTTCGCGTTTAAAAAGAATCGGGCATTTAAAGCCGGAGAGAGCAACGATCACGCTCAAGCGCGTCGAACGTTGTCGCGGACGGAATAAATACCTTTGTGAACGCGGTATTCCCTCCCGGTTGGTAAATAAACGAGCCGCGTGTCCAATTAGCCGTTAATGGGGTTTCATTGGGGGCGCGTTGGCCAAGCGGCTCGCGCGCGTTGTCGTAACTCGAGGACGCCGCCGCGATTTTTGCAATAAATTACAAGCACCGCGGGAAAAACGTTCGCGAATATTCCGCGGAGAGACGCGGCGAAATGGTTATTGAAGCCCCGGCCGTGGAACGAATCGCGCGGGTAATACGCGGCCGATGCTAATTAATTCGGGCTTTTTTGCGGCTGGCGTGAGTTACGAGCCGGAGACTCGCCTCGGGACTGTCCGGGGATCGATCGGTGTGCAGGCTCCTTAATTAATCTGCTGCGTCCCCGGAGCGGAACTCTCGCCGGCGCGGAAAAGCGTAAATAGAAGATAGAGAGACGCTCGGGGAATTCTGTATCGATGGCGGATCCGTTACTCGAAACTCGCTCATGCCCGCTGATCGCGATAGTTGCACCTTGTCAGCGTACCCGGCGATCGCTGCATCTATCCTCGACTGTCGGCATCATGCGGGGGAAAAAAAACTACCGGGAATTTATCATCCTACGCGCGTGTGCGAAGCAATTTTTTTGCGTCTAAGTAGACAGCATTTGCTCGTTGGTTTCTATTTCTTCAAATCGATGCATATATAATTTACTGTAATTGTCCTTCGTGAATTGCAAGATGCAGGAATTATGCAGATATTTATTTCCTCTCTTAATGACATTGATGAAACGATGAGTTGTGAAGCAATGTTTTCAAATTGATTACATCTTTTTGCTGTTCCGTGTTTCATTTACTTATTTTTGTAATAAAACCAGAAAATGCGCAATCTGGAAATTAACTTATACATTGCTGAAGAAAATTATAGCTCAGAATAGTTTTGGATAAAATAGCGGCCAACTGTCGACAACTCCTCGGAAAAATTATTGTAGGATGATAATTAATTTTTATAACTAAAACGCTAGTAGTGCGTTGATCAGAAATTCTGCCTACTTTTTTACATAATGGTCGTACCAAATGTTATAAAAAAAGAAAACGGCGATTTGCGAAGAAACGCGACAGGTTCATCGAACAAAGGGTTGCCAGATTCCATGAAACAGCCCCGTATAATTTATTTTTTTCCCAAAATGTTCAAATCCCGCGGTATCGCACTCGTCGGTCCCTATAATTTGAACCCAATCATGCTCGGGAGGATCGTTAAGAGCCCGGGCGCTTTGCAACCGAAAGGACCGGCGGATCCGCGGAGCCGGCGATTCTTTTTTCCCCAGCCGCAGCATCCTTTTCGTGCGGTAAACTCGGTAGCGCACGATGGACGCGAGTCGTTAAACTTTACGAGCGATCTTAATGAATCAATTAATCCCGATGGATCTATCGCATTCCTTCTGGATGCAAACCACGATGGATAGCTTGTGGATTAGATTGAACTACATTCCTAGGCAATCCCGCGAACCGTATCTCGCAACCGGCCGGTTCTCTTCGATTCGCCCAGTTACTATCGTTTAGCCAACGATTTATCGCAATTCGTGCGGGAAACGTTGCTAATTCATCTCGACAATGTGTGTCGCAAAGCCGCGACTCGAAAAACTACGAAATTAAGCTTGATAGAGCGTGTCGTAGCTCTTCTTATGCACGCTTCTATCGGTAGACATTAACACTAGATTTACGGAATCCGTCAAAATGACGGGTCACTGATTTGTTAACGTACTATTATTCAGATTTTAAAGATACATTTATTGCTTATTTATCGATTATATTTATTATAATTATTTATATTTATTCATTTATCGATTACATTAACGATTAGAATAAATCGTTACTTCCATAAACATATATAAAACGGCTGCTTTTATTACTCCGTAAACCTAGTGTTAAATACTGGTACAAAGTAGATATCACAATAAAATTGCAATTTTTATACGTTCTGCTAAGAGGATAAGTAGCATATTTTAATAGAAAATTTTGTTTCGCATCCAACGGACTCTTTTGCCAGCAGACTCTGAATATTTATGCAGACTAGATAATAAAACTACATTTTTCTTCCGCATGAAAAATTAAATATGATACCGATAGCAATGCACTTTCTTCAGCAATTACTGAATAAACCGTGTAAACCAGTAGTCCTAGAGAAACCGCAATTTAACGCATTTATTGTAATAGACAGGGAAGAGATATGCTAAAAAGGGCATAGCCGATTAAGATGGTCAAAACTGCCCTTAGAGGTTTTTCAATGAGTCATACACCGTTCGATAGCTGACCAATAAAAACTCATCTGTGCAAAATTTTAACCCTGTAACTTGTCCGTGAGGGTAGTTACAAGGTAAATTAGATTTCGCGGTTTTCCGGTATTTTTCCTCCTTTAGCGGCTTTCTAAAATTTTGAAAAAAATATGGCTTATTTTGGACATCAAGTCGGATGTTATAGAATTTTTTCAGATTTTTCAGTTGCAAGCTGTGACTATCAAAAATGAACCCCCCCCCCCCC